>NW_006435837.1:1944148-1959883 GCF_000325575.1 Pteropus alecto | reverse complement strand
TGCAGCCATTATGTGCTAATGTCCCTTCTCACATCCTCACCAGCTAGACTGTGAATTCCTTGAAGGGGGTTGTCTTGTATCACCTACCTCTAATGTCATAGTGCCTGGTGCATAGTGAGTGCACAGATGTTCATTTACTAAATGAGTGAGTTCATTCCAATTCTTTAATCCTTCCCATTCAAATCTAGTTCATGCTGTGAACTTGCATTATGAAGAAAAAGATCAATTCAGCCACGGTAAATTCTAAGCAGCCCATGTACAAAATGATTAGGAAGTGAACACTAAGTGAAGCTGAATAAATGGATGTTTGAACACTCAGAATTTAATAAAGCTGTTCAGTAAGTTTTCAGGAATTAATTGTTGCCTCTGGAACTAAAGGGCAACGATTCCTATCATTTGTATCCAAAATTGGGAGTCAGGCAAGATCTAGGCAGTAAAATGTGTATTACTTAAGGATTCGGCTGTGCCTGCTACGTATCAGGGCAGGTGTTCTGGGGTGGAAGGAAGTGCCACTGTCCTTTCTACAGAAGGCATCCAATGACTTTTGGGCAGTAGGACATACTTTCTGGTGTTTTTTTTCAGCAGTCAAGATGCATCATTCAGAGCAGCCTTTGTGCCACCTGCCTAGACAAAAGCAACTGCAATCTGTCGACTGCTTAATGGAAATTTCCCTCGGTGAGAAGCCAATTGACCAACTCTGCCTGGGATTAAAGCAGCCACCCCTCACCATCTGCATAAAGCCCTAAACCAGAGGGTGTGGGATGATCAGTTCACAAGCAGGGAGTGGAGGCAAGGGAGTACAAGTGAAATGTGCAAATCTCGATTCGCTCCTTGTGATTCCTTCTTCTCAAATGCCACAATATGTGGAAGGAGTTCAAAGGAGCAGCGTTGTCACGATGCCGTCAAGCCTGATTAGAAAGCTTGGAATTCACATCCCTGGTTTGCTGCGTGGGCTGCTCACAGCGTGAGTGGGAATGAGAGAAAAGGCTTCATGGGTAGGAGACGGCTGTCTCATGATGACAAAGAGCCGCCTGCCAAGCCCTCGCTCATCCCACTCATCCTGGGAGCAAAGGCAGGCTCTGCAAAGGCCTGGCGTTCAGCTGCTGCAGTTCTGTCAGCACCAGGCCAGGTCCCTGTCACCCCCAGTGCTGCCGCAGTCACTGCTGTTCTGCCCCTCTTTTCTTCTCCCCTCACCCTTCCCTTCTCTTCTTTTACCTTTCTCTCAATCTCTCATGCTTTCTCTGACATTTACGGACATTAACCCTACCTTTATTTAAGACCCTTAAAAAGAGCAAATTATTTGTGCTTCCATGCAACGTGCTGCCCATTCAACTCAATCTGGGTAGAAACTCTGTCTGATCCATATCTGTGTCCCTAAAGCTGACATACTTAGCCCCCGCTGCATGCTTTATGCTTAATAAATGCTTGTTGAATAAATAAATGAATGTATGTATGGACAAATGAATGAATAAACCAACATGTCAGAGTTGTGGTATCACCTGTTTGTGGAGGTGAGTTTCTGCAGTCTCTTTAGCCTTTGCTTGTTTTACTCCAACCTAAGACAGTGAAATATTTGCAAAACCTGAAAGACTACAACAAAAACAATATTTTTTAAAGAATGCAATGGATGATAGTGATTGAAAGGACTGGCTCTGAAGTATGACAGACGATGGTTTGCATCTCACCTCTGCGACTTACAAACTGGGTGGCCTTGGTCAAGTTACATAAACTCTCTTAGCATTTTTTCCCCCATAAATGAAATGGGCATCATAGTATATACCCCATGCAGTCAGCATAAGGAGTAAATGAAATAAGGTATGTGAAAAATAGGACAAGGTGTCAGGCATATCATGAGTATGTACTAAATGGTAATGCTAATGATAACAATAAAAATGATGACATTGATGTCGGTGCTGATGATTAGTAATGCTTGACATTAATATTTTAAAAGACTTGATGAGGTGCTGAGATAACCTGCTTTCTCATACATTTGAGATGAAAAAACTAACCTACAAAAAATAGTCATGTTTAAGACCTAATACTATACCTCAGGAATATTCCATTTATACCACGTACCATAAATGCAGTTTACCAATTGACAAAAGAATTACATTTAAAAGTGCTTCTTTCCTAAGTCTCTGATTACTATGAAGAGTTATAAATATTTGGCAATTAATTAGTGTTCTATTTTTATTATTGTTTTCATTTCTGCAAAATGCAATGCACCGATAGCTTGGAAAGGAAAGTTTGCAACAAGTTGGTCTTGATATCAAACTTTCAAGTAGATAAATCAGAGTTACCTACCCTCAGCACTACTAACATTTGGGACTGGATAATTCTTTGTTGTGGGGGCTGTCCTGGGCATTGTGGGACATTTACTAGCATCCCTGGTGTCTCTCCACTAGATGACAGTAGCAGCCCATACCTCCCCCTAGTTGTGACAACTCAAACTGTCCAAGCTGTCTCCAGACATTGTCTACCTCCCCATCTACTCCCACCCCCCAACTCCCAGCCAACCACTGAGATAGGGTAGTGAGTTCCATTGCATTGGGAGCAGGGTAAGCGCCAGCCATAAGTGTCCTTTAGCCCATGGACATCTGCATGACATTGTACAATGTTCTACAGAATTGGATCCTGAGTCATCTCAGCCTTCTTCCAAGCTGGCTGGAGCAGATGTCCTTCTCTGGTTTCAGATCTACTCCCTGAACGCTGTCTCACCAATTCTATCCTCACACCCACAGGATTTCAGTTTTAACAGAAACCATCCAGGTAGCATCTGTGTGTTTGCTGTGGAGAGACTCTTAAAGCAACTGCCACAAACAACTGGAAGGCTCCTCACATTCACCCCCAAGAGTACTTTACACGCACACAGGCTGTAAACAGGGCCTAGAACAATAACTTTGCCAGGCAGGAAAACAAATTAATAAAACCTTGATGAAACTCAGAACCACTGCAGAACCCATCTTTATCCTAATCAAGTGGGGAGCAGGAAAAAAAAAAGAGTGAAAGCATCACAAATCAAAAGAAATGTGGCTTCCCTAGAGAGTGGAAAAATCTCAGCATAAAAACATTTACTTCGAAGAAAGCAAATAGAGCTGCTGTAATTGGGTCAAAGCAGGGAACACTTCAAAATTGAGGACAAAAAATTTTCCAGCAAACCAGAGAAGACATTTGCAGAACTTGTTGGGGTTTTTTGAGTTTAATTCCATGTAAAACAATAAATATGTCCTCTGTCTTCTGGCAGAGGGAAAATGTTATGAAATCATGATAAGCAAAAGACTATAAGAGATAAATCATCTTAATTCTGAAAGCCGCAAAGCAACATAAAAAATACTCCTATGGGAAAATATAAAGTAGAAAATGTAAAGTAGAAAAGAGATGAAACCGTGCAAGTGCTATGAATGATGCTATGTAAGAAAAAGTAAATGGAAAACCAGTTCCCATTTATTATTTACCCCTAGGTATAATTTTTCAAATACATGTCCTTAATCCTTCACATGTACCCAATGAGGGAGACGCCATTTTCTGCTTATTGTGAAATGAGGAAATAAAGACATAGAGCTCAAAGTTGCAAATGTAGAAGGTAATGAGACCAAGTCTTCATGACCCCAAATCCCATATTGTTAGCAGCTGTGTTGTTTTGCATCTCATATGTAAACCCGGGGGAAAGACTCAAAGGGAAGCTATTTAAGTGAGTATTATACTAAAATGGTGATCTTACAGGAGATTACTTTTAATTTCCCAGCTCCTTTTATGTTATTATAATATTTATACAAGTAGATTTTTTAAAACTTATTGTGTTATACCAAATATGAGCTGATACTATTGACTCGATTGGTTGGTTATTGATTTGAGATCTTTTTTAATAGAGGCATTTACAACTATGAATTTCCCTCTAAGCATTATTTTTGCTGCTTCTTTGTCTTCCCATTTTGGCTGCCTTTCTGTGTCTGTTTCTATGTACTAAGCAAAACTCCTAAGTCTCCCGGTCTTATTAGTGTGGATTTGTGAAGTAGGTGTCCAGTGGCACAATCCCAAGAGGGGTTCAGCTGCAGCCCAAGCCTCTGCCCCTCCGGGGCCACCTGTTAAGATTCAGCAAGCAATCCACAGATGCTGAGCTTATAGTTGCCTCAAAAGGCCACACCAGAAACCGAGGCCAGATGCCTCCAGTGTGAGTCTCAGCAAGGGCACCTGACTCGCTGAGGATGCACCTGGATGTAACTTGGGTGGAGGGAAGCGGAGTTTCAGGGGATCCTCTGGGAGGAGCGACCTCTGTCATCTAGTTTGATGATGTCTCAGCTAAGTGCACTTTTCGTCAAGTGTCTGGGACACTAATTTGCCCTCCTGCCAACACTCTCAAAATTAGCCCTTGATTCAGCAGCAACGACTGTGATACATAAGCTTAACATTTAAGAGTAATGAGCACCTTGTGTTCTCCTCCGTCAGAGATGACATCTCTCTGGATGACTGGTTGTAAATATGTCTTATCTGTACATAAATGTTCTTTGAAAAGTCGAAGAATTCTTGAAACTTAAATGATTTTTACACATTTTTCTCCTCTTTTGAAGAATATGAGCCAAACTTGACATTTTCCCTAATTTTTCAGTTTCCCAGAAGAATAAAATTATTATCAGTGAATTAAAGTCAAACTTCTGTGCCCTTTACTGGTCACAGTCAACAAGTTTACCTTCAGCCCTTGAAAGAAAGGGTAGTCTTGCTTTTAAGTAGTAGTCTCTCTGAGAATATAAGGACTTGGAAAGTCTACAAGAACACATTCCTAGGGGACACCAGATTTACTGTGGTCAGGGCACTAGTAAAATTTGGAGACATGCCTTGTATGTTTAAGATGCGCCCAGCCTTTAAAGAGCTATATCCTGGCATCCTGAAGAAGATATAAACAAGAAAACCAATATGCCACTTTCATAAGCATTGTGACAGCATAAGCAGAAGATGCCAGGTGTGGGGCAGAGTGCTCGAAGGAGAAAGAAAGCATAACTCCCCCAAAAGGATGTTATAATGATTCTTTCCAGATCTACAAAATCCAGATTCAAGGCTGTTTGGCTGATGTGGGGTATGGATAGAGACTAACTTGAGATTGAGTGCTGTGTATGGGTACACAGGAGCTGCAGATCATTCACACTCACTCTCACTTACTGTGCTACAGCAGTGTTTCTCAAAGTATGGCTCTGGGTGCCCTCAAAAGAACTCCTGATGCAAAAATGGAAGTGCTTTCCTCAGTTCTTAAAGGCAAATGAGAATTAATCTCATAGATTTTCACTTTTATACGTGGCCAAAAGCTACTAAGTGAGTTATTAAGAATCACTAAAATTTTGCATTTTTCCGAACCTCTTGTTTAGTATGTAATCATGAAATCTGGCTGCCACACAAAATTTGGCCATGCTGTAATGTCCGACACAGAAAGGAGGAATTCCTACAACTTCAGAATGACAACTTCTTTCTAGTGCTTCATCAGCCCCAGTGCTTTCAATCGCTGCTGTCTTTGTGTTCATTAACATAATTATAGAATTGTTCTTAGGGTTTACCTTAGTTAATCATTTTGCCTGTAATTACTGCATTGCTACTGCTTTGATATTTATTTTGTTCCTCTTCAAACTGAGTTCTTTCACCATTGGAAAAAAAGAGATAGTGTGGGCAGGTTGTGGCACCTTGTTTTGTTCTGCTCTGAAAGTCTAAGTATTGCCCTAGAGGAAGTGTTTGGTCCCACCTGGCTGGTCCAAGAATGATGGCCTGGACATTCTATATGTCCAGAGGCTATCTCTGACCCTATGTTTAAACCATTCTATCCCCACCGCCTCCTTGAAATTACTGGACTCCAAATCATCATGAATTTCTCCTCCCATAAGTCATAACATCAGTTGTATTTACTGCCTACATGTTACTGGGTCATAATCAGCTATGGGATGTCTTAACACCAAGACTTAAGTATCCTGAGAGCAGAGACAAAGTTTGACATCTATATATCTTAACACAGAATGAGGAAAGGGCCCATGGTACAGAAGCTAGTTACAAAGGCTCTTTACTGGGCACTTGTGGTCTGATCTGATGGTTGGGAGGGAGCGGAAATGGACACAGATGGACACAGAATCTATTGGACACCACCCCTTAGCAGTTCTCCAGGTTCCCCAAAACCCTGTCCATGAAGTCTGGCATGGCATCTCCTGCAGCTATAAAGGAACAAGCTGACAATGGCTTCTGATGGTGGACATGAGGAATTGCTGCTCATGCACCAAAAAGCAGGCATGGAATGTCTGAGGGCTCTTGATTTTCAGACATTGCTGCTGGCTCCTCTCTTCATCTGGATCCTCAACATTCTTAAATCACCATCTGGCCACCTTAAATCACAGCCAGAAGAATCCCGAGAGTTATGTGGATGAACACACTCCCTTCCCTGCCCTGTGCCTGTTCCAGCCTGGATTAGGGCCCCATTTGGGATACCCCTGTGTCTCTTGCTCTTGAATGGGTATGTGCTGTCTTCATGTTGCCCTGTTCTGGTTCCTATTTGAGTCCAGGCCCTAAGTCCTTTGCCACAGGCTATGATTTCTCATCCCTAACCAGCTAGTCATAGGCCTTTCTGGTTTTTGTCCTGGACCATTTTCAATTGATTCCTGGAAACAATTCAAGCCATGCCACAAAGTATGGAAATAATCTAAAATCTCACTTAAAAGGAGGCACGAATCTTAGCTGGAAGGAGATGCTGCTCCATCTTATATGCCTAAAGTACTGTAATAATTGTACTTTGGACTGTGAGCCTTGAGTCTTATGGTTTTTACAGTAGATTTATTCACTCAATCTTCAAACAATGAACGATCTATTTGATCAAATCATTAAACAATCCATGGTAAGGATAGATGACAAAGTGGTGGACCAAGAAGAAGGAAACCAATCCAACCAGTGAGGGGCTGGTCCAGGATATGTATTCCTTATGAGTCCATTGAATCAACCAATGTTAAGACATGCTCTCCTTCTGTGACCACAAAACATGACCATGGAAGTCTCAAAACTGACATATTTGCAGGAGAGGAATTGATGAGTCAAAAGCAAGCCAGCATAATACCTCTCCTACAAGAAATAAAGATCGTTCCTTGGCTTAAAACAATGACTATACTCATTCAGAATTCAGATCAATTACCCGGACAATTTAGGTTTTCACATTTCTGTAGAATAAGGACTAATCAGCTTCTCTGAGTGGTTTTGCATTATTAGAATTTGTTGGAGAGAAGAATCATTAAAGGCCTCACTGAGAAAATCAAGTAACAAAAAATTTGTTCTGGTTACTCTGATACCTTTTCGACATTTTATTAGGTTGATATTGTTCCCTGTTACTGTAACCATAGATCCAAGGCTACGAAATTAACCTCACTGCCAGATAAGACTTCAGGGTCATCTCAGAGTGAATTTTAAAACAGCATTCCTTTGACCTTTCAAAACCAAGTTCTTCTAAAACTGGAATTGAGGTTAAATTTAGGTCGATATGGATTTCATAAAAACAAAACTCTTTAAAGTTTGCATTAAAAATTCATGTGTCTAACTGAACAGCTTTGGTTGGGTGATGATAATAAGTATTACAAAAAAATCAATTTTCCTCCTCCAGGCTTTCTCACAAGAAAGTTCTGCAGCTTCGTCCCAAACATATTGAAATATTTCAGCTCAGCTTGGCAACACAAGCAGGACTGAGTATAATGATCAGTCTTCAGCTGGTTGCATTCTGTCATAAATAATAGCAAGTGTGTATAGCCATGATTCAGGCCAGTTCCTGCGGATGATGTCACTTTGTCATCTTCCAGGTTCCTAGGACTCATTCTATGGTCATAAATTCCACTGTGTTTTATTCTTACCCTTTTGTTATTTTATGCAAATATGTTAAAAACACTAGATACTATTCTGTTATTTTAACTCAAAACAGCTCCTCTCTTTCTTTCCACTATAAAGAAATCTTTTTGGTAGAACTAACTCGAGAACGTTCTGGTAAGTAAGCATAAGCATGACACAAGTAACATTGGCATTACTCATGGGGTTGTCTCACAAAACATTCTGTTCTTCGTTATGTCTACAGGAAAAGACAGCAGGGTCCCATTGCTCTGCTTGCCTCCACCATCTACATGATCAGATCTCATTCTAACACCCACTGGGAGCGTGCAATCTTTCTGTAAGGTACAATGGGATGAAGGGGTGAAACAATATAACAAGTAGGTAACAGTACTGACTTTGAAGTCAGACCTCCTTTTTTAGGATGTGTGATAGATGGGGTAAATCAGTCTCTATAAGACATCTCAAGAATGGGGGCAATAATTGGGTATCATGAGGCTTAACAGAAACGATGGATATAATGCTTTTCACACAGTATCTGGCATGTGGTACATGATTATAAATGTTTCTAGTGTTCAGCACATAGCAAATGATTAATAAATATTGGTTGAATAAATGAGTGGATGAACAAACGAATGAATGAATGGACAATCAGCCCGATAAATACCTGTTTTATGTCCCCAGGATAGATTCCTTTCCTCTAAACTTAAACTTCTGCTTAAAAGAATGTAATAGACTGTGCATGGTGGGATCCTATAATGTTAGATAAAGTAGATTGCTCTCATTGCCTCCTCGGACAAAGAGTGATGGCTTGGGCTCTTTCTGCTGCAGAATTCCCGCACCAGTCCACAGGCGTCAGGTCTGCAGATGGAAGTTGAGGCTGAGCCCTCACTAGGGGATCTTTATTGATGGCATCTGATTAAAATGAAAATACGTTCACAGGCCCTGCTTGTAGTGCCTCTTTGGTGGCAGATACAGTTTTGAGCCTACCCGTCCATCGTCCACATCCAGAGAGTTATTACTGGGTTCTCTTGGTCTGCCTTACACAAAGGTTACTGGTTTCCAGGCCTGAACTCCTGGTTCCTGCCTTCTTTACGCTTCCAAACCTCCTCAGCAACTTGCTCCTCTGATCCTCACCTCAGGAATATCTCATCACTTTTTGTGACATCTGGGTGGCGAAACTGAGGCATGGAATGTGGGAGGGCTCCCTGGCCCCCAAGATCAAAAGCTCTTCCAGGCCCCCTCCCAAGCATCTTTCCTCCCCAGCCCTGTCTTTCCCCAACTAAGAAGGTGATCAGAAAGGGGATGGCAGGCAAACATCCTCAATGGCTTTCTGACTGGTTACAGAATAAGACAGGCCCCAAAGCTTGGCTTTACATACCAGAAAACCTCTGTACCGGAAATACTGGTCTAAATTCAAGACCCAGATACTTAAATGCTTCTGAAATTCCAGATTCCTTCTGTGGAAGTCTTCTTTTAACCATTTTATAGTTGCCTTTTTAAGACAGAGGAAATGGTTTTTCACTCACCTTTTTTCTTCCAACTACTGTTCAGCTTTGGGGACGTATTTCAGTTCACTTTTAATATTCTGGATCTCCGATAGGTTGACCGCAGGTCCTGGAAGTTTCTTTGCTCCTGGAATTGGCTTCTTCTCCTCATCCGAGGTAGGAGGAACACCCTAAAGAAAAAGAAAAGAGAAGAGAGATTCAGCTTACTGAAAAAGACATCTGGTCTCTCTGGGTCAGGGACATGAACCAGACAAAAATCAAAGTAAAAGTAATGTCAGAGAGTAATTCTAGCAGAGTGACTTTTTCTTGTGCTGTTGAAACACCCTCATAGTTTCAAGAAGATCTGAAGTTTGTAGAGGAAGGTGGAATAAAGTTGGAAGAAGAAAACAAATAATCTCCACCTGACTTAGAAAACACTAGAGTACTGTTTAGTGTCTGATTACTAATAAAAATTACAACCAGTTAGAAGGATTCGTGTTCCAAAAACCAGAATCTCACAAGATCAAATTTAATTTAATATCATATAATCATAATATGCCTGACCAGCAGAGATTTATAGAACATTAGTGCAAGTCTGGCTCGAACAATGACTTAGTCCAGGAGTTTTCAAATGTTTTTTCAGGGATGCAGTGGCTGCCAGACTTTGTTCCAACGACATCTCTGGGAAGCATAAACAAACCACAACTGACATCAGCAAAACTTCTTTGAATATGTGTGAGATAAGATGGAGCGACAGAGGAGACCCAGCTCTCCCCTCTTGCTTTGAAACGTATTTTAAATTTTCAATCATTTTATGTTTTTATTTTGTTGCAGCTTTAGGGCAGGACCACATCTTATACCTTGTTTGTGGTTCCCCCAATGCCTAGTACAGAAGTGCATATGCATATTTGTTGATCATTGTTTATCTGATTAATCCCAGGAATATATCATAGTCACAAATCTACGCCTATATGTCCATACACCAAAAATATATATTAATGGTGACTGTAAAACAATAAGATTAGTTGCTGTGTGTGGCTCCTAGAACTCCAACTCATTACTACAGAAGAAAGCTGTTTTTGTTAGCTCATTCCTCCAATTTCTAGAGGTCAGGGACATATTCTCTGCGGCCCTGGAAGGAAGGTGTTGGAGGAACATTTGATCACCGTGGCAGCCAGGAGAACACGCCTCTCAGATCAGTTTCCTGCTGGGACAGTAATTGAATGACAGCTCCAGCTGCAGCGCCCTGTAAACCCCGCCCATCACCACTCTGAGGTCATTCTTCCCACGGCTGCCTGTGCCCAATGACTAAGTGCCACAGAATCCTAAGGCGGACCCATTCCTGGGAAACAGGTGACTCCTCTGAGAGGGACTTCAGCTTGAGAATTTTCTTTGGAATAGCGCTGAGGTCTAAGATGCTTCTGCCCGACCCTCTGTCCCACTCTCCTTCATCTGTGTCATAGTGTGAGGACCTTCCCATTTTCCTTACAAGTGTTTGCCCCAATACATATTTTGCATGTCTCATCCCATCATTGAGTCTGCTTCTTGGAGGACGCAAACTAACACAGTCCCAGTATGAGATTGGCAGAGCTCCACCTGTTTAGCTAACACCTGAGCGAACCAACACAGTTCCGGGAAAAGGAATAAGACCGTACCTTTGCCTCAGGTTCCAGCCTTATGCCCACCCTCATTGCCAGCGTAACTAGGCAGCCCTGTAACTTGGGTATTAAAGCTGATGCTGTGCCCTCATCTGGCTCCTACATCTAGTTCTAAAATTGTCTAGACCCTAAAGGGAAAGGGAAGAAAATGTTCAAGCTTCTCAAACTCTAACCAATTACTTGGAAGACCTGTCCGTTATAGAAATGTTTTTAAATTGCTTATTTGAGGGGATGAGTAGAAATATAAAATATGGAGGTGCTGTTCTTCTACTGAAGGCTAATAGTTTTTCCTAGCATCATATTCTTTGACTCTGGCACAGTGCTGATGAAATAGCTAATGTGTCAGCCACATAAAATGATAAAGTAATTCAATGCAGACTGTGCCTGCTGTAAATATCTGGAAAATATCATTTCCCCAGGTCAATGTACAGAGCCACAAGATCGGCTTCCTTTCATGCACACACATTCATCATTTATAAATGCAGGTTTAGAAGCAATAATTAAACTGCTAAACTTCCACTTGGAGAACCAGGTATTCCAAAATGTTCTTAGCTAGGCTTTTGGAAATTTTAAACACGGCTATAAAGTGTTTTTTTGTTGTTGTTGTTGTTGTTGTTGTTTTTTAATATCTATAGCACTGAAATGAAAAATGTTTCTTCACTTATAAATGTCCCCATGGTTGGTAGGTGGGTAGATCTTAATAAAGAAGCATGAAGGAGAAAAATGTTTCCAATTTCTTCTGTTAAGTTCCCAGGTAAGTCACATTCACTATCTTTGTAATATCAAAATGTGCTATGTTGACACATTTAACACATAAAGCCAATGTGTGTAGTTATGTGTCTATATGCAAAGATGTATTATGTGAATACACACAGATATAGGATGATATTTATTATTAGATACTTTCAAGATATTAAAACCTCAATGCACTGTGTTTTTTTAATCAAGGTAAGACTTTTAGCACCTGATTTGGTAAGTTCACATGTAGTGGAAAATTATAAGTAGATGTATTTAATAAGTAGATAATATGATATTGACTCAGGAAAGAGGTTTGTGATGGTATATTCTTAACTGAATCTTTTCTCATCTTTTAAAAATAATGACAATCGGATTCCATTTCTTCTATAAATTTGTTATTATAAGAATTATAATAAATTAAGACATGAGCAAGCAGGGTTCCAGATGGCTTTTTGACTAAAAAGTACATTTTTTCTTTTTTTTCACCTTATAACAATGTTTTATGTATGTATGTATGTATGTATGTATGTATGTATGTATGTATTAATTAATTTATTTTTTATGGTAACATCGGTTAACGAAATCCGATATTTCAGCTGCACACTTTAACAATAAGGCATATATACGTTTACACTGTGTGTTCACCTCCCATAGTTAGATTTCTTTCTGTCACCACGTTTGAC
This sequence comes from Pteropus alecto, assembly GCF_000325575.1. Classification (NCBI taxonomy): domain Eukaryota; kingdom Metazoa; phylum Chordata; class Mammalia; order Chiroptera; family Pteropodidae; genus Pteropus; species Pteropus alecto. Next base: position 1,947,490 of record NW_006435837.1, on the reverse strand, counting down.
CCCCTTTACCCTGTCTAGCTCTCCCCTCCCCTTAACCTCTGGTAACCACTTGTCTATTGTCCATGTCCCTGAGTCTCTGTGTGTCCTGTTCATTTGTCGCTTTTAGGTTTATATCCCCCATATAAGTGATATCATGTGATTTTCAAAGTTTTCTGTCTGGCTTATTTACATTTTCTCTTTTGTAAGTAGATATTTGAATTGAGAAAGGATGTGGAAGACATCCTTTGGTTTTGATAAAAAGAGCTGGAGAGAAGGCTTATCAGCCCCAGACCATTCCCAGGCTCAGGGATAGATGTTATCAAGGGAAGTGTTCCCTTTGTGGGTGATGGAGTATTTGTAAAAGTTGGCTCAATAGTGAACCATTTTCCAGCTATCTGGCCTTCATCTCCCTCTTCACTACCAGATACCCTATTGAGTTTTCTCCACACTCTCCTATGTGGGTCAGTGCAGTCTGACATGCTCACTTGTGCTCAAACACCGAAGACGTAATAATAACACCAAACACATACATTATTAGCTATTCTAAGTTACACATACTAATTTAATCCTCACATCAACCTATAAATCTGGTACTATTATTACCCCTATTTTACAGTTGATGAAACTGAGGCAGAACTGCTGCACAGCTAGACTGTGCTGGGAACGGAATTAAATTGTGTGTTTGCATCTTGTAAAGGGATCAGATGGAGAAGGCAATAATTAACAAAATCCCAGCATGCCATTTTGTGGCTTAATGATGGAATTTCAGTCAAAAGAGAGTGTTGGGAGGCAGAGTAGGGGCTTGCCAGTACCCTTCAAATCACTTCAAGCAAGCAGCTGTTTTGCCTTATACAAAAGACCAGCCGTGCTTATTAGGATTTGGCTGTAAGGCCTCTGTGCTGGGCATACGCCAAACTCTGGCTGAGCAGAGTGCACTCCAGCTCTGTGAGCAGAGCAAAGGGCTCACAGAGACCATGGGTGGGCTGGAGACCCAGCCAGTGTTCATAGGCCTTGTCAGCTGGCCAAAGGCTCATCCTTACTTCCTGTTGGGTGGGGTACATCCTCTTCCTCACATCTGAGACAGTGTCAGGATTGAGATGGGGGAGCTACTGGCTGTGGTAGAGGTGGCCTGTTCATTCATGGATGGTATGTTATGATTTCCACTTAATCCCGTGATGATTATAATGCAAGAGTAGGTAACAAATCTAAACTCTAAAAAGATAAGCAATTCCAAGTTTGCAAACTGGAGAATAATAAAGAGTGTGTCTGTATGTTTTTGGAATTCAGAGTTCATTTTCCCATTCAAACTATGTTCCAAAGGTGGTTGGGGCCACAAGTGAGCCCACAAAATCCCACTTAACCCACCTTGTAGCCAAGCCAAGCTGCCTAACTGCTCCCTTTAACATGTTGTTTCAACTTACCCTAAGGTCCAGCCCAGGACTTGAGTCATTAGATCCCACCCCTCCCTAGGACCCCATAAGTCCCAAGGGATCATTTTTGTTCTTCCAATAAGGAAATGCAACCCCTAGCCCCACCATCCTGATCCATGAGCTCCAGAAGAAAGGTGTAGCTCAGTTCAAGAAATACTTCTAGGGTCTCTGTGGATACCTCACTCCCTTCCATCTTACAAAGAATATTGGTTGGCCATTTGTATATGTGGCTGGTCATAAAGTAGTTCAAACCAAGTTGGATCAGTTCTTGATTATTTTAGAATGCGCTGCAACCATCACATTAGGGACAGGCAGGAGTACAAGCAAAGAGCTTTCCCAAACCCCTAACTGAGAAATGTGTGGAGGAGATGGCCGTCCGTACCTCAGAGCAAAGCTTAGATGCAAGCCTACAAAACAACTGTTACATCAGTCAATTTAGTAAGAGAAGAGAGTCAAGCTACTTTCTGACATTGCCATGGTAGTGACAGTCAGAGCTTAAGAGGAAACACGGGGGTGGGGGGAATCCGATTACAGATAAATGGAGATTTGGGAAGAATTCCACTGCCCTCGCTTCTACCTCCTCATGCCTTTTTCTTACAACATGCAGAATGATAGGCCCGGGAGTCCTTCATGAAAATTGGATAATTAGATTGACCGAACAATCATTTATTGAATACCTGCTAGGCTATGCCATGTCCGTTATATCACCAACTCTTTTCTCGCAGTGAACTTCTAAGGAATGGAAGAGATCGTATTTTGCAGACAGACTCAGAAATACTTGACCAAAGTCCTAGAGGAAGAGCTCATGATCATAAATTAACTGGCTAGCCAAGTTAGCAGCATCAGAACTGGAGATTATGCACCATAAGAAAAGGTAAGGCTGGGTCTTTTCAACTTGTATGTTCAAATTTTGTACTTATCAAAGGTGACTCAGTGGCTGAAATTCCAGAACTTGGTGATATCACTCAAATATTCCATCTCCTTTCAAAAATTATCTATTGATAGGAGGCTGGCACCACTAACATAAGACCATGTCAGGAATTATTTATGGGGAAAAAAGGTTAGATGAAGGACAACTAAAGTTTTATTAGGAAATCTTGAAATGATGATAGGTGCTCTTTGGGGGCAAATATCTGAAATGTCACCAGCAAAAGTTAAAAAAAGCTTTTTTGCCTTTTTTAAAAGATGAAATACAGTTCGCTGTGCCCTGTGGCTTTATTTAATTCCATTTGCCTTGTCTTGTGCTAACGACATGCTCCAAAATCTTAATTATTTTCTTCAGAATCAGACCTTCCAGGTTTCATCAGAAAAGTCACAATTGGGAAAGAAATACAAACATTCAGGGAGGGAACTTTATTTATTGTACTCATTATTAATTTTATCTTTTATTTTAGAAGACCAAGTATTTGAATTTGGAGGAGAGGTAAAGAATTTGAGGGAGGAAAAAATACAAAAATTGATAGACTCCCTTGCAAAGTCCTCTTTTCAAAGGAAATACCCAGAGATTGGGCCTTTTAGTTTGAATCCATAAGTAATTTAATGTGCTTATTGCCTGTGCTCCCACTGGGGTTCATCACTCATCAGAAGCTGTACTAAATACAACCTGCTAAGTTCAATAAAAGCTCCAGAGTGAAAGCAAGCTAGTGACTGTTATGGAGCAAGAGCATTTGAGCAGCTATGCTCCCCTACCATACGCACACACACACGCACACACACATGCACACATGCACAGGCACACACAATCAACAAACTACATGTTAAACTCATCGCCTTCAAGTAACTGTGCCAGACACTTAAATTTGGCTGAGGGGAAGTGAGGGACAGTGTGTTTCATGGCTGATTGAACAAGACAGCCAAAGGAGTGTGTATACTATGTGATGACTCTTTGACCCACGTCCATTAGTGCCCTCCCTTGTCTTGGAGAGCCGGCCCT
>NW_006435837.1:1936375-1943608 GCF_000325575.1 Pteropus alecto | reverse complement strand
CTGCTCTGCCTGCTAAGTTTTTCTCACCTCCTCCGTTTCGGGAGTACATTCTTTTCTTCTCGGAGGTTGCCCAGCTCCTGGCCGGAAGGCTCCCATTGGGATATTGATATTTGCCTAAAAGAGAAAACAGGAAAGATTTAGCGTAAGAAAAGTAAGAAATTGCAATGACATTCTGAGACGGTAATTGTTGTGAGGAAAAATGCATCTGAAAACTATATCTTTAAAGCTTTGTACCTCAAGAAAATTGCTGTAATGACAGTGTAAAAATATGCAAAGGAAAATTCGACTTCCATTTATTACAGATTTCTGGTATTCATCCTTAGGTCTGACTAGTGATTTCACAATTCTCTATTGGATGGAAGAATTTGAAGGTAATTTGTTCTGGTTGTTTCCCTCCTGTGGTGCTTAACATTTCCCTCCCTCTGGGATGAGGAAGGAATACATAATGAAAGGAAAGGAGGAAGTAGTATCCACAGAAGCCATCCACACCTTAGCCCTCCTTCAGCTTCCTTTAGTTTTACCACCCACGGGAGGGGGGCGATCACACCTCCTTAACTGCCTCCTCCATTCCATAATGTCCTATGGCTATTTCAGCACTTCCTTAAGTCTCTGTAATTGACACTCTTCTACCTTTTTTCCAACACACCATTGTATAGGGAGAGTGCTAAAATATCAAGTTCATTGGTATCACAATTCATAGATTCTTGTCCTTTATTAAAAGGACATTCTAATATCCACCCACAGTTCACAAAAAATACCTTCTACCAAACGTGATCTATGCTAGACATTAAATTATGCAAGGAATATACTGACACAGTAATTTGAACCTGGGGAAGAGAATATGCAAATTTGAATTTTGTCCCTATTTCATCTAATATGAAAAAGCAAGAATGTTTAATGCAGACCAAAAACGTCTTCAACCAGGAGTGTCACTCACATAAAACAAGCATTAAAGCTTTTTGTTAAGGTAGAACATAATTTTTTTCTACTTAAGATAAAGGGTCGCCTTATGAGTAATTGGATATGTGGACTTGAACAATTGAAATTGCACTTTAATGTCACGAATGAAAATGATGCCTGGGCAAAGAGAGTAAAATATTTTACCTTATGACTCAGTTTAGATGATTTTGGTACCACGCGAAACAAAGTTATTAGAAAGTGTGGTAAGGTCCATTCAGAACTGCCTGATGTGAGCTCTGTTGCCAGGAGATCAAGACACAGGAAGTATCTGGTATCTATGTGAAGGTCTGTGTTCTGCTCTAGAGAGCAGGAAGTGATTTTTTCCACCTAGGGCCTTTAAAACTCCCTTTCCTGCTAGAATAATGCTGATCCCAAAGAAAGGAAACAGATCCAAAGTGTTCGTGGTTGGTATCCATGGAGGTACATCACCACTCCTGGGGCCGAGAAGCCAAGAAGTATTTTTGGTCAACATGTACCATATGTGCTGAAATCTAAGTGCACCACAATTTTAAAGGGAAACATTTGGGAAGAACTAAGGCTGATCCTTCTATGCTATTCTTTTGCATAATGGAAATATAAGGTGGCCTAGAGTGGAAGGAGGAGGATCATAAGACAAGAGGGAAAATATGTCTTATATAGTGGCAAATATGGTAGCTACTTCATGAATTCCAAGATGTACCTCTTTTCATATCTCTGAAATCAGAATGTCTTATAACCAATATAATCTTAACATTTTAATTGAAACATTTTATTTCTTAGTAGGACATAAAATAATAGTATTTTATAATTGATAGCTTCGTAGAGTGGATGAAATATCATTAAGGCCCTGAAATAATATCAAAACAATGTAAATAAGACCCACAGAGATGATCTCTATTGAACCAATAACTATTTCCAAAACTATAGTTTGGATAAAAGAGAGGAAAAGTCCATATAGGGACTATTTAGGAGAAGGTTAACCAATTAAAAGTTTAATTAGATCGCCAGTACCCTGACTCACTTATTAAGCATCTACAGAAGGTGTCTTTCTAATGGTTAGTTACAGTTAACATTGTTTCTGAAAGACTGGGTTGCTAAACTAACCCATTTAATCAAGTGTGCATGCTCTATGTTTCAATAAAGGAACATGTAAAGGTCATCGAGGATAATGTATTAGTGAAGGATATGCTATGGGACTACCACTTTTTCTTGCCCAGAGATTAATTTTAGCAGTGCATATGTCCTCTCCATGGTAAATGGGTGGCTTATGGTAGTGAAAAGAGCGAAGTGTTATGAGTTAGTATAGCTTCTCTGTACTTGAAAAAGTGGGTCTTATCTTCCTCACTTGTAGCATGAATGTTCGGCTTCAGCAATGGGTTTCAAATCTCTTAGCCATGGAAACCTTCTTCAAGTACTGTGAGAACATCTAAAATGCAAACTAGGTGGAGGCGTAGCTGTTCTGGCTCAGGTAGTAGGGAGCCCAGAACCCCATCTGCTTCTCCCAAGCAGTGGGCCATGAGCAGTTTTTGGAACTTGGGGAGCTCATCTGACAGCCATTGAAAGAGATCATTTCTAAGCAGATGAATATTGAAATATACCTAAAATATTTACTGTGCCCATTGTTAAGATGTCTATGATTTATTTTAAACTACTTTAGCATAGACAGTGTAATGTTTTATATGTGCAGATTGGTTTAAACTACTACTCTGGGGAACCCTTACTCTAATTGTGAGTTCACCCTCCTGGGGTGGGTGGATGGTAAAATATCACTGAGACCACATCCCCAAGATCGCTATTTCAGGTGCTTCTGTTAGCCATATCTCCACCAACACTTGAGGCTTTGGTGTTTGAATAAATGTCAAAAATAGGCAAAATAATGGAATGAGCATTAGAAATGGCTTTTACAGATGAAATTAGAAGAGGTTAAGATATGTTATTGCGTCTAGAGTATAGTTCTGCTGGCTCTGCTGGCTGATAACTCTCCTGCTCCCCTAACCTGGTTGTCAGGGGGCTAGAAACTCTAGAATCTCCAGAATGGACTTCTTTCACAACTCTCCCCATCTCAGCTCTTTACTGTCATAAAGTCACAGTGTATTGGAGGGACCATTTTCAGAATGTAAGAATCTGATTGATACCTGTAGCTCGCATCTTCAAAGATGGGGTTCGAGGAGTGATCCCCAAACAGGCCTGTCTCCAGCCATCGATAATGAGGATTTCCAGCTGGCTACTGCCAACTAAGGGCAACAGAATCACCACCTGCCACGAGTGAACCTTTTATGCCAGGCGGCAGTCACTTGGAACACTTAAAGGGACAAGAGCTAAGACTTCCTCAAGCTCACAGACAAGACTGTTTGAACAGTTTTATGCTTGCTTGCTAATGAATGTGTGTTTAACAAATGTCTGTATGTGTGGCAGAATTGGATTTGAGACTACCTGTCATCTTAATCAGTTGTGGGACAGTAACCACTCTCCTGCCACGTCCACCACAAACTACCTTATGCCCCCCAAAAACCCCAAGATTCAGCCTAGTCATCACAACATCTACATCCTCACAACAAACTTATGAGGTTCGGACTATCAACTCCATTTTACTGATGAAGAAGAAACAGCCTCAAAGAGATTGGATGATTTGTTCAAGGACACACAAACAGTTCCAGGAAAAGCCAGGATTCTAAATGGAAGTTGCCTGACCTTAGGGACAGACCTCTCACTCTATCAAACCCAAAGAGCTCTTTTCACTTGATCAAAGTTAGTTCTGGTCACTCTAAAATTCTCTAAACTAGCTCTAAAATCACAGACTTACACTTTCAGAATGGCCTTGGGAAGAGGCACACAAAATGGATAATTTCAGAATAGGTATCCAAGAAAAGCCACATTGAAAAATGAACCATTAACTCACTGATTTGATACTTTTTCATCTTTAAGGCATCACTTAAGAAACCATAAATGGAAATGGATTTTTTGACAGCAAATATTGACAGGATCCAAGGCAGCCAAAGAACATGTCAAGTATCCAGTCATTAATGTGTACTCCTTAAGGAAGCATCAGAGGAGTGTTTGTTGTAAATGATTAGAGACGATTCATTAATATAATTGTAGGATGGTGATATTTGAGTGACAAATTATAGACTAAATTATAGCCATAAGAAAAACCCCTTATAACTTAAATTTGATAGAAATATATAGACCTATAGCTCTGTTTTTATTCCATCGGCCAGAGAATTGTGTGATAGTCTTGTCTCTCACTGACTTGCTCTGTTCGAATGCAAGTAAAATACCTTCCCAATGACTCAATTTTTCTATCTGCAAATTGGGCATGGTATTTGCTACTCAAAATAGATTTGCAATATGAGCTACATTTTTATGAAAGAATAAACACAAAAAAGTCTAACATTGATGATCTGGAGTTGATATAAGGTTGGACTTCCTTCTCTATAGAGAGTCTGTGTAAATGTATCAGAATCAGGCTTTTGTATTTTTCCTTTGTAACACATTCCCTTGCATTTCTTTTCCCTCCTTGAGGTTTAGTCATCTGAGATATTTTAAAATATGCCCCAAAGGGAACCAAAATTTTGCCACCCTGAAGCTGCCTTTCGGGGATGTTGATTTTAAGCCATTTATTAAGAATCTAGACTCAGTACAGCCAATTATTTTTATTACAGATCTATGCATTTTTATAATCTTAAAAAAGAAACATCAGGAAGAACCTTCGACCCTCTCCCTTCCTGCTCAAGAGATTCCGATGGAAAGGCCTACTCCAGGAAGGGAATCTTAGGATGTTGACTTAGCCTAATTTGAATTAAGTATGGTAAATAAGAGGGCTTCAGGTGGGTGCCTGCTAGCTAGATACCCACTGTGTCCCATTGTTTCTGAGTTGCCTAGCAAGAAGTTGCCTGCCAAGTATATTCCCCTCTTCCTCAACTACCTGTAAATCGCCCATTCTCACTTCTGAAATTTAATACCTTATCCACCCCTTTTCTCCTTTGTCCAAAATGTCATTTGAACCTAATTTTGCCTCACTATCTTTGGAATTTTCCTGCTTATGTGAATTTTCCATGCACATGTATTAAAATTTGATTTTCTCCTGTTAATCTGTCTCCTTTAATTTGATTATTAGCTCAACTAGAAGAATTTAGAAGGTGGGAAGAAAAGTATTAATTTTTTAGCCTCCCTGACAGAGCAAACCCAGTGCGTCATTTTCTCAGGCTATAATTTGTTATATCCTCAAAGTTAGGAATGGAAAAAAATCTACGAGATCATCTTTTGCCAGAACAGGATACAGTTCCCCGATAATAGACCTATCTGATGTGAAATGAACACTACACTTGATCTCACCAGGTGAAGAAAAGCAGAAAGAATTCCCTGTAAGTTAATTCCACTACTCCCTTAATTATTTGTATTGTTCTCTTGCTTGGCTCCAGGCTTCTAAGCCCGAGAATTCTGGAAACGATATTCCCTCCACAGCTACTCCAGTGCGATTTACAATGGAATGACATCTTCTTTCCCCAGGGGGTTGGATTCTTACTGCTGCCAGCCACTGGATACTGACAATCCCAACCCACTTTGCTTTTCACAGCCATTGTTCTCTTATCTCCCCCTCCTTTGTAGTACTCCCCGCCCAGTCTCCCCTTTTAGTGCTGAGGCTTTTGGAGTTTCCTCCCTTTGCATATTTGTTTCAGACGACCTCCCACTGGTTCTATCTTTAGTTTTCAAAGGTTCCCAGCAGCTCCTGCCGGAACCTATAGCCTCCCCCATTGCCATTTTCCCATGCTTGGGCAGGGGAAACCCTATAGGGCTAGCTGTATTATGCAGTATTTCCTTATGCGCTTTACCAGTCTTAAAGCCCTAGTCCTTTTCTGAATGGAGCAGGATATGACATTTTGAGATTTCTAGCATCTTTCATAGAAGACTTTCAGAAAGAAGCGTGTTTTCTCAATAGCTGTTTAGAAAATGAGAATATTTGTATTAGCCTAAATTGAGAGAGACAGATGCGTGCACACACACACCAACTAAAATATAGCCCAACCTATTTTAAAATCAAATTCTATATCACTAGAATGTATAACTTGTCTTTAGAGATTCTTGAAATGTGGAATGGATTCAGAACACAACACTTTCCAACTCAACTTGAGAAACTCCCACTCAGCTGCTGCTCTTCGCCCATGGTGTTTCATACTGAAAGGTTTTCTTTCTTTTTTGTCTGTTTTTGACACTTTTTGTTCTCTTCAATAATTTCCTGAATGACTCAACAGTAGCCTCATCATCCAGGGAAAAGCAGACTTCAAGAATGTACCATACAACTATTAAGATAATATGTACAATTGGTTGGGGGCGGGTTATATTTCTGAAGTACTCCTGAATGTCAGCCTCAAAAAATGACATCTTTTAGCCAGTATATGACTGCTTGCCTCACCCTGGTTGGAGCAGTAAAGATCACCAGCAGGCGGTAGCATTGAACCCTTACAGTCAGACTGCTACATTCAAGTTCTGGCTATCCTTTAAAGAATCCAGCCTTAGAAATCATAAACAATGAATCATAGGGATTTACCTAAGAAAGAAACAGTAGATCCACAGGTCAAAGAAAAGGCCTTAACTCTACATTACAACAAGTGGCAAAGGAAAGCTTATTTTTTATGTTTTAAATATAAATAAAATATTAAAGGAAAGTATGTATCATTCTTTTTACCTTTTTTTATGGTGACATTGGTTAATGAAATCCAATAAGTTTCAGCTGTACACTTTAACAGTAAGGCATATATATTCTTTTTAGCTTTAATCAATGTATTTGATTAACTGAGCAACCATGGGTGGTGATAGTCTATTCCTTTGTACCAAGGATTGTTGTGTATCTGGAATCTTTTTTAAACTGGAAATCCTAGACAGGAAACACTTAAGAGTCTCTAAAACCTGTGTCTAAATATTTTTGTCAGGCTGTTTTCTTCTTCCCTGGAGACTTTCTGCCCTGGGGAATGGAGAGTGGAAGAGCAATAATAATAACAACGGCTGGGGAAGGGAAAGAAATACTGAAAGTCGAGGCATCGATATTCTGTTCTACGTGTGGATTGGGTAACAACGGAAAACTTCCCACAGTAAGAAGCTGCACACTCACTAATGACGCAGAGCTCATAGAATCTTTCCTTTAAAACGTATGATAAGGGAGATAGTTTAGTTTCACAAGCAGCTCGATTAAGTCAATTGAGCAGAGAGGTGGGAATTCAGTTGCCATGGTCAGTTGTACTTCGAGACCATGTTTGTCACTGAGTCACTTTGTTCTTTTCACTCCTCCAACTTACT
>NW_006435837.1:1927796-1936309 GCF_000325575.1 Pteropus alecto | reverse complement strand
ATGGTAATTGTCCCGTAAGTAGCCTTAGTACATATGATTGATTACCCTTTAGATGGTCTGCACTGACTCCTCCATCCTCACTCTCTGTGCCAGAGCACGGATGGCAAGTAATGAGGCTAGACAGTGTCTCCGGGTGGTTCCAAATGTGGGCTTTGGGATCACACAACTTGAGTTTGGGTCCTGACTCTCCTACTTAACAGCTGTGTGCTTCTCCAAACCTTTCATTAAAATCAATGGAAATCCCATTACACTGTGCCAAGTGCATAGTAAACCCTGAAGATACTGTAACTATTATTATCACCCTAATAATAAACCTTGGACATTACTCTCAGGAAGTTTAGACTATTAGAAGCTTGACAGAGGTTTAGAGGTCATTTAATGAAACACCCTCCCTTTGAAGATCACAAGGACCAGGGGGATGAAGTCGCAGAGCAGAGATAAGACTAGGGCACAGGACTCTTTTCCATTCAACCATGAAGCTCTCAGACCTCATGGGCAAGGACAAATAATACTCAGCTTATTTTGGTCAACGGTAGTGAGAAAGGACCAGTGACAACCCTGAAGACACTCGCTTTGTGTGGGCTGAAGCCTTGGGGAGGCCCGTGGTGGTCTCCAAAGGGGTTGTGTTCAGGGAGAAGAAGGACAGGCAGGTGCTGCCAGGGGCCAATGTTACTTGGTCTCATTAGAGAGACTCACAGAGCAGATCGCTGATGGGATTAGATTTCCCTGCAGCTCTAGCTTTCCCCACCTGTCATGTCAAATTCTTTCATCTGAAGGGATCAGACCCACTGTGCCTAGTGTGTTGATGTTACCTTGGTTGCAACTTTATTCCCATCAACAATGGGATTTAATAAGCAGCCTGGAGAGTATAGAACCAGAGTCCAGCAAACGACAGCCCATGGGCCAAATCCAACCTAGCCACCTGTTTCTGTAACTAAAGTTTTATTGGCACACAGCCATACTCATTCATTTATGTATTGCCTATGGCTGCTTTTGTGCTATAACAGCAGAATTGAGTAGTTGGAGTAGAGACCCCATGATCTGTAAACCTAAAATGTTTACTGTCTGATCCTTTACAGAAAAGGTTTGCCAACATCTGGTATAGAGCCTTGTCAGCTGCTTAGGAGACCATGGCCCTCTCTAGCCTATGGAAGGATCAACTGACTCCTTCAGGATATTTTTATGCCCCTGGCATAAATGAGATTTCATTAATACAACTGAAAAGAAATGTAGACTTATATAGATTCCCCTTATAATTCAAAGGTCATCTCTTCTTCCATGTGGATATGAAAGACAACTGTCCATCTCCTCTAAGAGTGGGTCTAGTTCTGGCTGCCCTCTTATTCTGAGGCATGGAGGAGATGGAATCAGTTGAAGAGAAAGCAAGGCCATTCCATGCATTACTTGGATAGTTAAAAGAGCCATCTGTTAAGGAATTTGTGTGCTATAAACCAGGTACTTGCCATACATTGTTTTGTTTATTCATTATAACAATCCTATTAAGTAGGATGGTTGTCCCCATTTTACAGAAGGGTAAACTAAGGGTGAACAAAAGTCACAGAGTAGTGAGGCAGAGATTTGTAACTGTTTGGCTCCATGTTGTCTGCACATAGGTACAGTAATTCAACTACCTAAATGCCTGACTGTTAGGAGGATGATTGACAGTAGCTAAGATTCGTTCAATCCAGACAAAATAGAGATCTGAGTCATTATGTCTAGAAGTTTGCACTGCAAAATACTAACTGCAAGATACTCATGAAAAAGGTTCAATATGTTTAGAAAACATTGCATACGTTACCACCTTCTTGAGAATGTACAAAGCCATAGCAAGTTGTGGGCTCTGAGAAATTCCACAGTAAAGATCTTATTCAACTTTGTTTAACATAGTGTTTCCTAAACACTTTATCGCTGAATCCTTTAATTAACAACATCCCATAAAACTAGTATTCCAAGAGACACACTTTGGGAACTTTTGAACTAGGTGATGAGGATAATGATGATTGATGATAACGGCTAATAGTTATTAAACAGTTACGGTGAGCCAGGCACTGTCCTAAGAATTTACATGTATTAATTCATTTAACATTCACAGCAAACCTGTGAGATCAGTACTGTTATTAATTCCTCACTTGACAGATGAGGAAACCGAGGCACAAAGAGGATAAACAACTTGCCCAAAGTCGCACAGCTAGTGAGTCCTGGAGTCTATGAGCTCCTCAAACACAGCGATCAGGTATCAATTCATCTTTGCACGGTTTCCACTTAGCATGGTACCTGGCACAAAGTATGTACCTAGTAAATGACAGTTGAACTGAACTGGAGATAAGATCCTAATAAAAAGGAGAAACAACTAAAGTGTGTTGAATAGAACATTTAAAATCTTTAAGTGGTATTTATACAACCAGGGCACTCCCTCATCAATTAGGGTTTCTATTTGTTCCAAGTAAGATTGTATCCTAGATAACGGTCATATTATAAGCCATTTTGTATAGTGTAACCATTTTCATATTTTATTTATTTGATTTAACCCTACTTTAGGTTAATGCAGAGATGATACAAAAATATCTGAAAGTGAAGATCCTATTTAGCCACAAGAAATAATATTTCACTTGAAGGTGCATTAAATTGGGCTTTTCGTGAGGTATAAAATATATTGAAAGAGGCAAAACCACATCCATAAGGAACCACTGTATTGCCTTTGTTGGTAGAGTGGATGGATTTTTTTTTTAAAGTAGTATAATAACAGCTATTGATGATAGTCAATAACAACTTTTTAAATATTATAGACCTAAAATTATCAAGGTCAAATTTAATAGATAAAACACTGGTGAATTTTTAGCATAGATTTGAGGGAAGTGCTAGGGAAGAAAAATCAACACACTTTCAGCTTTAAAAGGAAGAGAAGCAAAATCAGCCTGAGATGACTGTTTTTGTGTCCTGCAAAATAAAAAGGAAATTTATATTTAGCACTTCAGGAACTTCAAATGCAGTGATTAAATGGCATTATTTCCCATCACTCAATGCATTTAATAACAGTTGACACTTAATGAGGGCTTACTCTGCTATTTTAAGCTTCTTGTAGGAATAGCCCTGAGAAGTGAGTGGTATTATCCCCATTTTACAGATGTGGAAAAGGAGGTAGAGAGTTAAAACAGGTAAAATTGTTTTTCCATATTCCCACATCAGTACAAAATGGATTAAGGATTCAACCTCCAATAATCTGGCTTCAGAGTTCATGCCATTAACAGCTATGCTGGGTAAAGAGAAGGTTCAAAGGCTAAAGGAGGCCCCCAGGTCTGGGAGGCAAAATAAATTCCACTACCAATGTCAGTGTATGTCAGAGACTCACTAGGCAGACACCAGATGGCCAAATGTGTCAATGCGGAGTTAATCCTTTCCAATAGGCTCTTCCTTGGTGGTTTGTTCTATGACAGGTTTCCAGAGGTTGAGCATCTTGCCACTTAAGAAGTTCGTCCATTTAAGGCTATGCATTAGTCATGACGGGTAAAGATCTGTTCCTCCACCCACCTCTACCACCAGTGTGTGCCAGGATTTCTAACCCCACAACCTGGCCTCACATATGCCCCACCTCCCCCAAATACCAGTGACTCGCTAACAAATATATTTATGCTGTGATGGTGCATCAGATGCAAAATATTCAGGAACTGTTGCATGCTCCACAGTACTCAGAAAAGTCCAGGAAAAAAATGTTTAAAAGTTTCTTTGGAGAAAGCACAGATGCCTCCATGTTGATGGAAAGGAAAAGTGGAATTTTACAACAAAGCATTGTGGCCAGTATTCCAGTGTGGGAACCATTTGAGAGTTAAACACAGAGCCTTTAAGAGAAATAACAAATTGAGTAAAAAAAATATTGAAAGTTATCTTCATAATTATATTTGTGTTTTAAAATGCCTACTTCCCTTTCCCTTGTTTTGTGAGTGGCATGTGTCAGTTGAAACAACTAAAGAATTTGTTTGCTTGGTGGGCTCCATGAGACATAATAGCATAAGTACTTTAAAAGATAAATACCTAAGCCTTGGGAAGAATGCTTGACAAGAAAAATATATTATTTACAGAAAGATGTATTTTAAACAGATGGCTCAACAAACTCAATTGGATGTAAAAATGGAAATTGAATTTTTAAATTCCTATCAATGAGCATATCAAAAACTTACACATCAAAAAACATACACACTACACATTTATAGAAGATCATTTAATTCTAATTCATACACTTTGATTGTCTTACAATTCAGCATAATTAAACAAAAATAGCTTCTCCCTTCTCAGTTGTACCTTACCGGTCTTATATCTTTTCTCAATTGTGCCTTAAGTGAGTCTTTCTTTTCTTTTTGAAGGTAATCATCAGTTATGGGCGAACGATCTCAAAAAGTCTGATTTATCAAGCAAACAAGCCAGAAGTCGTAGAGCTGATGCTAAAACATAAATATACCTACTTACCTGGATGGCTCTGACATTAGAAACGGGCTGTTTCGACATATTCACGCGGTCTTATCCCTAAAAAGGCAAGTAAGAAACTGTTAGAGATGGCGGCATTCAGATTCTCGGTCTTGATAAATTAGAACTTAACTCATGATTCAACTGGGCAGTCACCCCTTTCAGGGGCCATATATTCTTTCAGTCTCAGTTTCCAAAGTTACTTAGCGACTCTCCTTCCTAATGCCTCGGGGACAGGGAACACTAGAGCGCAGGATAAATCATTCAGGAGGAGAAATGCTGAGATGCCTCGCCTCTGATGCTAATGATAGGCCATCAGAAACTTGAAAGGCGCTATCATCTCCTTCCCTGCCCTCCTGCCCTGCTGCCAAGAGCAGCAAAACAAAGAGGCTGTGGGAATAAAACACCTTTGTTTGGGACCTCAGAAGCTTTCCGCTTGAAACTGAACTTTTGATCTGAATTAGTTGTTGCCAGGGCTGCGCGTCAGTCCATTGAGAGCGCCTCCTCTCTGTTGAACACTCCAAAAGAAATAGCCAGTACCTCATTCTTACTACTGTGATGCTGCCTGCTCACTGTGCACGTGTCTGTTCTACCCAGAGACCTGAGTGGCGCTATGAGGAAGTAGGCCACATCTCCTCCCTGTGTGTCCACAGCCCAGGCTCTATAAACCAGGCAGCTGGCAGGCCTCGCCTTTCTTTTTCTCTTTGAATGAAACAGTCCCAGCAGGCAAATAGGACTTAACATGACCATGTCAGATCCCCAAGATGTAGCAGTGCTTCCTTCCCAAAGGACTTTTGCTTTCTTTCAGCTCATGAGACCAGACTTACAGCAGGGCGACTATGGTTTACCGGAGGGGCAGGGAACAGCCCAGCTCTGTATCACTGTTGTTATAGCTTGGCCTATTAAATGTCAACAGGACTGAGTGAAAAAGTTAAAAACTCGGTGAATTAAAAACTGCTTTTTAAACCCAAACTATAAAATGGGTTGGCTGACGTTCCTAGATTGATTGGCGTAAGTGTACGTGTTAACCGGTGAGGAAATGAACGCAGAGAACAGTGTTGGCATTTGATGCAAGTGCTTTGTAACCTGGACTGTGTCACTCAACATCTGTAGGTCTATTTCCTCTTCCTTAAATTTTACCTGCTTCACAGGTTGTGTAAGAATCAAAATGACATGTTCCTGAAAATGCCTTGTGAACTGTAAAGCATGATACAAATATTGTTTTATTGCCATTGCCCATAGCTAGTGACTTTTTAGTACTACTGTATACTGATCTACAGCTTTAGGTAGAAAGTAAGAGTTGATATAGTGATGTCCCTTAACACTTTGGAGATAAAACATGTGAGAACTCTGTGAGAACTTACTTTTTTTTTTGGAGGTCTTCAAAGTCTTAGGTTCTATTATATGAAGTTAAACCGTTACATAATTTTTTCCAATCTGTGTAATTAGTATATCCAACTATATAGTCTTTGGAGTCACAAGCATGAAAAAAAATGGGATATTTTTTGTTTTACCTGAATGTTTGGTAATATAGAGATATAGCCTCCGTGCATAAGGGTCAGGTAGAATTATTTTTAATATGGCTAAAAGGTTAAAAATCAACACCAAATTGAACAATCAGGAATGCATTTTTCTCTTTGATGTTCCACATAGGTTGCTGTCTTTCCTGCAGTGTCAAAGAATCAATGAAGGATTTTTAATTTTTGTATCTAGGACACACAGCTCAATTTCAAAAGGAAAAGCTTGGTAGTTTAATTTTTAATGTTTCTATTCCTCAAAAGCTATTATGCAAAGCAATAATTCACACAGGACTTTAAATATCTCAGCATATAGTATTCTTTATGTGGGTACAACTAAAGTTTAATTAATATGTCACTTGGGAACTTTAAAAAATTTATTGTACATTGATTTGAAACGTGGGAATTGGGAATTTCTTTATGTTATTAAAATAGTAGGCTGAAATGTAAAAACAAATCAGACAGTGAATGACTGTTATTTATACTGAATTGAATTTTTTAAAATTAGGCTGATTTTGTTTTGTTTTGTTTTTTCAGTGAACTACTGTGTCACTTTGTATTCTGTGGACCTCTAAGCCTAACAGATAGATATTCCTTGGGCCTTGTCTCCTGTAT
Source organism: Pteropus alecto (assembly GCF_000325575.1). Taxonomy (NCBI): domain Eukaryota; kingdom Metazoa; phylum Chordata; class Mammalia; order Chiroptera; family Pteropodidae; genus Pteropus; species Pteropus alecto. Next base: position 1,929,719 of record NW_006435837.1, on the reverse strand, counting down.
AGCTTTGGTATAATCTCATTTACACACAAATTCCTTCTTAACATATATGTCAATCTGCGAACATCTCTAGAAAGTTGGTCAGATCCCAACTTTCATTCCTTGCAAACAGGCTATAGATAATGTTTGTGTAAATCAGTTCTGCGGCCGTTCCTGCTGTCCTCATTATTCTCAAAGAAATCAGGGCAAAGCACACTGATGATTAAAAATAGACAGTGTTCCCTGGCTGTTTCCCCAGCCCGGCGCTCACCTCCGTTAGGGATGCAGAGCGTAGAATGCACTTTCCTTCTTTATCTGCCGCCTCATCCCGGGACCAAAAACGAAAGCTATGCCTTAGATGCACAACGCCACTCACACTGCTTTTCTTCCAGAGAGGTACCCTTTAAAGCATTCTATTACTGTGTCTCCTGGTTCTGGCTAAAATTTGTAAACATGGAAAGGTTGGCAAGGCATATGTAGATGTTTACAAAGTCTATAGTATAATGGAAGTGCTTGCCAGTTTAGCACAGCTGAGTTTTCCTGGCAGTTCTGCAAGTCACTGGGGACCTTTAATGGTCTATATACTGAGTCATGTACAATGTACCTCTGCTGGTTTTTCATTGGGTAGCATGTAATATCTGACTTCTTTCACTTACTAAAATTTTGTCAACATTAATATCACTAATTTAATAAGAGGGGATTCAGAGGAAAATAAATCAATATTTGCAGAGAAGGGGTTTTGTTCTTTTTAAAGGTCAATTAAATGGCTAAACCTCGATCTCAAAGGGAATTATCTACGGTCTTGCAGCTAAAAATAATTCCCGAGAAGGGTGTAGAAAGATGGTCAGCTGTCTGAACTAACTCCTTATTCACTCTGCCTGAAATACGCGAGAGGGAAGAGGCACGCAGCGTCCCCACATATCAGAACCTGGTGCCCACGAAGAGACAGGAGTGTCGCCGTCTACCCTGCTGGGTATGGGGAAAACTGTGACTAAAGTGGGGCTTTTGAAAATATGGCTCTGGAGTATTCATCGATCTATACATTGATAGAACTTTGTCATTGTGGCCAAGCCTGGCGCTTAGGCAAAGAAGAAAAGGGTTTTAAACTTGAACTGTGTTAACAACTCTGGCAATAATTTACAGTTAGGTAAATCAAAGATCTAGCATTATAGCTTTTCTCTGCCCCAAGTTCTCTTGATAATTTCTAGACTTATAGCCTGAGTCAGTCTGCAGCTGACTGACTGTAACCCTGGCCATTAGAGTCAAAAGGACATAGTATTCACAGTCACAGTAACCATATATGGATCATTGAAATTAACATCTTTATCAATACAAACTACTTTTAATTCAATATTCTTTCAACCTCCTCCCACCACACACACAATTTCTAAAACAGAAGCAATATCACCCATGAATGGTGAATTTACAAGGACGATATGCCCACTGGTAACAAGCTTATAAAGTTATAAGTAGTCACTTTAAGTTAGGTACCAAGGAAATTTCCTTCAGAAAGCCCAGTTGCCAGGTCTGGGTCCTTCTGCTTACCTGCTTTGTGTATTTGTTTACTGCCAAAGGAAAGTCCCAGGCAGCCAGGTGCAAGAATGCACGGCTCCTCAGAAGGTGAAAGGGATGTCCAGTGTCCTCTGAGCAGTGATCTCAATTCCGATGCTTTGCATGTGGCTGAAATAGCTCAAGTGCTCGGTGCCTCACCCAGGATTGAGAGCTGCTCCCGGCTCAGGGCTGGAGGGGAACTCGGTTTAAGGCTAAGTGTTAAAGAGAATTCCTGTCATAGCTCACAGTTGTTCTTCCTAAATATAGAGTTTGATACAAGCCATACGCTGGCTGCCTCCAAAAGGCTTGACCGTGCTGAAAGCAGGGCTCAAATGTCAGCCGGAAGGTGGCTACGGAATCTTACTGCCCTCCTAATCTTCCAGAAGATACTTGGCT
>NW_006435837.1:1915041-1927747 GCF_000325575.1 Pteropus alecto | reverse complement strand
GCTTTATTACCTGGAGGCAAGAAGATGAGGAGTGTTTAATAAAAATAGGAGAGAAGTGGCTCAGCATCTGAGCTTTTCAGCAAGGGCACAGACAAGAAGGAGCGTTTAAGTCCTAGCTTGGTCACCTAGGACTTGTTAAAGTTATTTTATAATCAGAACTCAATAAATGGTCACCAAGTGATGATAATTATATTACATTGAACTATAAGACATCACCCTTTTTGTAGGTCAAAAATGGTCACAGATCAACTGATTCATGTGGTTCCAGGGCCCAGAGTCCTTGCTCTCTCTGCTCTACCTCCTCTACTCGTGGCAATGACTTTGACCCCAGAGCACAGGAGACAATAGAACAAAATGAAACAAAGAGGAAATGTCAATTTTAAGTATGACAAAAACTGAGACCAGGTATGAGGCAAAACACTTTTTAAAGAGAACACTGTCAAATCCTAAGGCACATGCTCATTATTATTTTTTTTTTTGGTGGGGAGGGCGGGTTGTGGCTCATTATTTTTAACACTAAACTTTTTTTTTTTTTTTTACTTCTGCAGTCTCTGAAATTACCTGTACATAGAACTTCCCTTTAGTAGAAGGATTAAACAGAGTGGACACACTTAGAATTATTCCACTGGATGAAAGTGACTCCATGTCAAAGTCCCTGACTTCGTGGTCAGTCACTGAGCTATCACCAGCAACCCCCTCCTACCAGTCATCTCGTTATGTGAGGGAAAGCTCCAATTCCTGTGAGCCCTGAAGTCAGGTTTCTGTTCCCTGAAGCTGAATGCATTCCACATGAAAGCAATTGGCTTGTTTTCAGGTAAAAAGAAAACCAACTTTCTGATAGTTTAAGAGGTCAGCAAATAATTGTGGTTCATCTCAGTCTGGGGTTCACCATTAAGTTCTATTCATGTGCTGCTTAAAAAAGTGTGTCTTTAAAATTCAGCTTAGACATCACTAAAGTGAGTTATTTATACACTGGGGAAGAAAATATAATGAGGACCTTAATATCTCTCCTGACCTTTGGCTACTCCTATGTGTTCAGATGACAGGTGACATCACTCCACGCACGAACAACAAAAATGAGCCTTTTCTGACCCCTTGCCCTGTGGCCAGCCCACAAACATCCCAAGTTTCTACTAAATGCCAGCAACGAACTATCCTCACAGTCACTGGGGAGAAAACGGTGAGTAAGCCTGCTCCTGTCCTCAGAGCTTACAATGGGGGGATGTGGCAGACAAAACTAAGTGAACAAATAAGATAATTATAAATCTTAAGTGATATGAAAACACAGAAACAAAAAGCCCGAGGGCTGGCTGAAGAAGCATCTTCCCAAGAAGAGCTGAGTTTATAAGAGGGTCTGTGTGGCCAGGGGAGGAGGAACAGGGAGAATGGAGGCCACCTGACAGCCTGCCTCAACTTTCTAAGGGTCTTGAAGAGAGAATCAGGTGTGGATATCAGTGAAGTGCTGAAAGTACTATCCAGCAGTGTTGAGGGTCCAGCCGAGGTGAGAAACTGCCTCAGAGATTGCTGTTCTGACAACGTAGTGACTGCTTTCCTGGGGTGTTGGTTCTAAAGAACATGTCTTCAGTTGGGTTCCCCCAGAAGTTGATCTTGAAATGAGATTTGTTAAGAAAGTGATTTATTAAGAAAGTATTTCCAGGAAAAAACTGGGAAACAAAGGTGCGATCTCAAGTCCCACAGAAGGTATCTTTGGTCTGATCCCACAGGAGAGCTGTGGAGTATAAGTTATGCCATAGAGTTGTTCCAGTCCAGAGAAAGGAGCAGAGCTATCATACTTCTGTACTTGTCCATCATTGGTTAAGGGCTGCCTGGGGGAATGAATTCCCAGGGCTTCTGGCTCTCCTTACCAGCTGGAAAGGCATACTCCAGAGCACTAGGGCAGGCCTCCAAAACAGAGCTAAGGTGTTGGAAGTGAATGCCCATTGAAGCCAGGAGCAGACAACAAACAGGGAAAGGGGATCTGAGGGAATCTGGGCCGAGTTTGGTTATCATCTGCCTCAACACATAATGATGACATAATGCGTCATCATCTCGTCCATTATGTCATACAGGCCTCAGCAAAAGTTGTTCTGAACTGGCATCTTGTTTCTAAACAGCCTAATTGATTTGAAACGATCTTATAAAGTTCTAGTGCAATGTTGAGCACTTCAGTTTCTTATTAGTCATTTTGTAATGAGTGTTGAAATGGACTATTTTTGCAGGATTTTGGCAGCCTATAAATGTATTCGGAGTTACATTTTCCTTCATTGTCACATGAGACCTCTATAACTGGCTCTTTTTCAAAAATGAGGTAACTCTAGTCCCTTTGGTGACACACAGTAGAAGGGGGAGGGTCCTCCTCCAGGGTCTGAAGCAGTAACAGTAGCCACCTGGCACAGGCACCAGAGATCCAGAATGTTACAGAAATACCACTGTGGCCTCTATGCCCTTGAACAGAATTTTTCCCCAACTAGAATTTTACCCAAGGTCAGGATCTGTAAAGCGAGGGAGTCACAATTGTATCACATACTAGGCAGGGCAATTTCTCCAGTTTCTTTTCCCTCCTACCCTGAAAAGTTGTTTTCGTTTTTGTTTTTGTTTTTCTTTAACTAAACTAGATCTATGAACATAAATGAGACAATAAACTTGTACACAGCTGGGTTCTCCTTGAGAGAAAGAAGGAATAAATCCTAACGTACAGCATGTCACAGAGGTAATGCTGTGTGGCACACTGTCTCTTCTTCCTGGCACACAAGAGACTATTTTTCAGGCTCACTCACAATTGGATCAAGGCTAAGTTGTGACTAAGTTCTAGCCAATAGGATGTGGGCCCAATTACTATAAGCCGGTGCTACTCAAAATGTGGTCCATGCACCAGTGCCCATTTGCAAACTGTTTGTTACCAGTCTGCAATGAGCTGATACAGAAATTTTAAAGTAAGTAATTAAGGATTTTTATAGTAATTTGACATTGCCACTACATCTAAGCAGCATTTCCTTTTTCTAGTAATTCATTTTTGCTGCATTTTTATAAAAGCATTAGACTGTGATGGACTAACATTTTTAAAATATTTTTTTCATTATTCAATTACAGTTGACATACAATATATTAGTTTCGGGTGTACAACATAGTGATTACACATTTATATAACTTACAAAGTGATTACTCCAATAAATCTAGTACCCATCTGATACCGTAACGCAGGAGCCCCAGGCCTGGAACTTGCACCTGGACTTCGGTTATTCTGAAAAAAAAAAAACCACCAGGAGGGCCAGAGCGGTGAGAAATGCTGTTTATTATTCACGAGGCAGGGAAGCTTCAGCAGCGGCCTGTCAGAGCTCAGGAAAAGGCATCAGGCCAACCTCACTGGGGGAGCTGCTGCCTTCTCAGATGGATTGGAGCAAGATGTGCTGTTTAGTTCCAGAAGCAGATAGCGTCCATGAGAACGACAGACCAGCCGCCTTCTTGAGCAGAGCGAGCAGATAAGGTCCACAGGAGCAGCAGAAAACGTCCTTGGGAGCAGGCCCTGCCCAGAGCTCTTTGTGCACTTCCTTCCTTATAGCCATAAGGAGCACTTCTGTTTCTTACTACCCATCTGTCTTCTGAGTATGTGGAGGGTCTATGTTCTGGGTTAACCCTATAGATATCATACATAGTTATTATAATGGTATTGACTATATTCCCCACACTTTACATCTCCATGACTATTTTGTAACTACCAATTTGTACTTTTTAATCTCTTCACCTTTTTCACCCATGCTCCCAAACCCCCTCCAATCTGGCAACCATCAAAATGTTGTCTGTATCTATGAGTTTGTTTGTTTTATTTGTTTATTTTGTTTTTAGATTCCATATATAAGTGAAATCATATGGCATTCGTCTTTCTCTGTCTGACTTATCTCACTTAGCATAACACCCTCTACATCCATCCAAGTTGTTGAAGATGGCAAGATTTCATTCTTTCTGTGGCTGAGTAATATTCCATTGTATATATGTACCACTTCTTGTTTATCCATTCATCTATTAATGAATACTTAGGTTGCTTCCATATCTTGGCTATTGTAAATAATGCAATGAACATATGGATTCACATGTCCTTTCAAATTAGTTTTGGGTTTGTTTAGATAAATACCCAGAAGTCTGATTACTTGGTCCTTCTTCGTCTCTTATCACAGCCTTTGTTTTAAAGCCTATTTTGTCTGGTGTAAGGATTAGTAACCCAGGTTATTTTTTTTTGTTTCCATTTTCATGAAATATCTTTTTCCATTCCTTTACCTTCAGTGTGTGTGTGTCTCTTTCAATCTGAAGTGAGTCTCTCGTAGGCAGCATATGTAGGGGTCTTATTTTCTTATCCATTCAGCCACCCTATCTTTTGATTGGAGCACTTAGTTTTTTTTCATTTGAGGTATTTGCTGATAGATATGTAGTTATTGCCATTCTTTATTCATATTTTGATACGTATTCTTCTTCTTAAAGAAGTCCCTCCAATATTTCCTATAATACTGGTTTGATGGCGATGAACTCATTTAGCTTTTTCTTATCTGGGAAGCTCTTTATTTGTTCCTTCAATTCTAAATGAAAGCTTTGCTGGGTAGAGTAATCTTGGTTGTAGGTCATGGCTTTTCATCAGTTTGAATATTCTGAAAAAAAGCCCTTCTGTCCTGCAAAGTACAGATTTGAGGAATCAGCTGCCAGTCTTATGGGAGCTCCCTTGCAAGTAACTGCTTTTCTCTTGCAGCTTTTAAGATTCTCTCCTTGTCTTTATTCTTTGGCATTTTGATTATGATGTATCTTAGTGTGGGCCTGTTTGGTTCATTTCACTTGGGACTCTGTGTACTTTCTGGGCTTGTATGTCTATTTCCTTCACCAGGTTAGGAAAGTTTTCTGTCATTATTTCTTCAAATAGGTTTTCAATTTCTTGCTCCCTCTTCTCCTTCTGGTACACCTATGATATAAATGTTGGTAGGCTTGATGTTGTCCCAGAGGCCCTCTGCTTCATCTAATCTATTGATTACCTCTAATGTATTCATTTCAGTTATTGTATTCTTCATTTCTAACTGGTTCTTTTTTATGGTTTCTATATCCATTTTTATGCTTACTATCTCTTTGTTGAAGTTCTCACTAAGTTCCTTGAGCCTCCTTATAACCAGTGTTTTGAACTCTGTATTTGGTAGGTTGCTTGTCTCCATTTCATTGTTATTTTTCTGGAGTTTTCTCCAGTTCTTTCATCTGGGACATGTTTCTTTGTTTCTTCTTTTTGGCTGCCTCTCTATGTTTGTTTCTATGTATTAGGTAGATCTGTTATGTCTCCCAATCTTGGCCAGGTGGCCTGTAGTAGGTACCCCGTGTGTCCCAGTGGCACAGTCTCTCTGATCGCCTGTGCCAGGTGCTCCAGGCATGTCCCTTATTTGTGTTGTATTTTCCTTCCTGTTGTAGTTGACACTTGATTACTGTTGGCAAGTCAGTGAATTGGACTGACCCTGAAGCTGACTTGCTGTGAGGATTGGCCACACCCACAGAGTATGAATTGCTGTGTAGGGGCTGACCCCATGGAATGGGATTCTTCCCAGCAGGCTCGTGTAGCTGGCGAGACCACCCTTTGAGCGTGCCATTTCTAGGGCTAATCAGGTGGTGCTCTGTTGTGGTCTGAAGCTGGCCTCATGGTGTATTGATTCTGGGGCCTCCTGGGAGGGGCTCCTGTGCAGGCCAAGGTCAGCCACTGCTTGTGACTGGCCTGGGGCTACCTGGTAGGAGCTGTGATGGACCCAGAAGCACTTGGAAGAGGCCAAGCTGAGAACTGAGGCCGGCTGCCATCAGTACCTGACTTGTGGCAGCTCAGCAAAAATGCCAAAAGGGACCCAGAGGCTTGATGCCATCTGCTGAGTGTCCAAAAGGCTCAGCCACTGAAAGTGCTTCTGTTGGTGCACAAGTTGGATGAGGCAGAGTCCCAGGTAGTTACCAGGGTGGGGCAAGTGGAGTTTACCAGATTAATACAGATTCAGATTTGGTGCCATTGCTGAGCCTGGAGACACTATGCAAAATGCCCAGCAGATGCCCATCTCGGGCCCACAGACCCCCGAAAAGTTGTCCAAGAAAGACTACAGCATGGGTCAGAGCTGGCTGCCCACCACCAAAAGTGTCTCCTGTGGTATGTGAGTTTGGTAGGGTAGGGTCCCAGGGAGTCACCAGGGGTGGAGCGAGTAGATCTCACCTAGCCAAAGCAGATTCAGTTTTGGCTGTGTAGGGGCGGGCTCAACACAGGCAAGATGGCGCCCGCCTGTAAGCTGCACAGGAGGAGGGCTCAACACAGGGCCAATGGTGGCTGTTCCTCCAGCTCTTGCCCCAAAAGCACACAGTTCAGTCTCTCCCTATATGTCTCTGGTACCTCCGAAGTCATCATCCCTCCATCAAAGCTAAGGGTGAGTGCCTACGAGTGAGTGAGTTTGTGTGCAGGACCTTTAAGGAGACATCTGTATTTCCAATAGCCTTCTGTCTCAACCAGGTGGATGGAATCTCTGCTGGTTTTTATAGCCAAATGTTGTGGGGGCTCTCCTTCCCAGCACTGGAATCCTGGGCTGGAGAGTCCCTTGTGGGGCTGGGGCCTCTCACTCCTCAGGAAGCACCATCCTCAGCTGAGATAGTCTTCTCAATTTTTAACCACCACACATGAGTGTGGGATCAGCTCATTTTGTATCTCCATCCTTCCTATCAGTCTTGACATGACTTCTGTATGTTCTTAGTTATAAGAATTCTGTTCAGCTAGTCTTCAGATGATTCTCCAGGTTGATTGTTCTATAATTTAGTTGTAATATTAATGTGGTCATGAAAGGAGGCGAGCACAGGTTTTACCTACTCCGCTGTCTTGCTGGGAACTTGGAAATGTTTTATTTAAATTTTCATTATCTTTTTTTGTTTGTTTTTGGAGTCCTGGAAGGCATAGGAAAGAAAAAGAGAGGTAAAAATGAAGTGATGATTTAGTAATTCTCCCAATTTTTAACAGCCACATTAGGTGCAGAATCAGCTCGCTCCGCATCTCTGCACCTCCTACCCATTTAGATGTGGCTTCTATATTTCTTTAGTTATAGGACTTCCATTCAGATAGACTTCAGGCAATTCTCCATGATGGTTGTTCTGTAGTTTAGCTGTAATTTTGATGTGGTCATGGGAGTGCAGTGTTTATCTACTCTGCTATCTTAACCAGAACTATACTCAAATTAACTAGAACTATACTTGAATTAACTCAAACCTAGTCCTCAGAAGGTTTGAGAAGTACTGCTGTAAGCCATTCCACACCTGGCTTTTAAAGACATCTTGTGCAGTCCAGATCTTTCTTCCCCACTTGTAGCCATCTTAGAAGCCATTAGTCCTAGATGTCATAGCTACAAGATAGAAAAGGATCACTGGACACACATCAGACTCTGACATGATGTGAGCTTTACATTTACTATATAAAGCTATAGAAATGTGGGCTTATTACGGATGCATAGATATTTGACTTATACAAGTGATCATTGCCCTCATTCTTGAGATTGGGCCAGCTGGGGATGGAGAACCCACTTCCCAGCCACTTCACTCCCATGTTTGGTGCCCTAAGTCAGGGATAGTTGGAAGGCTAGCCCAACTGGGACTGTACACCAGAATTCCTACATGAGGCTTCTTCAGAATGGTGGCCTCAGCATAGTTGGCCTCTTACATGGAGATTCAGTTCTAATAGCAAATGGGCCAGTAAAAACAACAGAAGCTGCATGGTCTTTTATGCCTAGCTTTGGACATCACATAGCAAGACTCTTGCTGTAGTTCTATTGGCCGAAGCAGTAACAAACCCACACAGAGTCAAGAAAAGGGGACATGAACCTCTCTCTCTATAGGATGAGTATTTACAAAGTTTCTAGCCATATTTTAAAACTACTTTACCATGACTAAAATTTGGGGTTCTACTTTCAGATATCTTGTATTCCCTTCAAAACATCTGACTCAGAGCTTTCTTCATAGCAGGCACCCACCAAGTGTGTGTTGATTTTAAAGAGAGCGGGGAGCCGGGAATATTGCTCCTGTTTTGAGGATAATTGAGTCTGTGGTCATGGGAATTTGAGTTTGTAATAGTTCATGGATTCTAGGGTGCACATTTTTCACATTTTAACATCTCTGAAATTGGCATGTTAAAATTTATGGCATCTTAAAATGATGTTTAACAGTGCTTTTTCTTTCTTAGGGGTACATAAAATAACCATGTATCATCCAACCAATAGCTTCTTAGATGAAATACACTAAATGCCTGGGACTAGAGATTTACTAGATGGATCCTTAGCAAATGAGAAGAAATGAAAGGAAAGTAAATGATGGGAAATGCCTGCTGCCTCTGAGCTGAAACTGATGAGCGAACAAAGGGAGGCCAGATGGAGAACCTGCAGTCACTACAGTAAGATATTCCTAATATTGTAAGGCAACCAAAGGGCATCATGTCTAAACTCTTGCACACCGACTGCCCCACCACCACACTTACTCCAAATTTGCTGTCTATATCCCCCCCATGCTGTAACAGAAGATGTCATAAGCCTTCAAGAGGGGCCAATTGGGGTTCAAATTTGGGTCCTGCCATTTCTCTCACTTAATTTCAATTTATTTATCTGCAAAATAATTGGTATAATAATACCTACCACTAAGTGAGCTAGAGGAAATGCAGCACAGGGCTGGGCACATAGTAGATGATGACTGATGTTATTTTCCTTTTCCTGTGCTAAAATTTCACATTATTTCCAACTCGTCTATTTTCTTTGAGTCTTGAGATAACCCTCATTACTTTGTAGGCCTTGAGTCTGCTTTGTTAAACAAAACTATGGGAAATGTTCTTGGACTATTTAGTATTCTAAGATCCTAATCCCAAGTCTGAAGAATCCAACAAAATGGCCCCATATTAACCTTAGGCATATTGCCATCAAGTCCCACATGGCCTGACATCCCACCTCACCTGGATGTTATCCTAGCTGTCTTAAGTCATTTAAAGCGGGGAGTGGGAGAGGCTCCTAATTTAAAGGAAGAAAACAACCTAAATTCATTCATTTATTCATTTAATCTTTCTACAAATATTTTTGAGCACCTACTATGTGCCAGAAACTGTGCTAAACCATGAAAAGCACCGAACAAGAGAAACATAAATCCTGTCCATATAGAGTTCATAGTCTATAAAGGAGACTGACATTAAATACAAAGTTACTACAAAGAGGGATAGATCCACTCAAGGTAGAGAAACATAATCTAGATGGGGAATCAAGGAAGGCATCTGTATTAAAAGCAGACCCTGAAAGGACTTGGGTGCAGGTAGTTGATTTGGAAAGTGATCTCCAGGAATAGGAACAAGGAAGTGGGGGGAGTGAAATGGAAAGACTTTTATAAAAGCCAATGAAGGGTGCCATAGTGAGCGATTTGCCTTTTCAGGCAACCGAGGCTCAGTCCTGATGGGGACCCTTCAAAAAACTGTGGAACACACTCAGAGTTACCTTACCAGAGGACAGCAAGCCTCGAGCATTTACCCATTGAATTCCCACATTTTTTGAGGGCTGCCAGCAGGAGCGTTAATACCCTCTACACACACACACATTTCTGAGTTGTATCGACATCAGGGTTCCTCAAACTGGCACTACCGACATTTGGAGCAAGATCATCCTTTGTGATGGGAGCTGTCCTGTGCATTATAGGTTGTTCAGCAGAGTCCCTGGTCTCTACCCACTGGATACCAGTAGCACTTCCCCCACCCCAAGTGTGAAAACAAAAACCATCTTCCAGGCACTGCCAAGCATCACATTGTCTAATGCAGCTGAGCAAGGCTCCATGGTGCCAGTTAGAGAAGGAAAAAGATGCTAGAGAAGAGAGGCAGGCTGAGAGGTCACGGGGCTGAGCAGCAACAGCAGCTTCTACAGCTTCCCTGAGGATACAAATGGTGATTAAGCTGTGACTTCAGGAATGAGTTGGAATTCCCCTTTGAAAGTAGAAAACGATAAGACTGGAAGCACACCTATTTTGTTGCTTGGCAAATGGAACATACTTGGCTGGCTTTCAGCCCCACTTGCCCCTTCATTCAGCCCCATGGGTATCTGGCAGCCCTACCATAGGCCCACTCTGCACAACACCCCTCCTTCCTTCCTGTCCCCAAATCACCATGTACAAAAGCCTGTGGTGTGTAAAGTGTGGGGGTAATGGAGGAGGGTTGTAGTATGGCACAGCTTAATAAACAACTTTAACCTGCTGTCCCAAATGTCCTTGGCTCCTCCTGCTGTGGGTGTCACAGCTATAAAGTGTCACCAGCTACCTTTCTCCCCAGGCTCTGCTCTCTGGCACATTGCTCTCTCTGACCCACTCTCCCAAAGTCTCTTTGTAGTTATATCTATCTATCTGCACCTGTTTCTTTTTATCACTCTTTATCTCTGTCTCTGTATCTGTCTCTGTTTCTTCTTTCCCTGCCCCCTGACTCTTTCTTCCAATTTCTTTGTCTCCCTCTTTATTATGTTCTCTCTATACCCCAGGGTCCTTTGTCTCCGCATTAAAAAGTTTGGGGTGGCAGCTCTAATCCCTGGGACAAGCATGCTCATTTGTTGGGTCTCTCTCACCCCATTTCCTCCTGCACAGGTAGAAAGGTGTGGCCTTCCTCATTTAGGAGGGCCAAGACTAAACTTAGGTTTGGGCTTGGAGAAGAAGGCTGGGTTTTTTAGGTGAATCTGGCTGAGGTAAAGGAATTTTCCATGATGTCCATGAGTCAGTCGGTAGTGTGATTGAAAGCCACTGCCCCAGGAAGCATTAGGGAATGGTTTGTTTCCTGCGTACATTTATTTCTCTTGAGGATCATATCAAGGGGTGGGGTTGGGGAAAGAATGAGAAATAAAAGATTAATTTGGATATTCCTGAATCCCTTTAAAAACTTTCCCTTAAATTTATATTCTTAAAATCACCCCAGAACCAGGTGGAATAATAATAACTGTAAAGTTTCTCAGATTGGTACATGCTTGGCATGCTGAACCAGATGGTTTTAGAGTAGAAAGCCAGAGAGAAGAGGGAAAAATGTAACCACAGTTAGATCATTTAGAGCCTCAGAGAAATTTCTATGTGTTAAGTACAGTTCTAGGCACTGAAGGCACCTCAACAGACAAAACACAGGAATCTCTGCCCTCTTGGGTCTTATATTCTAGGAAGAACCCTCAGCTTTAGGCCTAAGCAGTCAGTGAATGATGAGGTCGGGAGTGGGGGACACTATGGGAGAAGCAGATTTGCAGGTAGAAAACAAAGTTTTATTTAGATAATATTAAGTTCTTAATACCTTTTAGATCTCTAAATGGAGACATCAAAGAAGTTGGATATTGAGTTCAGGAAAGAGGTTCAGGTTGTGATCCAAATTTGGGGGTCACCATTGTGGAGATGGTATTGAACAGGGGTTTAGATGAGATCCCCTAGAGAAGGAGTGTAACCCTGAGGACAGATGGGGTCAAAGGACTGCACCCTGGAAAACAATAACATTTAGAAGTCAAGGAGAGATTCGGGAGTGTGCGGTAGGTTTGGGGACTAGTGTTTCATAGGCACAGAGTTTCCCTTTATAAGATTGAAAGAGTTCTGTGGATGGATGGTGGTGATGGTAGCACAACAATGTGAATGTACTTTAATGACACAGAACTGTATACTAACAAATGGTTAACATGGTAAATTTTGTTATATATGTTTTACCACAATTTAAGAGATAAATGGGTATAAGAACCTAAATGAAGGAAGTGTTTCCAGAAGGAAGGAGGGATCAATCGCGTCAAATACTGCTGAGAAATCAACAAGGAGTTAATGTTGGTTTTGACAATGTGGTGACCTTGAGAGCAGAGTAGGCGGAGGCAAATGCTTGCCTGAAGTAGGCTCCAAGACATCATGGGGGATGAGGAAGGAAAGATGGAGAGAGTAAGTAACACTTCAGATGGCAGAAAAATGAGGACAGTTGTTGGAAGTGGTCACAGGAGGAGTATTGTTATAAGATGAAAGATAATGCTTCATATTTCATGGCTGAGGTTGGAATAATCCCACAGAGAAGGACACATTGATGAGGCAGGAAAGAGGGGACACTTGTCACAGCAGTGCTAAGCCCAGAGCAGCCACAAGCTGTGGGGATCCAATTTACACAGACTATGGGGCTGGTCTCCCTAGGAGCAAGGGCAGCTAACTGCTGTGACAGGAGGGGAAGAAGGCTTGTGGATGCAGAGGCCAGCAAGTTGGTCTGCTTGCCAGGGGGAGGATAAGGACGTGCTCTTTTGATGGAGCATAATATTTCAGTGAATTAAGAAACAAGGTTGGCAGCTGAGAGTGAGATGTGAAGAAGAGGTTTTGGAGTTTGAGAAGGTTTAAAATAGCCCTCTCAAAGAGGGAGAGGGAATTGCTCCAAAAACATAGTAGGAGTGTGCGGCAGCTCTTGGGGCCTAATTAAGGTTCGTGGTCATAAATTTCAAGTGAGACCAGTATCAATTTTCATCTGAATATGTATTATTTTTATCAATACTTTCTTAATAGTGTATAATTTCAGTTTTTACTTCCTCTTTCATTTGTTTATTATATTCAAGAATTTAAAAAAATATTTCTAAGAACTTAGTAGTATTTTTAAAATATAAATTCAAGCCACCAAAATATATCAATTATGAATCTCTAAGTACTAACAACATTTTTCCAAAATATAGAGAACAGAGACTAT
>NW_006435837.1:1905990-1914855 GCF_000325575.1 Pteropus alecto | reverse complement strand
AACTCCTTCAGAATTCGGAAAAATCATCTGCTTAAAAATAGATATAAAAATTATAATATTACAGTTATTAAAACTGATTGAATATATATATATACAGACATACATGATCACACATATTTATATGATAGATAATAAATTATATATAATATATAAAATGTATATGTACATACATATATATATATACATACATAGACACCCATAAATTTTTAATTCAACATTTATTTCTTACTTCCATGAAATATTTACAAAAGTGTTTAAGGTACTATGAGACCGAGAAAATCTTAAATCCCCAAATTTAGAAATTACATATTCCATAATCTCTGACCCAGATGCTAAAAAACTAGAAATTAATAACAAAAAGAAAGAAATAGAACTATTAGGAACATTTTCAAATACTCTTTTAAATAACTTGAGGGACAAAGAAAAAAACCAAAATTACAACCCCTTTATAAATTAACCACAGTGAAAAAAATGTACACTCAGAGGAAAATTCATAGCCCTAAAGCTCTACCTCTTGATGGAAGAAGCTGCAAAATAATGTGGCCATGTTTTTCAATCTATCACAAAGGCAAAAAATAGAAAGGCTTAGTGAGGTAACTAGGAAACTGCTGCAGTGTGTATCTTCTTGTTTAGGTGATACTTTTGAGATCCAATTTAGAAAGGTCAAATATTTCCTGCTTACGAATAAATGACTCAAAGTGGGGGCCAGCAGCAGTCACAACTTGATTCAAAAATGATCACTAACATCATATCCAGACCCTTCTTTTACATCTCAAAGATATGGCCAGACCAAGATAGCATCGCATCTTGCTTCCAAGGTCAGGGGTATAACAGAATAGGAGATTCTGTCTTTTTTTCTGTGTCCACTGTGCTCACATGAATAGTCCTTGTTTCCTTTTTAAGTGTCTGGCGATGGATGCTCAATTAGGTTCATCCACATAGGCGGGTTAGATACAAGGAGGAAAAGTCTTGACTCCACCCAAATTTTTTAGGTCAACTGAAATATCTTTAGAAATATGTATAAATACCCAGTATAAATATGGAAAATCCAAATGTGTACAAGGATCACAGGAACAGCTGCTTGGAAGGGTAAAATGCATCATTGAGACAGGGAAAGTGAAGTAGGCAGGGCAATGCAATGCATGAGTTGAGTTCAGAGGAAATGAGTTGATTCACTACTACACACTGCTGGGCACTGGAAAATAAGATATGTAACATGTCTTCAAGGAACTCACAGCTGATAGGGGCTTCATAAAAACATTTATTAAAGCTTTCTCCTTAGTGGTAGGAAGAGTTGAAATCTGGAGTGATCCAATAGAAAAATGTATGTGGAATTATTTGAAAGGTTATAAAGCACCGAACTCTATAATATTATTTTTACTATTATTTGATCATGATTATTCCCCTAATGGTGTGTGTGTGTGTGTGTATATATATATATACACACACTAATTTGAGAATGGAATCAGTCTTCCTAGAAAATATTTTAAGGTATTACTTAAAGGAAAATACTTTCTCATCTTATCTCATATAAAACCCTAATAAAGCTGAATTATCTGAATGCCACCTTTTGCATGGCGTTACATTCAAAAGAAAGACAAACCCAAACTTAACATTCAGAAAGTAATGCATATCTTTATGGAACTCTCTAAAACACTGTGTTTTCATGTGTGAAAACAATCACCATCGTTCAAAACAAATTTATAATCATGTGGAAAACATGGGATAATATGTTGTCAACTATTCTAACAATATATATAATTATATTTATATAGTAATATAATATAATTAACAGAATTATAATTTATTCATATTTTACTGAATTATTGGGAATACATTTTTCCTTTTATAAATGAAAAAAATGTATTTTGCAATGTAGTAACTTGCTTTTTTCTAGATGAAAGCTTTTTTCCTTAAATTTTGATAATCTGTCTTGTAAGAAGAAATAATTGCTTTATGTTAAAGTGACTTGCTTTATTCTGTTTTATTATTGCCAAGCAACCTCATCTTAAATCTCAGGGTTCTAACTTCTTTTAATAGACATAGAGATATTATCTGAGTTCCAAGAATTTATATTAAGCTCTTACAAAGTGTATTATGAATGTAGCCCACACAAACACTGAAATATAACTCTAGGACAGCTGCATTAGACCCAAGGTTGGTTTCAGTTACCATTTAATCTTTGAATATAGCAGATATCTGGCAGTGAAAACCCCTTTGAGAAGCTAAGATATTAGTTGGCATTGGATTAATTCCACATATGCCTTTGTGATCATCAAAAACCTGCAGCCACAGCCATGCAGCCTAACCAAGATGACAGCGTGAACGTTCTTCCCTGCCAGGGGAAAAAATCATCACTTCACCTAGAACTAACAGGTTTGCTATCATTTGACATTTGAATTAGTTTTTAGGGGGAAAAAAAGTCTTATTGTTTAACTAGACCTTAGGGAAACTATTCTGAGGCCATAAAGATATAAGAACTAGGCAAATGCCAGCTTTGGAAACCCCAAAGATAGTCATAATTAATATTCACAGTCCTCTTCATTATTGCCATTTGGATATATCACTCCCCCGGTCCCTGACTTCTCTCCTAATAGCTTCCTCTAGTCACCGTCTATTGAGTGTTTTGGGGGGGGTGTTAGGTTACCTGTTGCAATGGCTGATATTGTCCCAAAATAGAAGCAAAGAAGCAGCCTGGGCTAAGAATGTCCTTAGAAACATGCATTAACATGAGAAGAATTGGAAAGTAGATCAGAGGGATGTCTTCAGGCCAAAGGAAAGCAGAATCCCTTTTAGTTAGAGAAAAGTACTAGAAAGGTTCTTGCTAATTCTGAATATATTTTATGTCCACACTATCTGAAAGGTATACCCATTAGCAATCTACTTTTGGGTCATAGCCAAGCTTTAAAACCATAATTGGTACTTTTCCCATTAGTAGATGTTATAGATTGAATTATATCCCCCCAAAATTCATATGTTGAAGCCCTAAGCCCTAATACTTCAGCACGTGACCTTATTTGGAAATAGGATCATTGCAAATGTCATCAGTTAAGATGGGGTCATACTGGAGTACAATGGGCCTCTGATCTAATATGACTAGTGTCCGTATTAAAAGTGGAAATTTGGACAAAGACACACAAAGGGAGACTGTCATGTGAAGGTGAAGACCGGGATCGAAGTAACATATATCTATAAACCAAGTAAAGTCAAAGGTTGCCAGCAAACCACCAGAAGTTAGAGGAGAGGCGTGGGACAGATTCTCCCTCACAGCCCTCAGAAAGAACCAACCCTTCTGACATCTTGATCTTGAACGTCTAGCCTCCAGAACTGTGAGAAGCAATTTCTGTCATTTAAGCTCCATAGTTGTGGCACTTCATTACAGCAGCCCTAGCAAACTGATACAGTACAGTTCCCATCGGATTCTCAGTCAGCATCTACGTGCCTATAACAACACCACTCTAGATCACGGGTCACTCTTCCCTACCCAGGTTCATTCCTTCTGTAGACTACCCTGGAGAAAACTCAGGTTAACTGTATGTAAGTTAGTGTTCCTATACATAGTAATGCTTAGTTCACTTTTTCATTCCTCCACTAAAACAGCTATTTCCCAGGTTGTTAATTTTTCACTTCCGGCTTTCCAACTAAAGTTCTTTGGTAAATAAACAATGCATACATTTTTTCCTTGTCCCTAATTGGAACAGAATGAATATAATATCTAGAAAGAAAAGACACTAGTTTCAAAATACAAATAACCAGAAAATTCACTTGATGCCTTTCTAAATTAGGATATGCATAATTACCTCTAGTGCATAATCTGGATTGCTGTTTCATTATTTTTCTCCAGATGAGCAGTAAATATACAAGGACTCACCAAACCTCTATATTTGAAGAGTCGTTTCACCAAACCAGAGAAATCTCAGAATTATTCAAATTCTCTCTTAGAAAGTAAAATTAAGGTAATAAAAGAATCCTAATAAAAATATAGTCAACTTTGTAAGAGAAAAGGGTTTGGAGATTTCGGCTATGATCAAATCCATGAGACATGAATAAAGTGGAAAGAATGTACACATAATAAGGCTAAAACATATCTAATGTTTTCTATATTGAGTGTAGTAAGTGCTTTAGTGATATCAATTATTCAACTGCACAATCTTATAAGGTAGATAATACTATTATTTTCCCCATTTTATAAATGCAGAAACTCAAACACCAAGAAATTAAGTTAATTGCCCAAGGTCACAGAGCTTGTCTTGGAGTAGGAGTAATGCTAAGGCAACCTGACTCCACAGTCCACACACTATCCGCTCTGTGACACAGCCTCTGGACATTCCGACACACAGACACATTTATATTTTCTTTCTCTCCTTCTACATGTGGGAAGTGGGAGGCAATATTAAAAAAAAAAAAGACAAAAAACCTGTAGTCATTTAAAAACATTGGGGGGGTCAAGATTTAAGGAAACTGATTTTAATGCTCTTAGAAGCACTCAATTATCATATTTTCTAATTATGGATCCACCATTTTTTTAAATTCTTGTAACAGTTCTAAGAGGTAGGAGTTATTTGCTTTTTAAAGACAGGGAATCCAAAAGGAAAGATTCTATGTGTACTTAATATTAATAAGATCAGCTACCAAGGAAATCTATGACACAAGTAGGAGAGACTCATTGCTTTTCAAGGCAACTGACAAACTTGTAGGCAAAGGCATTGATGACACGAAAATAGATTAATCCATGTTCCAAATCCAAGGCAAAATTGTGAAGCCAATGAAACTCGGGTTCTGTGTCCTGATGCCTCTTGTTTTGAGTTCATATCTTTAATAAAATCACCCTTAAGAATTAAAAAAAAAAAAGAAGAAGAAAAATCTTGAAAAGTACAAATAAAGCACTTTAGGGAACATTGACACCTAAAATCCCCACAAATTTGGAATATGAAAGTTCAGCTTTAGAAAATCATTTGCCAATACAGTGTTAACTAGGTGGTTTGCAAAATGTTAATTGCAGTTGGCACTTCTGAGACTGGTGTAAGATGTGCTGTCCTCTATCTCAGAGTTAGTGCTGACCTGCTTTCTTCCTGACCACCCCACCAGAAATAAGGAGGAAAAACTTTGAATTTTATAAGTATTTTCCTGAGCGGTTTTAATTAAAATATTTTGAAGGATCATGTGCTTTCCTATAAAATTGTAACGGCAGTTTTCTTTAGAGCTCACATTTAATGTCAGTGAGCAATTCTGACCTCGAATGAACAAAATTTGGTCCTGACTTAATTTTCTATTAATATAATAATAATCCCTCATGAATATTCATAACTTCTCCATTCTTACCGTTTTTATACGTCTCCCTTAAATGGAAACATCTTAAAATTTCCATTTTGTCATGGAAGAAATAGGCACAGTAAATTTCAAACAGGTAATGTAAATTTTTACCAAACTTAGGGTATTTTTCTTCATTGATTTTTGTGTAAACATATTTAATTCTCCATTGAAATTTAAGTCAAATGAGTCCCAATCCTTGAAGACTACCTAACACATCAATTCTTTCTTCCCACTCCATAAGATATCTCTTTTTCTAGTAAAAGCATTGTTTATTCAATCCTTAGCTGCTCAAATGTTCTAATTTTGACGAATTTTTTTTTCAGCAAATATCTACTGAGATCCTCTTCTATGATGGGCAATGAACTAGATCTGGGAATGCAATGATACATAAAAAGTGTTCTGACTCCGAGGGTCTCAGAGTGAGAAAGACAAATAAACCTAACCAAACAGGTGGTATAATAGAGGCAGGAACTGAATGCTGTGGAAGTACTGAGGAATTCACCGTTAATCTGCTTAGGGAATTAAGGAAAGACTTCATAGAGAAAATGATTCTTTGGATTGGGTCCTGAAGGATGAGTAGGAGTTTTTCAGATGGAGAAGCCTAAAAGAAGATACTCCAGCTTTGAGATTACGGAATGCTCAGAAAAACAGAATTAATTAAAATTTTGAAATGTAAACCTAAATATCTTAGTTTAAAAATCGAATGAGGATACATATTAAATACATGAAAATAACTGCCTCTAGGAAGAGGAGAAAAAATGGAGAGATTTCAAGTTTATCTATAATACTTCTATATATTAAAAAAACAAATTCGATGTTAGTTATTAGCAATTAAGGCTTATGGGTACAAAGATACTATATTGGTCTGTATTTTTTTATATTTCTAAAATTTATTCAAAATTAAAAAAATAAGTAACACCAAAAATAATAAAGGCGTTTATTTTTTTTAATCTAAAGTGATAAAGGTTAAGGTAGCTAATAATTCCATTAGAAGAAAGACAGAGATTATCTTTTATCTATTCCTTATATGGAAAGGTTCCCCAATTCATAAACTGTAGATCTACTAGGATACCCTGAAATTTTACTTGGTCCACCTTCAAACAATTCCCTCTCTGAACCCCCATCCCCACCCCTCCAACTTCTACTTCTCAAATTAAAAATATTAAAAATGTATAAAAATAGATACCAACTTAAGTAAAATGACATCTCAGGGAGGAAAAGTTTCATATTAAATTTCTAATGAATTGATGATTAAATCAGGGGGGCACATTCCACAGGCAGAATGATAGGACAAGATTAAAATGAAAATAGCTTCGTTTTAATGGAGACTCTGACTCAAATTACTTTGCTAGGATTCTCCATTTACATCATGCTTTCAGTCAAAGACCCCCCCCCATACCTCTTTCTACCACTTCCACCTCATTGTTGTGTGGAAAGCTATTATGACTCATGTAACTGGTGTTCCTTTGATTGATATTCTGTTGTTCACCATGCAGATAATAAACAGTAACGAACAAATTTTTCACTGTGACAATGATTCTAACATAATGAATATTCTCATTATTTGTCCTCCAAGATGTAGTTTGAGTATATAAAATTGTATTTCCTCAAATTTCAGTCACTTCCTAACTTTTATTGTCACTCCACAGGTATCAGAACAATCCCTAAAATTCATTTCTGATGAAAACTTCTCTGACTAGATCCATTACATATGTCTTCCATAATGTGTTCATTAGCACACCTGCAAAATAATGTTCATATTCCAAAACCAACTTTGACTCAATATGAATTTTGTTTAATCCTACAAATATTTTTGGAACACATATTTTCATAGAACATTCTACTTGTGGAAGGAATACAAGAAAAAATAACTTCTGTCTTCCTAAAATTCATGTTGTTTGAGGAAACCAGCATATAAATAAGCACTTATGATGTTCTGTGATGAGCACCATACTGTACCTAAGGTTGTCACACAGCATTATGACAGCACTGAGGAAAGGGGGATTAATTACAGAGGAAGTGATATCTGAGCTAGGTATTGAAAGATGAGTTAGCCACATGCAAAGTCTAGCAAAAGCCTGAAGGGAAGAGAGGCTAGATCCTGACAAAGAGTTGGGAAAATGACATGACCAAATATGTGGTTTGGAAACACATCAGTGTTTAGATTTAGTAGCAGTGTGAGTCATGCCCCTGCTCTCATTCTTTACTGTAATCCTAACCACCAGTGTGTCACATTTTCCCAAGAGGATGAAGATCATAGCCTTAAACATCAAAGGAGAGTGCCATACAGGAAAGAGGAAATATGAGGAAAGGGGAAGTATGAAGCATCATGGTATGAAATAAGATGATGAGAAAAACAAAAGAAAGCTGTGAGAGAAGAGAGTAGATGCAGACAAGCAGTAGTTGAGAGGAAGAGTACGGTGTAGCTTAACTCTGATGTGTACTGGTCAGACTTCCAATCATCAGAACCTGTAGCCCTTTGCATGAGGGCTTTCTCTGGCTTCTATAGTCTGCTCTGCGTGGAGGCTAAAAGTAGCAGAGAATTAAGAGCCCCTGAGAGCAGTCCTCAACCAAAGACTGACAGGAATTGGTAGACCAGTACACCAGCTCCCTTTACCCTTGAATGGGACAGTTTTGAGGTCTGTGTTTTACATCCCCAACCAGATTAAGTTCTAGTTGTTCAGAGCGGGCACCCTTGATAATCCATTCTTTATTGGCTGCTTTCCCTTCCCTGTCTTACCTTCCCACTCCCCAACTGGAATTTCATAGGATTATCTTTTAAAGAAATGACTTACACTTGAACCCTAGTCCCATATGTTGATTAGAAAGAAAGTAGATGTGAAGGAACAAATGAGAATGGAAAAATGAAAGATCGAAAAAGTCAATACGAAAAAGAAAACAACAAGAGGCAGGAAGGATAAAACTTGCCAAGTCCTGGAAGAAATGAAATAGAAGACTCTAACCATGGATTCCTTAAAACAGAGGGTTTTTTTTTAACTTTGGCTGCACATTAAAAACACCGGATATTAAAAAAAAAACAACAAACTATTACCCAGTTCCCGTGTGTAAATTCTGATTTAACTGGTCTGGATAGGGTTTGGGTATATGATAAAAATTTCCCATGTGATTTAAATGTGTAGTCAGGTTGAGAACCATTGTCTTGAAGGGACAAAGACACTGTTTAAGAGGTTGCAGGGACATGATAATTATAAATATATAATCTGTCTCCTGCCTCTTCGGGCCTCCAACCCCTACTTTGTGCTGCTCTGATATTTGGTATTATGACCAGGGAAATAGGTAGAAACGCATACTTGTAAGAACAAGTAGCTGAAAATGAATGAGAAAGGAGGGAGAAACAAAAGGAAATCTCGCTGAGCATTAAATAAGGATCTGTATTACTCTTGAAGGCTTTAGAGTCAGACTGAGTTTTCCTTTTAAATGTATGGCCTCAGCGTGATCTAGTATTTTTCAGGTTCAAAACAATTTTTAAAAAAACGTTTTATGGTGACATTGGTTAAAGAACTCCGATAAGTTTCAGCTGTACATTGTAAT
>NW_006435837.1:1900683-1902024 GCF_000325575.1 Pteropus alecto | reverse complement strand
ATAGATATATATTTATATTTACCATCAACCATTTTCTTTTGTGCGTGCCTTATTTCCATTATTCATTGCGAATTTAGATCTTTGAATCCTCCCCTTTTCAGTCATTTTTGTCTCAATTTGTCTCTATGTATGCTGAACTTTCATTACTATCTTGCTATAGCAAATCTCATTGTTTAAGCTTAGAATGCCCTGTCAAAACAATTTTTTATAAGTATTTGATCTACAAGATCTGCAAGAGAAATGAACAGAACAAATGTATGGAGGAGAACATATGGCTGGGGTTGGGAGTTACTTTTACCTCACTGAGGACAAATCCAATAGATTAGATGACTCTTATTCATCCTGATCTCTGTTGTTTTGATTTAGGGTAGAAAATAATTTTCTATTTTGGACAAGCTTTTAAGGAAAATAATAACATTAGTCAATGTTTGTTGAGGGTTGGGTTGGCAGGGAGACTCAGGATGGGAATAGATTGAGGATCGGCCCCAAGGATGGATCATCATTGAATGAGCCAAGTGTTCTTACTTTAATGAATGGGATGGAAATAAGCATTGCAACAAATGCAAGTCCCCAAAATTTTATCTCCTCAAAGAAGAGGACAAAATAAGTGTCATATATAACATATTAGTATCCCCCCAAAAGAAATCTACATCAAATTTAGAACTAGAAGAAAAATCAAGTTATCTTTTATTCTTCAGTTATTCTTCATTTATATCATTACATTACTATTTTAGAGATAATTAGTAGTGAATGACACTGTGTGATGCGATGGAAAGAGTTAGACTTTGAAGTCAAACACACCTGGATGTGAATCTTGGGTTACGAGGTGTATGTTCTGGGCCTACTTCATTGAATTGTTATCAGGATTAAATGAGATAAGAAATATAGACCATGTGCCCAGTACATAGCAATTGCTCAATAAAAGTAACCAGCAAGTCATTGTAGTAGCAGTAATATTAATTAATAGTCTTTCTGAGCCTCAGTTTCTTCATTTGTAAATGAGTAAAATAAGACCCACTTTATAAGAGTTTTGAGAATAAATTTCCAAATAAAATAATTTATTTAAAATACCTAGGCCAGTGTCTGACTCAAAGTAGGCATTCAATTAATGTAGTAGTTGTTGTTATTGGTATGCTTTTGTTTGTCCAGGACCTCGTAACCTTTCCTTGCTGATCCCAGGCCCCACTTTCTGGCTATGTCCTTAAAATCTCTGGAGGTTGGCTATTTGGTCAGTTTTTCTGTACCATAGTTATCGCTCTACCCCAGGGCATGGGACATGCAATTAGGTATGCATATCATGCTCTTAAAACAGCAGTTAGGAAAGCTGGTTTGGTTTGATCC
>NW_006435837.1:1869167-1900614 GCF_000325575.1 Pteropus alecto | reverse complement strand
TTGTTTAAGTCACTGCTTAAACACAAGTATTTTTATCTGAGGGAAGAAAGCAGGATTATTGCTTAAGACAAAGTCCTCAGGGCAGTTGCATTCAGAAATTATGGTATGGCGAAATCTCTATTCTAGACAGGACTTAGCAGTTTTTTGCTTGGACAATGAAAGGAGTAGCCCAAGTAAGAGGTAAAATGGGGGAGAACCAAAATCCTAGTCTCACAGGATGAACCAAGTGGTATCAGGGGTGGGGACAAATGGAGACTGTTTCTTGTTTTTGCAGTCTATTTATAAACCCCAAATAATCTCCCTTTTGTTGAAAGGGACCTTTGCTCTTTGAAATGCAACAAAGCTCAGCTTTGATTAAATACTTTTATTGTGAATTTGTGAAGCACCTGAATTTATAAAATGTGGCTCTGGAAAAAGCAAATGGTGCAGAGAAATCTGGCTCATGATAACAAACCCAAGCACAGAAGAAATAATAATTTCCTGTTCCACTGAGGTTGCTGAGGTTGCTATCTTTTTGATTTATCTTAACTTTCGTTTTGCTTTAATGTTAAGTGTTCCAAACAAGCAATGAATATAAAATGAATATGGCCTAACTTCTTAAAATTAACTATTAAATCCTATAGGACTTTCATTTTCCATTTCCTGTCTGTTGTCCTAATTAAACGCAATTATGAAACAATATGCAGCTTGATTCAATCACCTCAGTTTTTTAAAAAAAAGTTATATTTGTCTTTTTTCTGGATAGTAAACTAATGGATGTTCATTGTAAACGAAATGTAGAAATTTCACAAAGGCCAATGAAAAAGAAAAATCACTCATAGCCCCACTAGAGAAATAAACACTATTAACATGTTGGTGAAGATTGCTCCTGTACCTTTCTAGGCGTTTGTATGTTTTATTTAATCAGGATCATAGTACATACATATATTGCTTTTGTGTTCACATTTTAAAGTCATTCAAAGTCTTTCTCAACATGATTTTTATGGCTGTATAGTGTTTCATCAAATGGTTAATTTAGATAGCCAATCTCAAATTGTTGACCATTTGAGTTGTTTCTAGGTATTTTTGCTGTTTTAATACTTCAGGGAGCATTCCTGTACATACATTTGGGTACATCCATGATTATTTCTCTAGGATGGGAAATTCCTAGGAGGGAAGTTTCTATGCAAATGGCATATTTATTTTAAAAGGATATTTTTTTTATTTTGTAGAACCTACCACAAGTACAACAAAATGACTCTTCTTGTAATTATTTTTCAAATGACTGACTTCCCAAGTAGTCAGTAAATTCCAACATTTTGGCTTCTAATCTATATCTCATTCACTGTCTTTCATGTCTGAAAGAAGTATAAAAATCTTCAGTCAAGAACATGTGTCTATGTTTTTAGTTTGGGAAACCTGGTAGCCTTAACCATATGCCATGAAAGCAAAGTGTTCAGTAAAGTCTCAGATATTTGCACACCTAACACAGATGTTCCCTACTCATATCTACTTGCCTCTGTGTGTGCAGACACAGTCTAGCTTCTGGTACCTAGCTGAAGCTCAAAAACTACTTGAATGAATGAATGAATGGCCATCTGGTAAGGATTACATCAATTTGCATTCCCATTAATAATGAGAGGAGCTTATATCTTATAACTTCAGTCAGCTAACTTTCAGGCAAAATCTTACCTATTGTATCAATGCACAATTGTTTAAGAAAATATATTTGAACAGTTTAAGCAGATAAAATTAACAGAGTCACTCAGTATCATCAAAAAGCATGTGATGTTAATTTACCGACTTTATATGTCACTCTAGAGCAGCACTGTCCAAAATATGATATAAGCCACTTACTTGATTTAAAATTTTCTCGTACCACATTAAAAAATAAAAAGAACTGAGTGAAATTAATTTTAATAATAAATTTTATTTAATCCAATATATCTAAAATATCACTTCAACATGTAGTAAATATAAAAATTTATTAATGTTACATTTTCTTTTATACTGTCTTCAAAATCCGGTGTATTTTATACTTAGAGCACATTGCAACTCATACATAAAATTTTCATCAGAAATGTTTTACTTGTGTTTAGATTTCATAACATTTACAGTTATTCCATACTCAAAGTGTTCCAAAATACTCATATTCAGGTTGTTCCAAATATACAACAAAGTTTTCCAATAACTGAGTCAAGTATCGCTTATTAAATTTTAATTCAAATAAAATTGAATTCCTCAGTGTCACTAGTCATACTTCAAATGCTCAATAGCCGCATGTGGCTAGTAGCTGGTGTATTAGACAGCACTGCCAGCCCTTTAAATGAGTATCTTTTATATGGCCCACTAGCATTTAACTAGTTAGCAGATAAATCAGAGCCTGTTTTCAGGTGAGGACATGGAGAGTCTGAGAAGTTATCACTTATATAAGTTCACACAACTAGGACTTAGTTAAGGCTCAGTCTAGGCATTTAGACCCTAGAAGTTGAATCCTCTCCCCTGTCCCACTAGCTGAAAAAAACAACAAAACATCTGTGTGCAAATATCTGGGACCTTCCTAGACTCTGCTTTCATGGCATATGGTTATGGCTACCATGTTGCCCAAATTAAAAACAAAGACGTGGTTTTAACAAAAGATTTTTGCACTTCTTTCAGGTGTGAAAGGCAGTAAGAGAGACATAGTTTGGAAACCAAAATGTTGGAATTTGAGGAAATTTCAATACTTTATGGCAATGGTTTCCAGTTTCTTTTAAGCAGCAGAAATTTTTGTCTCCGAGATCTTAGAACCCCAAAATATAAAATTAACAAAAGTGAAGCTGCTCTGTCACATCATAGTAGGGGCTCCCAGAGTATTAATGATCAATCGACATCCCCGTTGGCCACCTCTTTTCTTCACCATGGCAGCTCTGAAGTAACACTCCAGAACCACACAATCCCATGAAGCAGCATTTAAAAACCACTGTTTAAAAAGGGATTCTGCTTTCAGAAATATGGAGTCAGTGTACTTTTCCCTATTTCACCCACTAAATACAGCTAAAAACCCTGGACATTATATATAAAACAAATATAAGACTCGGAAAGGTAGAGAAAAGAAGGCAGACAAGTTAGAGACCCTAGGGTCTGAAGGACAACATGGTGATGCATTTCTGGTTTTACCTTTTTTTTTTCAATAATTTTTTTTTTCCATTACAGCTGGCATACGTTATATTAGTTTCAGGTGTACGACATAGTGATTAGACATTTATACAACTAAAAACTGATCACCCTGATAAAAATAGTACCCATCTGACACCATACATAGTTATTATAATATTATTGACTATATTCCCTATGCTGTACTTCACATCCTCATGACTATTTTGTAACGGCCGATTTGTCCTTCTTAATCCCTTCACCTTTTTCACCTAGAAACCTTTTACCCCATCTACCAGGCCCCTGCTCCCTACACTCTGGTAACCACTAGTCTATTGTCCACGTCCATGAGTCTCTGTTTGTCATATTTGTTTGTTGCTTTTAGGTTTATATCCCACATATAAGTGATATATGATTTTCAACTTTTTCTGTCTGGCTTATTTCGCTTAGCATGAGTATGTCGAGATCCATCCATGTTGTCGCAAATGGCAGTATTTCATCTCTTCTTATAGCTGAGTAATATTCCATTGTGTAAATGTACCACATTTTCTTTATCCAATTATCTATCGTAGGATACATTGGTCGCTTCCACATCCTGGCCAATGCGAATAATGTTGTTATGAACATCAGTGTGAATATTTCTTTTTGGATATGAGTTTTCAAGTCTTCGGGGTAAATACCCAGTAGAGGGATTGCTGGATCATATGGTAGATTAATTCTTAGTTTTTTGAGGAACCTCCATAGTGTTTTCCATAGTGGCTGTACCAATCTGCAGTCCCACCAGCAGTGTATGAGGGTTCCTTTTTCTCCGTTTCCTCTCCAACATTTGTTATTACCTGTCCTGTTGATTATAGCTATTCTAACAGGTGTGAGATGGTATCTCACTGTGATTTTGATTTGCATTTTCCTAATAGCTAGCCATGTTGAGCATATTTTCATATATTTGTCAGCCATTTATATGTGTTCTTGGGAGAAATGCCCCATGACTATTTTTATAACTGGAAATTTACACATCTTAATCCCTTCCCCTTTTTCAACCAACCCTCCTCCCATCTGGCAACCCTCAAATGTTTTCTGTATCTTTGAGTTTGTTTCTGTTTTGTTTGTTCATTTATTTTTATTTTTATTTTTTTAGATTCCACATCTGAGTGACATCACAATGGTATTTGTCTTTATCTGACTTATTTTACTTATCATAATACCCTCTAGGTCCATCCGTGTTGTAATCTGGTTTGTTTTTTGTTTCATTTTGTTTTGTTTTGTTTTGCTTTTTGTTTTCACTTCAAATATCACAGTTTGAGTACTAGAGAAACTGGCAAACTAGGAACTCCAATGGGCACAAACAGGAAAAAGCCTCAAGAAAAGCCTGCCCTCACTAGCCAAAGAATTACAAAAGGAACAACCTAGCCAAACAGAAAACTTTAAGACAATAACCATTCTATTCCAGCTAAACATCATAAACAACACTGCAGCCTCCACCCCCATCTTCATCAGCAGGAGCCAAGTGGGAAACCCACACTTCCACACTCACCAAGCTGTAACAAGGCACTGAAAGCCACCCAGCAGGGTTTATCCAACAAGGCCAGGTGAGGAACCAGGACTTTCATCTCCACCAGGTGGTAACAAGGCTCACCCACCTCCTGGTGTCAGTGGACACTATGGGGGAAACCTGGACTTCTAGTCCTACTTGGCAGTCATAAGGCACTATTGGAGTGATGTCGGAGGGGGCCTAGTAGAGAGTCAAAACCTTCACCACCACCCAGTGGTAATGAGGTCTCCCACCCACAGTGCCAGTGGAAGCTATGTGAGGAATGGTAGAGATACCCTTGTTTCTCCCAGCCAGGGTGGTGTTGGCAGAGGCCCAGTACAGGAGGAAGCTGAACTCCTACCTTATCCCAGCAGTCTAAGGAGTCCTCCCCAACTAGGTGTCAACAGAGCCCAAGGGAGAACCTAGATTTCTATTTCTACCTAGCAGTAACAAGGCAGCACCCCTCCCTCCTCCCTGCTAGAGTGATGTCAAAAGAGACCAGCTGAAACAGAAGCTTTAAATCAGATCCAGCATCTCATAACATAATACCAAACATGTCCAAGTTTCAACTGAAAATCATTTCTCACACCAAGAACTTGGAAAAACTCAAATGAGAAAAGACAATCAACAAACACCATCACTGAGATGACAAGGGTGTTAGAATTATCTGACAAGGATTTTCAAGCATTCATCATAAAAATGCTTCGATGAGCAATTATGAACATGCTTGAAATGAATGAAAATTAGAACCTCTCACCAAAGTAAGAGAAGATATAAAGAAGAATCAAATGGGAAATTTAGAAGTGAAAAATTAAAAATTCAATGGATGAGCTCAACAGCAGGATGTAAAGGATGGACAAGAGAATTGGTCAACTGGAAGATAGAACAATAAAAATTACCTAATCTGAACAAGAGAGAAATTGGACTAAAAAAATAAATAAATGAACAATTTCAGTGACCTGTGGGACTAAAACAAATAATCTAACATCTGTGTCATCAGAATCCCAAAATGAGAGCAGGAGGGTCATGTTTAGAAAGTATTTGAAGAAATGATGGCTAAAACATTTCCAAATTTGGCAAGAAACACAAACAGATTCAAGTAGCTAAGTAAATCCCAAATGGGATAAACCTAAGGCATTTCACACAAGTATACGTCATAACCAAACTTCCGAAAATAAACGACAAAGGAAAATTCTTGAAAGCAGTGAGAGAAAAATGACACGTTACCTATAGGGGGGAGATAATTTGAATGACAGATTTCTCATAAGAAACTAGGGAGGTCAGAAGGAAGCAGCATAAGATTTCTCCAGTGCTAAAGAAAAAAAAGAACTGCCAACCCAGAATTCTACATCCAGTGAAAGGAAACTTCGAGAATAAAGGAGGAAATAAAGACATTCTCAAATGAAGGAAAAATAAGAGAATCTGTTACTAGCAGACCTATGCTAAAATAATGGCTAAAAGGAAATTCTCTAAACAGAAAGGAAATGATAAAAGAAAGAAATCTTGGAACATAGGGGAAGAAGAAAGAATAATGGAAATTATCAAAATATGGCTAAGTATAAAAGACCATCCTCCTTCTGAGTTTTATAAATTATGCTTGATAGTTCAAGCAAAAATTATACTAGTGTCATGGAGTAGTTCTCAATGTATACAGAGGAAATCTTTAAGACAATTATAATCTAAATGGTAGAGGATAAAGGGACATAAAGTGAAATATGATTTCTAAACTTCACTCAGGCTGATAAAGCATTGATACTAGTAGACCGTGATAAGATATATATATTTGTAATATAATAATTAGAGAAATCATTTTAAAATTTATTCAGAGATACATTCAGAAACACGATAAATCAAATAAACACAAATAAAAAAAAACAAGTCACATAAAAAACACAAGTAAATCAACATAGAATTCTAAAGAATGTT
The DNA here is from genome assembly GCF_000325575.1 of Pteropus alecto. Classification (NCBI taxonomy): domain Eukaryota; kingdom Metazoa; phylum Chordata; class Mammalia; order Chiroptera; family Pteropodidae; genus Pteropus; species Pteropus alecto. Next base: position 1,894,046 of record NW_006435837.1, on the reverse strand, counting down.
CAAGTAACCCACAGGAAGAAAATAAAAGACAGAACAAACAAAATAAAAAAATAGTGACAGCACCAACTTCTCTCAGGGATGTAGAAAAAATGCATCTCTCATACACTGCTGGTGGGAATGTAAAATGGTACAGCCCCACTGGAAGATAGATTCCCAGTTTCTTTAAAAACTAGACATACACTTACCATATGATTCCAGCAGTCTTCACTCCTGGGCATTTGTCAGAGAGAAATGAAAATGTATGACCACACAAAACCTGTACTTGATTTTTCATAGTGGCTTTATTTGTAGTAGCTAAAAACTGAAAACAACCAAAATGTTTTATAAGAGGTGAATGGTTGTGGTACATCCACACCATGGAATACTACTCAACAACTAAGGAATGAATTATTGATACAACAACTGGATGAATCTCAAGAGCACTATGCTGAATGAAAAAGACCATCTGAAAAGATCACAGACTGTATGATTCCATTTATGTAACATTCTCAAAATAACAAAAGTATAGAAATAAAGAATAAATTAGTAATTGCCAAGAGTTATGGATGGTGTAGGGAGAATGGTAGGTAGAAATATAAAAGGATGGCATGAAGGAAATCTTTGTGGTAATGGAACAGTTCTGTATCTTGACTGTGGTTTCTATAATTATTTCAAAATTTTAAAAAAACTGGTCAGATTGAACCATATCAAATATTGGTTAGATTGTGGAGTAACTGGAACTTTCAAACACTGCTAGTAAGGGTATAAACAGATGCAATCACTTTGGAAAATAGAAATAGTTTGGCCATACCCCATACCTACTAAAGCTAAGTGTGTGTGTGTGTGTGTGTGTGTGTGCGCGCGCGCGTGCGTGTGCTCGCTCGTATCTTTTGGTTTGACAGCTCCAGTCAGTATATACTCAAGTGAAATGAGAGAGTATGTCCACCAAAAGACATTTAAAAGAATGCTCACAGTACTTTTATTCATAATATCCCCAAACTAGAAACAACTCAAATAGCCATGAACATTAAAATGGACGAGTAAATTAAAGTATATTCATACAATGGAAATGAGATAGCCATGAAAAGAACTGACTTTTGCTACATTCAGTCACATGTTGGAGTCTTAGAGACATTTTGTTGAGCAAAAGGTCCTGGACACAAAAGAACGCATATTGTGTGATTCTATATATGTGAAATTCAAGAACTGGCAAAACCAACCAAAAGAGGTGATAGAGATCAGAATACTGATTATCTCAGGCAAAGGGTATAGGTATTTACTGGGAAAGTCATGAAGGAACCTTCTGGGGCTATGGAAATTATCTATACTCTGCTGTGTTTACATACCTATGTAAAAATTCATCAAGTTGTACACTTAAGATTAGAGTGCTTTACTGTACATAAGTAAAACTTCAATAAAAAGAAAAAACAAGAAATGACAAACTAAACCACTGCTCTGGGGAGACTTTTCTGCAATGTCTGGGCTATTGGGTCACTTTGAATGGGGCACAGAAGTGAGGAGCTGTCTGTGATAAAAACAGATACACCTTCCTGCTCTTGCGGGCCGCCCTTGGTGGCAGCATTTAAACCCCAAATCTGGTGTCCCTGACTCCTCGCCCCAAGCAATGGTTATGTTACACTATACATTTATTCACCTTTGTTAAAGAAGTTATCACTCCTTGGGAGGAATATCTGTTTACAAATATTTGTGGCAGGAAATGTAGCATAGTACTAAGGTATGTGGGATGTGAAGTCAGATTGCCTGGGTTTGAATCCCTATTCTGTCACTTACTAACGCTATTTTGGGCAAGACTTTAAGCTCTGTGGCTCTTCAGTTTCTACTTCACAGTGAGTTATGATATCTAGTAAACTCTAAATTACAGTTAGGTAAGATAGGCACAACAATACACCATTCTTTCACATTCTGGGGCAAGAAGCAAATCTGATTCATTCCTATGTCCCTAGCACTTAATACCATGCTTCCCACACAACAAACCACCAGTATAGCATAGTCATTAAAAGCAAGGACTCTAGAGCCACACAGACCTGTGTTCAAAACCCGGCTCTACCACTTATAGCTGTGTGGTATCAGGCATATGACTTAAACTCTCTGATGTCAATCTCCTTGTTTATAAAATGAGAGAATTAAATAACATAATTCATAAGAAGTGCTTAGCACAGTGTCTGCTGCATAGTATAGAGGCTAAAATATATTAACCTAAAAATAAATATCTCTTTAACTGAATTGAACTGTCAAGGGATTGTAGTTGAATATAGAAAGCAGACATCTGTACTTCTCTGAGTAATCTAAACCTAAAGTCTACATGGGGTTTTGAAGACATTATTTGCCCCCAGAGGGTCCATCATAACAAAAATGTATAACATACTATTCGAGAGAGCTAAATTTCTTTTACTTCAGACTCAGCCTCTGAGGGGAGAGAAGATGTGAACTGCTTCCACTGGAGCAAAATGGGTGAGCCAGAGGGAGGGGAAGGAAAAGCTGTCCTCTCTATCCCCTCCTTCCAGATAAAGGCAAACTACTGCATAGAGCTGGTGTGTGGTGATGGGCCCACTGAGGGGTATTGATTTGTTCTTTCCAGGAAGAAATGCACATTATTCATTTTTTAATAGGCTGTCTTGTTCTGGAAGGTAACTCCTGTGACTTTGAAATAATGCACTGTGTGTTTTAAGTATTGGCTGCTTTGGAGGGAAGGTAGGCCGTTTTGATTAAGTGGATACACAGGAGAGCTTTGTTCTGGGTACCATGATTAATGGAGGAAATGTCCTAAGTCCTGTTCTCTGCCTGTTCTTCACTAGACTCTCATGGCACCTGATCTCCCCAGAGCTCGTTATGGCTAATAACTTGTTCTGCAGTGCTGTCTTCTCCCATACAGTCAAAAGTGTAATTCTACACAGTGGTTTGAAAAGTTCCTAGTCCAGTATCATTATGCCTGGCACCAGTCACTTTTCCAAACATTTCCACATCACTGTATAATTTTGTTCTCACAACAGCAACCTGGTGAGGTAACATACTGACCTATTTTGCTGCCAAGAAAACTAAGGCAGAAAATGGAGAACTAATGGAATGGGAGTTAGCCATTCTGAAGGAGGAGGAGCTACAGAGGCATTTAGAACCTAATTAATCACTTAATTAATTAGTTAAGTAATACCATGTAGCAGATGGTGCTCTTTCTGCTAAGAAAAAGACAGAAAAAAATAGATATACTGAAACACTGGGAACTTAAGTCAGTGAAACACTTAGGAATATGTCCCCCAAATATACTGGCAACACTTTATGGAATAGAGATTCCAAACAGTTGTACTAAATATAATTTGCTTCTATATTCATGAGGTTACTCATTAATTATCTCTGTAAATATCTATTACATGCCTCTTCAGTGCAAGACGCACTGGAGAAATGGAAAATGAAGAACAAAGATGACCTCAAGAAGTTTACCATAGAGTAAAGGGGATTTTAAGTTACACAAATAAAACAGAATATGGAAAGTGACTCTAGGTTTTTGGAAGAGGGAGAGGCCCATCAGAGCAGCAAGCTATCTCAGGAAAGATTTCATCAAAGGCAACTCAGCCTGGAGAAACTCAGATTGGCACAAACAGTGAGGGTATGGGTCCCCACCAGAGGAAGGGGCTGGCATATATAAACACGTTGGCATCCAGAAAGCACGAGGCTTTCTCAGAGTGTCAGAATGACTACAGTTGGGCCTATTACTATTGAGGCCTACTTTAGAATGCTTGAGGAAAGGAGCATGATCTAAATCCTCTTATAATGTGGATTCTCCCCACTTGGGGAATGCATCATCATACGAATTCAAAGCAGCGTTTGTGTGCTTTCTGGTAGCACTGGTGCAATTCTTTGGCTGGGATGTGGCAGAGGAGAGAAGCTTCCAGCCAAGCAGGTTTTGTACCATCCAAGAATTGTGCAGCTTTGTTCTGTGAGCCCAAACATGGATAGCTGTGCAGTTCTGGGCTGAGAGCTCACCTACCCTGGCTTTGTCCCAGGCAGCTGTTCTCACAGCTGTCTTCACTAGATGACCTTTTATATTGTTGCCCCTGCTCGAGGGATAAACCTGGAGATGAGGTACAAACTCCCTTCCCGGCAAGCTGTAGGACAGAGGGATTAGGATGCCACCTTGTTTGTGCCCTCATGGAATTACTGACCACAGTGACCTGGAATGGCCTCTGCAGTTATTTTTAAGCCAAGTAGTTGGGAATTAGCCATCACTTAGAATTTAATATGTGTGTTTCTTGGTCCCCTAACAGAATAACTTTGCTCAGTTAACATGCAATATGCCTACCCTTGTATGCCACATAGAATACAACTGTGCTGTTTTCTAATAGTTGCTCATATCAGAGTCTAGGATGGTGGATCATCTTGAGCCTTTAGCTGCTAATTTTAGTCTCCAGAAGGGAATTGCTTCAGAGATCCTTTCTTATAGGCAGGCTTGAGTCAATATCAGCCCTTATCTACATATTCTCCTTCACAAACCAACAGCATCAGGGTTTTCTCCCTGTATCAGCAGGAGGGAAAAAAGAGGCTTTCCAGCTTGGGAGGAATGCCCAAAGGATCAAGGCTTGTTAGTTGCCAGGGTTCTATTGCTTCCTGGACGGCTAGTTTGGCCTCTGATCTCTAATCTATTCTGCTATGTGGTTCTTATGGACTTGGCTTCTTTACTGCATGGCTGCAATTTGACCCTCTGCCTCTCACCTTTCTGGCTTCTCAGTCTCCCTATTTGTCCGCTCAGCTTGCCACTCCCTAGAACTCCTGCAAGTCCTTCAACAAAGAGACAGTTCCCCACCTCCAAGCCCCTGGTTCTGCCTTCACCATGGGCCTGAATGAATTGTAGCATCTTACAGAAGAACTACATAGTCCATCCCTTCCAACCCATTCTTGTCCTTGCACTTGGTTCTGATCCTTGACTCAGCCCTCCAGATGTGGCTGTGTGTACTGTCTTTGCAAACCCCTTCTGCCTGTGTTGGTACTACTGATACCACGTCCACATGTACAAACCATATGACTCAGCAGTCCTACTCCAGATATATATCCAGAAGAACTGAAAGCAAGAACACAAACAGATCTCTGTACATGAATGTTCATAGAAGCACTTTTCAGAAAAGGCAAAAGGTGGGAACAACTCAGGTGTCCATTGACAAAGGAATGGATAAACAAATGTGGTGTAGCCACACGATGGAATATTATTCAGTCATTAAAAGGTATGAAGTTCTGACACATGCTATGTCATGGATAAACCTTGAAAACATTATGCTAAGTGCAAGAAGTCAGACACAAAAGGACAAATATTATATGATTCCGCTTATATGAAGTATCTAGAATAGGAAAATTCATACAGATAGAAAGCAGAATAGAGGTTACCATGGGCTGGGGTGAGGGAGGAAGGAGTGAGGAGCCATTGTTTAATTGGTATATTGAGGATGATGAAAAGGTTTGGGGTATAGATAGTGGTGATGGGTACACAGCATTGTGAATGTAATTAATGCCACTGAATTGCACACTTACAAATGATACACATGACAAATATGTACATTTTACCACAATTTAAAAAACTGTTAAAGTGTCTATTACCAGCACGGTCTGAGTTACCCCAATAAGCTTTCTTCTTTTGGTGCCTGGCAAACACTTCACCTCTCAGTACATCTGTGGACAGCAGTTGGCACATAGAAACGCTCAGATGTGAAAAACAGATGAGCTAACATAAGGATAGAACTGACTATACACTAAAGGCCTTGCCATTTCCAGCAGAGTTTAATCAGCAGGACTGCCACGGCCTTGAAAGGTTACAAAGACAAATATACTCATAAGGAAAAGAGTCAGAGACAGCGTTTGTTAACATGGCAGAGAGAAGCAGCAGAGTAAATTGAAAAGCGGGGAGGGTGCCTTGCATGTGCTAGGAAGTGGAAACACTGAGCTCATCCCCCGCCCTACCCCCATTCCTCAAGCTTCTTTCTTGGATCAGCACAATTGTAGGAGAAACCTGGTCTCAGAACAGCCATTCTGTCCCTGGCACCATTGCTTCCCCAAGAGAACAGCGTCTCTGGAATTCGTCCAGGAACAAAATGGATTTTTAGGGATCAAAGACTTAATTCACATGAAAAGCAAGGTTTACAGCTGAGCAGAATTACTGTTTAGTGCTTTATTTTCTCCTTTCTGTAATTTATTTCTGGTGTGTTAGAAAACCCTAGGGAGAAATTAATGGGATTTTTTAAAAAAATTTAAGACTGGCTCAAGTGATATTTCCATTATACTTCCCAAACCTCAAAATTAAAAAGGCTTCATGAGAAATATCTCTCAATGTTCTAAATAATTTCTTTAAGGTGTATGCTATAATTTTTTTTGTATTTCTAAGTTTAAAATACACTTCCTAAAATATGTAAATGGCAGTGTCAGGCAATTGCTAGATAGTCCATTCTGTGGACAGAAAATGGAAGCCCAGAGAGGAATAGCTGCAGCCTACTTTGCTTTGTTTGTGGGAGAGGTAGGACTAGAGCCAAACCCCCCTAACTCTTAAAATCCACGCCTCTTTTCTAAAATACCATTCTGAACAGATGCAATGCAGGGATTAGTATCAGGTTTCTTGGCCAAGGTCAAAATGACAAGTCAGCAGCATGAGAAAATCTGAGAAGTGAGGGATTAAGCACCTAGAACTCAAAATCTTTAGGAGTGAGATGACCTTGTTCCTGAGCTTTAACCTTCCAGGCTGTGTTGGTCCCAGCCAGGGTGTGCCTAGCTGCCAATCACACTGGGATATCGCCTCAGTGGAAGGCCTATTATGGAGGCATGAGTAAAGCAGAATTGGGTAGGCCTGGGACTAAGGGACCTTGCTTTGGGTAGCCTGTAGTTCAAATCACAATGTTCCAAATATTAGGGAAGCCTTGGGTCTGGAAGGACATCAATACAAAAGGGGTTCAATTCAGTGAATGGGACACCATGGTAAGAATCTCTGGCCAGATTCTGCATCTGTGGGGCATCTGTGAGTCTCAGCCAGTGGCTGAACATAGTCAACTCCAGCACCTTGGAGAGAGAGAAATGCAAGAGCCTAGAAGGCTAGGCAGCTAAGCTTGGTCAAACAAGGGCCTGATTCCTGGCCAAAGGGTTTACAAATGTGGAGAAAGACAACAGTTCAGGTACACAAACTAGATACACGGGGTGAGAAGTAAGGTATCATTTAGCAATGCTTCTGGCTTAACAGAAAAACAGCTTACAGTGGCTTAAACCTTATGAGCATTGTTGTTTACTTAATAAAGAGTTCGGAGATAAGCAGTCCCAGGATTCGTTTAGCAGCTCAACAAGGGTACTGAGATTTCAGGTCTTTTTCATCCTTCCCTTCTATCATTCTTCAGCATGTTGGCTTCTTTGCCCTTGGACTTGCTAGCTAATGGTCATGAATGATTGCCACAGCTATAAGCATCGTATCTTTACTTAACTGACCCCAAAGGCAGAAAGTAGGGGAAAATATTTCTCAGAAGAATTCTCCTTATGTCTCATTGGACAGAGCGGTGTCACATGACTACACAAGAACACGTAGTATTTCACTTTGTACTTCTACAATATAAGGTAGGCAAAGGAAAAAGAGGAATGGTGGTAGGATAGACAGCCAATAGCATCTGCCACAGCATGGCAAGGAGGCTACAGCTTGATGGCATATGCTAAGGCTCAAGGTCTCCCCACCAAGCATCCCAGACACCAGGCTCGGGCAGCCAGACCCATTCCAGACACTCATTTCCTAGTGAGGATGGGGCTTCTAATACTCTTGCCCAGGTGGCTTAGGGTCTGTATGAGACTAAACCTTCGGTTGAAGGTCTTTAACACAGACATGTTTTTGGAACAATCTTCTTAACCTGAAACCGTGTGCACGAAATGCTCTCTTATACAAGCAATAGTGGCAAGGTCCATCATTATGCCCTCCCAGGAGCTCGGCTGCTGCCATGAGTTCACTGTCCATCTTTGCATGGATGTCAGGAACTGCAAGGCCTGGCTGCACTTAGATGAGAGGAGGCATTGCCATGCTGGGGCTGCCCAAGCCTTACTCAGTGACAAAGTTTAGTGAAACTGCCCCCTAAGATCCTGACCTCCTCAGGTGCTCTTAGGAGTCCAGGGCCCCAAAGTAGTTGCTGTGATAGGCTTTCTAGGTGTCTTGGCAACTGAGTATCCCGAAAAACCAGATGGACCCTCTCCTGACTGATACAATTCCAAATCACAGCAACTGTAACCAGAGCCAGTAGTGACAGCTAACACATATAACATTTATTGTGCACCAGAAACATGTTCTATGCCATTTTTATGCCCAAACTTATTTAACAGTCATAAGAATCCTGCGAGTAGGTACTGTTATCACCACAGCCACTTTATAGATGAGAAAACTGAGGCACAGACATAAAATAGCTTTTGTCTTAAGGAACTTGCTCAAGGTCACACAGTTAGTAAATTGCAGAGCTAGGATGTAAAGCTGGGCAGCCAGAAGCCATGCTCTTAACCACGACACTGCCTCTTATTCAAGTAAAATTTGCAGTGCTTTGAACCAAATATTGCAAAAATGCAGCTCATGGAGGCAGTAGGAAGCACATGGATAATGAAAGAATGCTGGGCACTGTCATTCATTCAGTCATTGGCCCCCAGGGCCTGGTGCCTTTAACCAGTGCTTTGGTGGTAGGTTGTCATGGCACCCACTAGGCAGTGAGGACCACTATATCTGGACAGTGGCACGCTGTGTTAATATGAACCCTAAATGAAGAGCATCTAATCCAAATATTTGTGAAACTGCTCTGGGCCAGGCAAGATCAGATGTATGTTAGCATGGAGTTGTCACTTGGGTTATACTTAACATTCCTACATAATGGAGCTTTTGTGAACTTTTTAAAATACATAAACAAAACACACAGTTACTTCAGAGAGATTTTATGGCTGCCTGCCTAATGCTGACATAAAATAGCTCTTGTCTTAACTGTCGGAGTCATGAAGCACCAATTTTGAAACACAAATTTTGCTCCTGTTTTAATTGCTTTGTGCCTTTTTTGTCTGTGAAGCACCAAATATAAAATTTATTTTAAGAAGGCCTTTTACATATGTATATATATTTTGTTCAGGGCTCCTTTTAAAGGTTACTCATCACTTTAGAAAATATATAAAATTAGGGCTAAAATATAAGGAATGTTTAATGACCTGGTGTTTTGAAGTTGTAATGATGAAAGTGAATCACCCTCTGACTTTGGCAACACCTTGAGCTAACTTGGCCTCTGTCAAGGGGAATGCCAACATTCTAAAAGTTCAAAAATAATGTTTCACCTAAGTTGGATATTTGGTATTTGCTTCTAGATGATGTGTGAATCATAGGACAGGTATATAATATTTTCAGCCAAAGGGTGACTCTCTAATAACATAATCCAGTGCTGAGGCCATTGTTACCTCACTTTAAGCTGATTCACTTCAATGACACACATGAGTGATATTAATGACATAATGTGATAAATAATGACCAATGACTACCCTAATTCAACCTCTTTGATCATTAAAAACTTGATGATGAAAAAATGAGCAATATAGAATGAAGACTTCGTTTTGGACTGCTAAGATTGAGACAAAATTTAATATTTAGGATATAGTCCAAAAGCCATCTTAAAATTTCCTATTGCCCCCGATTAGATATAAGGAATGGCCTCCCATGAGAAAGTGGGCCACATGGGATGGTACCAGGTAAGATAGAACCTTCTAAGGCTCAGGTACAGAGCTAATTCTCAAGATTGGCCCTACACAAAAATATGCAGTCAGGAAATTTTGCCTACCTGCAATCCCCCATGTCCCTTTTTTGGCCTGGCCCCTTCTCCTCATTGTCTCACCTTTTACCCTTGCTTATCCTCTAGTGGAGGAAGGGATGGTCAGGGAAGGCCTCAAGGTCACTGTCTCTTTTCTAAACTCTTGGCTCTGATGTTCTAGTTATTTGGGGTGATCAGATCCATTCAGACACTGTTCAGGCAACCCAGACTCATAGGAAATTAATAGTAGCAGCATTCCAAATTAATAGCTTACAATAGAAATGTAGTTTCCAGGCAGAACAGTGGATAAGAAATTCCTCCCCGCCCCCCTACTTGCAAGATGGCCTGCTTACATAAGGTAGAAGAAAACTGTAATAGTCAGATAGGCTAAGTTAGCCTGTAGTAACAAACAACTCAAACACTTCAGTAGTTTACAGCCAGCAAAGGGTATTTCTTATACAACATGTCTAGCATAGTTCTGCTCATATGTTGAGGCAAAAGGAAAAGAGAGATCATGAATCACAGGGGAAGAGTACTGAAGGGAGATGAAAAAGGGAATATTTGGGGGAATGGTAACACAAGTTCATGGAATTATTTCTCAGAAGAGCCCTAGGCTTAGAGTAAAAAAACAGGGCTTTCCTTCCTGTTCTGATGTTTAACCAACTCTTGACCTTGAACAAATCATTTCACCTCTCTGATCTTTATTTTCACAATCAGGAAAATAACGGGACTGGATTCCATGACTCTCAAGGTACCTTCCACCTTGGAGAACAGAAGTTCCTGATGGCTAGAATAGGGACCCTCATACCCGCCAAGGACTGGAGTACACCACCAAAGTTTCTCTCCAAAAACTCTAAAAATCTTTTGATTTTATCAGAAAATACTTTATTTGGGCCATAAAAAGGCTGAAATCCCAACTGGGGTTCTATGTCTGAACCCAAGAACACAGAAGGTGATTAAAGTGACTTCTCAATCCTCTCAGGGAGAATTGATAACAAGTACTGATCTAGATGCACAGAAAAGAGTTAATTCATTACATACAATGGTTGCCCATAGCACACTAGGGTCTAATTCTCCCTTATAATTGTCACCTATTTCTGTTCTTTGGCTTTGAAGGAGCTAAGTAAGCTCAGGCCTCCCCAAACTTTGTGAGAATATCAGTGCTGTCCCCAAATGCTTGCGAATTCCTAGGAGCTCATAATTTCCTGACCACTTCTTGAGAAGATTTCCAGCTCTTGCTGAGTCACACTCACATATTTCCTATTCTGTTGTCTTATCTCTGTCCAAGTGGGAAATGTGGCCCCTCATCCTTCATCTAGTTGAGGGAAAACAGCTATCCCAAAAGCAAAAGAACTAAGTCATGTGTCCTAAAATTTAAAAACCCAACAAAATAGATCCATAATGGTTTGTTCCCTCAACATTTAATCCTTCTATTCTTCTGAGTGAACACTGTAATTCTTTCTTTTTAAATAGTCACCTGACTTTTTCCAGATGAATACTCATTCTATTTCCTTTGACTCCTTTTGTTTTCAAAATGTATACCTGAATTTCTTTTCAAAGTATACATTTGTTTATGAATAAAAGAGTCTCCCATTCCTTGTGGATTCCAACACAATTTCTGGAAATAGATGGGAGGACAGGGTGAGGCATCTTAGATTTCACTCATGAATAAGAGAAATGGTAAAACCGATGTGTTAAGAACTGAGGCAAATTTATATCTGGCTTGGTCTTGTAGCTGCTCTTCTCCTTTCTTCTCACATGAATATTTTTCAGTAAATGTCAAATGTTTCTATTTCAAAAATTTTTGAATCTGTGGTCTCATTTCCATGTCAATTTCAACAGAATACCTTCCAAAAATGTATAAGTTTATACAAATGCGAAGTACTGGATGACCTTGTTCTACAAGTCCTCCACCCTCCCACCACTGGGAAATTACCCAAGAGTCTGGCCTCCTGCCCTCTTGCCTGTACACCTGCCTACTCTCATTCTCAGCCTCACTCTCACCCTATACCTTGCTTACTTGCTCGCTTGCTATTTTACTCTCTAATTCTCATTCTCCTCTTTCCTGTCTTCACTCATTCCAGCAATTCCTATCCATTTCTAGGTAGGCGATTCTGCCTATATTTTTATTGTCTCCTTCCAATCAATGTCCAAATGCTTCATCTTCCATCTCCCAAGCAGCCTATCAAAGGATTTTAGACCCTCTGGTAGCAGCTGATGTCATCAAATTTTCACCCTGCTGTGCTAGCTTAAAAAGGAATTATCTGGTAAAGGTACAAATACTACTGCTGGGATGGTTTCGACCAACCTTAGTAACCATGTCAACAAGTTTTTTATCAGTGATCTTAGCCTCCCAGTGTCTGAGAACTGGGCTTCCTGTCTGTTTTGGTTCTCTCTTGTTGTATAAAACACACTTCAAAACCTAGGAGCTTAAACCACCATTTCATTGTCTTTCATCAGTGCCTTGGTTGTCTGAGCTCAGCTGGGTGTTTCTCCTGATCCACATGATGTGAGCTGGGACTGCAGTCATCTGGGGGCCCAACTAATCTGAAACATTCAATATGGCTCACTCACGTGGCTGGCAGTGAATGCTAGCTGTCCACTGGGATCTCAGCTGGGGCTGTTGACCTGCATACCTCAGTTCTGCTTTATGTGCCATTTCCATATAGTTAGGGCTTCTCATAGCATGATGACTGGGTTATGAGAGGAAGTGTCTCAAAAATGAGCAATCTGAGAACAAGAATCAGGCTGCTAGTCCTCTTAATGACTGGGCTCAGAATTCTTAGAATGTCAGCCTCAAGCCAGTCATAAGGCCAGCACAGATTCACAGGAAAGGGAAATAAGTTCTACCCTTGATGTAAAGAGTGACGTGTGTAGAAAGAGGGAAGGAATTATCAAGGCCATCTTTGGAGACTAGCTAGCACACTGTGTGTAACTCCTAGGCACTTAGTGCCTACTTCCCCAATACCTGCTGTCAGATCATTCTGCTAACTAGATTTTGGAAAATCTTCTAATAATCTGATACGGACCTGCCATACTGACATTTTAGATCTTGGGCTATCCAAAGATAATCATGTTCTACTAGTCTTTTCCTTGTAAACTAATCTTTTGGTTTGAAATTTTTTTTTGTAAAGCTCTTAGAATAAGTTTTTCTGCTTCTGTACTTAATTTTCGATCCTGACTGTATCATTTAGCATCCATTCTGGAAAATAGAAGCCAAACCAGTTACTTTAACAGAGAAAATTTAATATAGTGATTTAGTAAATCAGGTGTTAGAGGGTCAGAAAAGCAAAAGGGGAACACTGAGGTAACACTAAGATAGTAACTGCAAGAAGCAGCTACCAACCCTAGGGCTGTAGAAACAAAAGAAAGAAGTCAGTTTCCAGAGCCCGGAAGCTCGGAGGATGGAACCCAAGGAGCTGGGACCCAGACCTCTGAGGGAGTTGTTACTTGGCTGGTGCTGGTGCCTCAGAAGCCTAAAAATATGGCTTCATGGAACTGGGACCCACATCTCTGAGAACATGATGAGGCTAGTTCCAAGAGTGCTAAAAACAACTTGAAAAGCAGAATGGATTGGTGCTGGATCCCTCTGCTGCTGATAAAGTGTAGTTGCTGCTTGGTGCTGGACACAGGAAACAATAGTCCCTTCTCTTTCTCTGGCCTAGCCGTCTCTTTCCAGTACCCCTCCAGGCGGAAGCTAACAGGGACAACTGGCAAAGCAGAAATGTTTGCAGACTCCCTGCCCCAGCATCACAGAGTTTGGAATTGAGAAACAGTGGCTTAATAACCTGCACACTGTTTTACTCTGAGTGGCAGGGATTTTACTGAGTTATTTTATTTCCATGAATGATGTTTATAATATCATTTATGGGGATTCCTGGGGGTAGAAGAGCATAGGAATTGATAAATCTGGGAGTAAAAATGTATACCCCAGGGGCAGTTAGTGAACACTGAAGGGCTCGAATCAGTAATCCACATTCCAGGGTAGCTATATAAACATGGCCATTTGAATCTGCCCTGGGGCTTTTATATTAACTTAAGGGGGTGTTAGAAATGATTTCTCATTTGTGAAATGAGTGGTGTTCGAGATATATGATGGGCCAGAAAGACTGCATGAGCCTCACAGCTCTTGCATAAATGAGAAAATAGGAATCCAGCCTACCCAGCAGCCTAACATGTAGGCACAGCATGCCATATGACTTGGTGTCTTGTTTCCTTCATAAAGGACAATGGGGCCTGATCTGACCAAAAAGCATGCTTGCCTGTCTTCAGAATAGTGCTGAGTCCACTTTGGATTAAACCTTTGGGGCCAGGTGCTTGTCGAAAAGCTTAAGGAGTTGCCAGTAAGGTCGCTAAACTCACAGGCACAGGTTGCCTCTTTGGTGACTGTTCACTTTAAGTCATTGTACGTTTGGCAGAATTTGGTCTGTGACTTGTTTTTACAGTGATATCCCACCTGGTTATGGGGGAGGAGATCCATACAAGTCTCATAGGTCTCTGAATGTTAAGTATTTCCATACATTAACCAAAGAACTCGGTGATGACCGAGCAGCCACACTGGCTTAGGTTCATTTACAAGAGCTCTAAGACTGCTGGTGGTGGTTGGTGGCAGCATCACCTGTGAGAGAACCCCAAGGAGAAGGTCATATTTAGGGGGCCGTTAGAAGAATGTGGTCATCAGATCATCCATCCATGAAAATTGTCCTTCCAGAGCTTCTCCCTGGATCTCTGGAGACATGTCCATTAAGAAGCCATTTCCTCACCTTACAGTTTCTGATATTCCAGTACCCCAGCTCCTGGAACAACACCCTCCCTCCATCCCTCAGCCCTGTCTCCCTCACCGCCACCCCTTACCCAGGCCCTGCCCTGCTGGGCTCCTCTGTATGGCTACTGGAATAATTCCTACCTGCACTTTGAGAGGTTCACTGTCCTGTGTGTGAGGAACAGGCAGAAGGGAAGTCCTCAAGTCCACTGTTACATTCAAGCAGCTATGCTGAGAATTTCATGGCAACTTTTGAAATAATTGGGAGATGAAGGGTCATAAGACAAAAGATGAGACATCTTACACACTTAGGAAAGGCTAATCATACACTCTCTAGTTCTCCACATCCTTGCTCAGACGGTAAAGTGTCATTTCCAAAGTCTCTTCATCACTGTCTCCCACCATTCCCCTACACACACACACACGCACGCACACGCACGCACGCACACATTCACGCACGCATGTGCTCGTGCACGGCCTTCAACAACGTCAGGCACAGCATTAGATTCTCCACACTGGAAAGTGTCATTTCCAAAGTCTCTTCATCACTGTCTCCCACCATTCCCCTACACACACACACACGCACGCACGCACGCACGCACGCACACATTCTTCCCAAAGGGATTACTGATCTCATCTGAAAAACAATCCATTCAATGTTGCCGAGCATGCCTTTAGGTTAGCCAGGAAAATCAGGCCACATTTTAAAAGGATCAGGCTTCATGTAAGAAATTCGAAAAATAAAAAAAATCAATAAATGTATGAGACTATACTATGACCAAAATGGTTTGGGTCTTTGGGGGAAAATGGAAGCAATTTGGCACCTTTGGTAGTGGTTTCTGTTCTACTGTTTGGCCAGGATGGGATTCTCCAAGGCATTCACGCAGTTCATTAAATATATTATGTTGGCTTTATTTTTCTCTCAATTTAAGAACTCAGCTCTTAGAAAACATTGCCTGAAATGAGTAGTTTAGGCCTCAGAAGCATATCCATTTTGACTAATAAAACACTAATTCTCTAAATAAGCAAGATGGCTTTTCTTAAATGAGGATCTAATTGTGAAATCCTATATCCTTAAATCTAGCAAATTATTAGCAAAGACATTCTAAGCCTACATGACTTGGATCAGATTTCTCATCATCAGAAAAAGGAATAATTTCTCTATCATCGGAATTCAAAATTAACTACAGGAACACTGGCCTCAGCTGGCAATTATCTTTCAAAGTCAACAAATCCACATTCTAGGACCCTGGAAAATTTGGGTCCCTTTAATGACTTTTCCCATTCTACCCATGTAGGCCCCCATCCTCCCCACCCTCACCCCACATCACCCACCAGCGTATCACTTTCAAATCTTTAACCCGCCTTCTTGTCTGCTCTTATTGGAGATTAGAAATGGCTCCTATCTTTAATGAAATTTTCTTCCTCAAATTCTAGAGACAAAACATTATTGCCCATATTTTCATGTAGAGCATCTGTTCAGGTGTGACTGATGGACACTCCCAGCCCTCAAGCCAGAATTGCGTAAACTGACACACTTAAAAAAGAAAATTAGCATGTAACATCTGGGTCTCTTTACTCAGAAATGTATCGACAAGAATTAGTCTTCTGGCTATAAACGAATAACTTGGAGCAGGATATCTCACAAAAGCAGATCTTACCATTCTCTCCTGGGGGCAGGGGTGGGAGGGATGCCTTTGTCTCTTAGCATCTAGTCAGCCCTGAGAGCTGATCATTATTTAAATCATCCTTTGAATTGTTGTGAACATTATCAGCCCAGTCTGTCTTTTATTATAGCCACAGATTAAAGTCTCTCTTCAAACTACTAGGGTCGCCTGTAGGCTGTCATGTAATGTAGTATGTGCATTACAAAAGTCTAACAAAGGGAGATTTGTGTAATGAAAATCAACTGCAGAGAAGCAAAGAGGACTTTGAGAAATGCAAAGGCGATGCACATACTTCATTGCCATGTGTCTTTTGGACATGTCTATATACCAGACTTTTCAAAATAAGCTACTTTGAGCAGATCCCCAAACCAAATTGTATTCTCAGTTGTTTGTTCTCACTCATGTATATATTCATTAAATAAAAACAAAATGAGTCCTATCTATCTATAAGCAAGGCATTGACTATATTAGGTTCTGGGGATGAGATGCAAAAATAGAGTCACAGTTTCCAACCTCATGAAGGTAGGCAGTCAAATAAGAAAAAACAATACCTTGTGCTAAAGTCTCTTATAATATCAAGTGCTGGAGCTTTGGCAATGCAGAGAAGGAGCAACTGACTCGGTCCTGTAGGAGGTGACATTTACACTGATCACTGGGAGAGGTAAATACCCTGGGCTGGGTGGGGGTGGGAAGACAGAGGAAGGAAAGGGAAAGGAAAGACTATCAGGAGAAGACAACAGCATGGATGAAGACTTAAAAATGAGAGACAGCATGAGCAAAATAGACTAAAGAGAATTCAGTGAGTGAGGCAAAGAAGCTGCGAGATGGTGGGGAAAGTGGGAAAAAAAAGAAACAAATTGCAAAGGGTTTTGGACTTGTCTCTAAGGTCAAGGAAAAGTAGGGTTGACTGGATTGTTCCCAATTCTTTAGTCCCTTTGTGTTACAGAACTGACCATGGCTTCATGGTGGGCAGGGTATATGTCTCTGTCCCTTGACTTTGGGTTTAGCAATGTGACTTGATTTGGCCAATGGAACGTTAGCGGAGAAGGCCAACAGAAGCTATGAATGAGCTCACTTGGTTGGCTCATCCTCTTGTGCCTCAGCAATCAGCTAGGAAAAGGATATGCTTCATGTAGCTGCTGCCCCTTCAGTCTAGGCCCTAGAATGACAGTTCATGGACTAGACCTAAACCCAATCAGAAGCCTGAGTTCCTAACCCAGCCTCAGTGAGCCAAGCAGCCACCAACCCACAGACCTGAGAGCATGAAAATAAGTATTTTGGTGTGCCACTGAGATTTGGGAGCTTTTATACAGCAACAACGGACTAAAATACAAAGTCATGACAGAATTTTCCAGAGGGGAGTGACATGGTCATAACTGTATTTTAAAACACTCCCTGGCTCCATTATGGAGAACAGATTAAAGTAGAGAAGACCATTTGAAACATGTGCAGAGACCAGCTGGGAGATGGTTGTATTAATCCAGAGAGAAATAATGATGGCCTTGCCCAGGATGTCAGTGGTAGGGGACAGAAAGAAGCACCGGTTCCTGTTTAGTATTTCTTTAGTACACTGTTCTTATTTTGTGGGGTTCTTTTTTCATCTTCATTTAAAACCTATTTTCCTCTAAGGCCAAGATAAGCATAATCTCTCTAAGACATCAGGACTCAACAGGCTGTTTAGTAGTCCACTTCATTTGTCCATTCTACTGCCATTTACTGAATGCCTGCCATCCCAAAGCCCATAGTCCAGGAAGGAGAGACAGACATGTAAAGAAATAAGTGAAATAATGTTGGAAGTACTGTAATAAAAGAGAATAAAATCTACAGGAACATAAAAGAAAATATGACCCTTCATTAATGTTCTTGGAGACCTTGATATTAGTTCGTGTGGGCAGGGGTCTTTGTTTTATTCACTGACATATCTCAGGTGCCTAAAAGAAAATGCCTAGCACCCATAATTAGTAGAAGCCTAATAAACATTTGTGTTTTGTGCTTAATTTTTCGAACTTTGGCTCAGACTCACCCTTCTGTCTCTTTCTAGTCTGAACTGCCTCAGATAGGATTCCCATGATCTGAGATGATGGTCAGTAGTTTCAAATCACTAAGAGAGTGCAGGGTGAAGAATGAGAAGACATTGCGTTGGGCCACCAGGACTTTGCTCTTGACTTCTGAGGGCAGAGTTTCAATAGAGTGCTGAGGTAAGAAACCACAGTGCTAACACAGCTTCCTCATCCTGCTTCTTTTGGTTTTAAGTTCTCCATCACTGGGGGTTAGAATATTCACCATAGGCGCTGTAGATATGGGAAGGAAGGTACATAGCCAAGACGGGCTAGCAGGATGGCCACTACCTAAATGGTCTTTACCTTAATGGACTCATCCTGGTCTAAGTCTGCCCCTCAGTTGTTACTGTCTATGAGCTTTATCTCAGAGATCCTCATTCCCACTAACCTACAAAGGAGTAAATATTACACGCCAATATATTTCATGACAAATTTCAACTGAGAAATACAACTATTGTGTGAACTTTTTATTCTTATCTTTCTAACCAGTACATTTTTTTCCCTTTAAACAAGCTATATTGGATATCTAATATTCAAAGGTGACTTGAAGGTGGCTTGAGGTATATGGAATTAGAGCAAAGAAAGAGGGTGTCGATGTTTAAATGGAATCAGGTTTTCTTAGCCTGACATAACCTTAGGATTTGAAGTGTCAGGCATTTTGGATATTTACTGAGACTTGCAGGGCACCCTCTCCCCAGGACAGTGCTTAGAAAGGCACTGCCCATGTTTATCTAGCTCACCTTGCTTTTCTCTAGGGCTCCATTGCTGGCCAATCCTTGTTTCTGACTGACACCTGAGCTTCCTCAAAGCTTCTGAAGGCAATTTCCTGCATCAGGGCCATGGGGTTCTCCTATGTGGAATGTTTCAATACAAAATGTTTTAAAAAATCAGCAAGTGAAGAAGTGCTAAAGAAATTAAAATTTGGCTGGCTCTTCTTATAAAGCTGGTCGTAGTACTACAGTGCTGGTACGCTGATTCTAACTGTGGGTTACACATCTGTAACAAGGGATTAGGGAAAATTTCACAATGGTTTGTTTGAACAATCTTTAGTCTTCCAATGAACCACAAAGTAATAAATCATTCTGTCAGTGGTGTGTTCACCTTTACATCTCTCCCAGCTAACCCCTCATCAACTAAGCAGTTTTTCAGGATGCAATTACATGGCACTGAATAAAAAGCAAGCACAGGCTTGTAAATAATATCACTGCAGATCACCATTCTTGTCACATTTAGCCTGTGGACATTTACCCATGCAAGTACTGCTATATGGGTTATTGAAACAGTTTCAATGGGCAATTACTTTAGAATCACCTGAGAGGATGAGAATGATAGTCTTGTAACTTTCTACTTCCTAACTAGAAGGGGAAGGCCTCACATATTTATTTAAAATCCTTGGTTGGTTTGTTAGTATTTCTACTACAATTGGTACAGTTTCCAGTTTGTCATTTTTCTTTTGAGGTATCTGTCCTCTTCAGATGTCTGGTTCTTTTAGCCTATGAACTCACATTCCCTTGGAGGTACTACTGGCTGCTTGGCCTCATGATATCTACAGGTAATGGCTGAAGGCCAGCCCTTAACCTGGGTCAATTCCAAAGTTCAAAGGAAGCAGTGAAAAGCACTCCCAAGTCCTTATGCAATCCACTAACTGTATCAAGTGCTGAGGACCAGATAATGAAATAGTCACCTGTTTACTCTTGTCCCACTGAGCTAGTTCTCGGGTCAGGTACTTTGAACCCACAGAAAGCAGCAGCTCTTGGGGAAAGCGGTCTCCATAAGCTCAGAGGGTCTGCAGGGAGTGGAGTGATTGCCTGAGGTCAGGCAGTCCACCCCTTCTTCAGCCACTCTGCAGCCCAGGAGCGCTTGGGCTCTACTTAAATTACCCCCACAGCCCTCTGTGACCACAGTTCCGTCTGGCTTGAGAGTATGTCCCTCAAGAGAAGTCCTGCATCTGCTTTTGCCAGGAGCCTGGAAAGTGTCCCAGCCTGGGGCCATTTCTTATACTAATTTCTCAGTTCAGGTCTGCTAGACTACCTAAGTAATGGAAATTCAGACTGAAAACCACCTGAGAAAAGGTGGTGATTATTTTCATGGAGATACAGCTATATATTTTTTGTTTTGTTTCGTTTACCTCCGCTGATTGGATGGCTTTGCTTTCTACTCCATGGTAGCCCAATCAGGGTTCCAAGTTTGTACAAGGTTCTTAGTTCCAATTCCCCATCTTGTCTATGCCTAGAGCATTTTCTCCGGCCCCCAAAGCTGATAAAACCCAAGCACAAAGATAAGAGTACTTGATTACAGAGATTAGAGTACTCTCTTCCTCTTCCAGGGGAAACAAAGTGTCAGCAGCTGCTTATCATGTGGAACTGTAGGTCCTGCCCTGATTTTGGCCTTGAAGTATTTCCTTAATATTCTAACTATGGGTTTAAAAAGCTGCTTGCCTAATTTTATCCAGTACTTCTAGGTGTCCTGTAGTGGAAGGGCTTTCAGGTTATCCAAACTGCCACATGGCCCAAACGGAAGTCCTATCGAAACCTAGGGAGCATATAAGCATGAATATGTCCTAACTTTGCTTCCAGCTAGGGGCCAGAACCAGGGGTATTTTAAAGATGCATGCCCGCCAAGTGATTCTGATGTGCGTATCCACTTAAGAACCACTGGAACAGAAAATAATAAGCCTAGGTCATTATATCATGCAAGGAGACTGTTTATATTTTGCAGGAAAATAATCTCTGCCTATTTTTAAAAGGAAATGAAACCTTTATTGGCATCTATAAGATAAAATGCCTTGCTACAGATGATTGCTTTTTGACGGTTAGTTCTTTTTATAGCTAATTGGATGCAGACCAGTTTGCTGGAAATATGTATTATTATATAGTGGACAATTCCATTTTCTAAAAGGGTAAGGAAAAAATAGATGTTTACATCATGTTTCCTTTATGAAAACTTTCCTTGGCCACAATTTTGCTAGGCTCTGAAAACATTTTAAAACTTTTGCATCATTTGCTTCAGCCTGTCAATATGCTGAAGACCAGTATAGATATATGTACATATTTTTTCCTGAGGTATCTTAGATAGTTCTTTATTATTATTTTTTTTTATGGTGACATTGGTTAATGAAATCCAATAAGCTTCAGCTGTACACTTTAACAGTAAGGCATATATATGTTTACACTGTGTGTTCACCTCCCATAGTTAGCTTTCTTTCTGTCACCACATATTTGACCCCATTTACCCTGTCTACCTTCCCCCTCCCTTCTCCCCCTACCAGTATAGATATTTTGACCTTTGGCAGTTTTTTTGGCTGACAGGATAATAATTCGGAAATTTTTAATTATGTTGCTGATAAGATAACTAAATAAGTAGATGAAATTTTTCAAGTGACAAGTACAGTTGCCATCTAGTTTGCAGTTCTCACCAAAACCCATTAAATCCAAATGGACAAAATGTCCATTGTGAACACTGTATAGCATATTTTGCAGAATTTGTGTAGAAGGTACAAACTAAAATTTTCAAGCCACCTATCAGAATTATTGTTGATTCAATTTATGTTTGGTGTAAAAGTAATAAAACTTGAAATTAAAAAATTAGTTTTCTGCAAATTTTCTTATAAAATTAGAAAATAAATGCAGAATTTTCTTCTCAGTTATTTATACTTTGACAATCTTCATTATCATATCTAAGCAGTGTGTTCTTATCCCAAATCAAACCAATCAGAAATCCACATTCCATGTACCGTAATAAATGTTTTTATGAGGTATTTCATTTATTACTTGCGAGAACTCCCTGCTCATATTATCCGCATTTTACAAATGAGAAATAAATTCACAAGACTTCACAACTGATAAGTAGTAAAGTTGAGAACTAAACCCAGGCCAACTCTAAAGCCTGTATGTTTAACAACAAAACTACATGGCCCTTATATTTAAAAAACTAAAAAGCAAATACACAACAAGCAAGAAACCTACTTAGGAACATTCTAGGATCACAATATTTAACATCAAATTTTATTGGCTAGACCCCTTTAAATATATCCCAAATCTGGCTGCCTTTCCTCTTCTTCACCACTGCCTCTCACTCGTACATTGCAATAAAGGACCTCGGTGGTTCTCGCAGCACAAGGTGGTCTCAGGATCAGGAGTATGGGTGTCACCTGAGAACTTGTTAGAAATACAGATTCTCTGTCCCCCATCTCCCAGAACTGCTGAGTCAGGAAGTCTTGGGGTGAGACTGGTGAGCTGTCTTTTAACAAGCCCTCTAGGAGATTCTGATACACGCTCAAGTTGAACAACTGGCCTAACAGAAAGATGTATTTGTCCAGTCTTTCGAGAGCTTTGCCAACTCTATCTAGTATCTACTGAGCTATCTGTCTTTTAAGAGCCACTCTTGTACCTTTATAGAATCAAGTTTCGCCTTCAAGAACACAGTGATCTGCAATTCTTATCAAATATGTGCTTCCTTCAACTGCTGAACTGGATCTGCACAAATCCAAAACCTCAGATCTCCTGTGACTCTGATAATTTCCAAGGCTTCAGATACCAAGCCTATACATAGAATTCTTTATATTGAAGCAGAGTTTAAAAACGAAAATAATTAAAAAGGTTTTCTAATCTCTGCTTGTGCCTCTCAAATGTTAAAGGTGACTAAAATTAAAGGACCGAAAATAGTAAGTCCTTGTATGTCAATAATATCTCAATAAAACTGGAAAAAGTTCAAAAATTTAAAAACTATCAAGTCCAGGCAAGGATATAGAGCAATAGGAACTCTCTTGCATTGTTGGTGGGACTGTACATTGATACATCTGCTTTGGAAAATTATTTGACAGCAATCACTAAAGATGCAAATACGTGTACTCTGTGACCCACACTTGGACATACGCCCAACAGAAATGAGTGATTATATCCATTAGCACAAATATACAAGTATGTTGACAGCACTGGTATTCATAACAGCCAAATGCTCGAAACACCCAAATGTCTGTCAAATATAGAACAGATAATTATGAAATACTATACAGTGGTTCAAAAAAAAACCACCACTGTTTTTGCTACCTACAATAATATTGATCCATCTTACAGGTATAATGTTGAGTGAAAGAAGGCAGACAGAAAAGAGTACATACCGTGATTTCATTTTTATGAAGTTAAATAAATATATAAAAACTAATCCATGGTGATAGAAACCAAAAGAGTAATTACTTTGGGCGGAGGGGACTAGGAAGGGTATGAGAATGACATGTGAGATGCTGGAACGTTCTGTATCTTGATCTGGGTGGTGGTTACATAGGTATAGACATGTAAAAAAATTCATCAAGCTCCATTCCTAAGATTTGTGCACTTGACTGTATGTGAGTAACATCTGAAAATTTTTATTATTTTATTTTTAATTTTTTTTCTGTTCAGCTAAGACAGCTGTACATGTTACATTCAGCCACAACTGAGAACAGAACTAGTCCAGAATGTCACAGGTCCAGAGCAAATGAACTGTTGTTTTTGTACGAGCAAGGCAGGTCTCTCAAAAGGCAGTCACAACGATCAGATGGCAATGGATGTTCTAGATCTATTAAGATCTACACAGCAGGCATGCAGTCCAGCAATTTGTATCAACGTCCCTGGCCTCTGGCTTTCCTTATTTCTGCTATGGCTTCCACGGGTGCACAAGCTAGCAAGTTTACTTGGACCTCTGCCTCATCTTTCTTCTTTTGGGCGTCAGCCTGCATATTCGCTTCCTCCTCTACTTGGCTCTCATGGTGAGGAGGTTTCTAAGAAAATGGTGCTAAGGCCGAGAGAGCTCAAAATTTTTAAAAAGTGAAATCTATTTAAAGAATATTAGAGGGGATCTAGATCATAATTGACAGCATCAGCCCTGAAGTCAGCTTTCCTCTCCTCCCCAATTCCCATGCATGCTTAGCAGCTGCAGTACCTCTTACCAACCAAACACCCAAACTCTCTGTGACATCCAGCAGATAGCTTTTCCTTTATCTCTCTTTTCTTTCATCCTGAACCCTAGATTTGACTCGGCTTTTTACTAAATCCTTTGCTCTTGCCCACCACCTCTCAGGTCCACCTCTTTCTAAGTCCATCCTATTCTCCCAATTCTGCATCCCGAAACATCTGGAATAGGATAGCAAAGACAAAATTTTCTTTGCTAGTTATAGAGAGAGAAGTAGAGAATACTCAGCCAGTATTTTGTCCTCTCACACACTCTCAGTGATGAAGTTAATTGAACTTTCCTAGAGAAAAGACAGCACTGAGTAGTTATTTCTTTTAAATGATAGTGGGTACCAGTACAAACAACTGACCTCTCACCTACAATGTAATAAGCTTTTGTCTTGCTCTTAGCAATATCTAGTAGCCTATACCAGGAATTCCATGCATGTTTTTTTTTTTCTTTCTGAAGTTTGTAATGGTAAAACTGGGAAGCACCATGGCTTCTAGAGAATGGCAGAAGTGCTAAATTGCACTTTTCTAAAATGTGAATATTGGCAGTACATGTCAGCTTTAAAAGGAACCGGCCATGGGCACAGAGAACAGTGGTAATCAATAGCGCTTCCTGGTATAAATCCCCAATGTTAAATTTAGAGTCTTTGACCATTTTTTCTCAACCTGGGGTCTGAGACTATCTGGGGT
>NW_006435837.1:1819117-1869155 GCF_000325575.1 Pteropus alecto | reverse complement strand
TAAAAGATCTACAGTAACTTATCCCTTTAGAATAGGCCCATAGGAGGTTACCAGGGGCTGGGGGCAACGGGGAATAAGAAGTTACTATGTAATGAGTTCAAAGTTTCTATTTGGGATTAGAAAAAATTCTGGAAATAGATGGTGGTGATGGTTACAAACCATTGTGAATGTCCTTAATGCCACTGAATTGTACACTTTAAAATGGTTAAAATGGTAATTTTTACATTCTGTATACTTTACTAGTTTTTTTAAAAAACAGATACATACGGACTTCCATTTTCAGCAATATGGTATATTAGAATCCTGAAAAAAACTTCCTAGGAAAAAATACATAAAATATTGGGTAAAGTATTTTAAGTATTTCATAAATGCATAGTTGAGGTAGTAGAAAGGGAAATCTTCAGGTTTTTTTTTTTTTTTTAAATGCAAGATGAGAAAACAAATTCAGAGAGGTGAGTGAGCTCTAAAGATGGTATCTGCCCTGATGTCATCTGCTGACCTTAGCTATTTTAATAGGCCTTCAATAAGGACAGAAAATAAAGCCCAGAGACTTGGAAATTGGCCCCTCAATGAGTGAACTACAACAGACCAACCACCTGCTGAGTGTGACCGGAACAAAACTTGCCTCTGTTGGCCTTGGCTATAGATGGAGAAAAGAAAAAGTCTCCCATGAAATTTCAGATTATTTGAAGCCTGTAGGTCTTGGTAATTCCTATTGCTCCTAGTACAGGCTTCTTTTCCACCTCCTTTTTTAAATGTGAAAAATCATCATAGATCAACGTTTCAAGTAGAACACACCTAATTCATTCACTTGTTTTTCATATGACATATTTTCCAGACCTCTTACCACCCTTTGGGTACTTTCTGGCTTGTTCCAGTATTGTCTTAAGAAATGAGGGCTACCATGGAAAACAGTAACACAGATTCAGCTCAACCTGTACTGAGTGGAATGGGACTATTATCACTTGTGATTGCTGTATTTTTAAGAAACAGCCGATACAGAAGCTCTGAAAACTGAACAGAAGCTGCCCTTTAAAAAAAAAATTATTTATTTAAATTAGTTTTAAGTCTACCGTACATTGGTTAGACATCTATGTATTTCATAAAAAACGATCCCCCCAGTTGCTCCCCTTTTGTAAGAGACATTTACATTTATAAGGGAAATCTCCATCTGTAAGGATATTTGTACCGGGAAGGGAAGGATGACTAAATCTCTAGAAACTTAATCCATGCAGAAGGGCACAGCTTAAATCTACATAACAACCTTACCTTTACTGTGTTGACTATGCTTTTCCTGGTAACCTCCATAACTGCCTTCTCTCACCTCTTCCCACCCCTCCCCCACCCAGCATCTTTTTTTTCTTTTTACAGAAATTGACCTTTATTTATTGGACTAAAGTCTGTTTAACTTTTGATACAAAGTAAGGTTTTAGTACAGAAAATCCCAGTCTGTCAGAACAGTACCTGTGCACACTGTACCATCACAGTCTCACACCGTCTGCAACTCAGAGAAACAGCCCAGAGGGTAGGTGAGTAAGACTTCGAGACAGCCGATACTTTTTGTGTTAGCTATCTGAGCTAGAAAACTTGTACCTGTAAAACAAAGGGCAGCACTGAGGACTGAAACTTGTCTCTTTTTGAACAACTGTCCAAGAACATATATTCCTTTTTTAGAAATGTCAGTATGGCTTAACTATAATCTAGTATCTAGAATTACAAAGAATAAAATGAATTCAAAGATTTCTTACTAGTAAAATGAAATGTTAGCAATAGTATTAAAATATAGGTCCTGCCCCCGTGACACTTACACAGAGCCTGGTAGAGCACCTATTATTAACAGGATGTACAGCATAGTGAGGAACCACATCAAATCTTCAGCCAGAGACGTCCAGCATCAGAAGTGTAAAATGACAATAAACAAACAAACAAATAACAAAGACATCCTCATGGAGTACCATTCATGCTGAGTGAGGGCTGCAGCCAAGACTAAAAGATCTCACGCTCTTCTTATATTTTTGACAGTGACAATACTAATCATTACGCTTCCCTGAAGACTCAATTCAAAGTTTGAAACACAAATATTTTCATATCCAAAAGAGCTGAAGTGTCTATCCCACTCCACAGAGTGTAAGAACTACCTTGCAAACATTGCACTGATAAAGGCTGTCACTGTTTACAGAACCTAAAGAGGATCCAATGGCATGCATCAGCCCTAGCTTAACATTCTGCCTGGAACTGGTGTCTTCGTACACCCATGAGGCTCCAAAGGACCAGCCAAAATGCCGAAATGATAAATGCAGGTGGAGAAGAAATGAGAGGACATGGAAGGCAGGAGGGAAAGTCTGAGAGACAAGTTTGTAAGACTGCCAAAGTTGCCTTCCCTGGTGCAGGAGGGAAAAACACTGCCACTGGCGAGACAGCCCCATGAAGGCACTGGTTCTGCCAACCACAGATATCTAAGGATCTGCAGTTGTGATGTACTTCCAGGAGAGGTGCCATCGAGATGCATAAAGTTGTCAAGAGCTCTGGTCCCACTAAGAACCTTCTAAAGCAAAGTTCCAGCGTCGTTTAGCTGAAAAGGGAACAAAACGAACACCAAAGCAACACGGGGATCAACGGAGGGACACCAAACCCAGCATCTTTTGTCTTTAGCTGGAGATGGTATTTAAGATGAAGGCTTAAGGCCATTTCGGAGAGTTAGTCTTCTTGGATCCCTCCAATGTATACAGGACGTATACAAGTTATCAAATTTTGATTGTTTTTCTCCTGTTAATCTATCTTTTCATTACAGATGAATCTCAACCAAGAACCTAGAAGGGTAGAAGGAAAAGATTTTTCCTCCCCATATGGCCAAATGCCTACTTCAACATCATTTATGGCATCCCTGAAAATTTATGCAACCAGTGATGAAATGATGGAGTAGGCATCATCATACTTAATTAGTGAAACAATGTCAATAATATGAATAAAGTGTGCCACTTGAATGTTTTGAAAACATTTTAATATCCACTTTCAAATATATGTAAGAATTCTAAAATAACTGAGTGAAATTTTTCTTTACTTGTTCTATGTGTAAATCCAGTGCTTGAATACCAAATATATACCCATTACTGAAGAGTAAAATGCTGCCATAATTATGATTTTTAAAACTATTAAGTTTATGTAGAAAACCAATTAAGAATCTGCATTGCTCAGCTTTTGCTAGGTATGCTGTGGCAACAAACTCTAAAAAAAGAACTGTATTTAATTTTTTGTTATTTACTTCCACTTAGGTCATAAACCTTATAAGAAAAAGTCTCACTAGGGAGTTCTTCACATCTTGCAAGGGTAAATTGATGGCAGAATGTCAGTTTGCCACCTGAAAATTTCATTAGCAGGAAAAATTCCAACATCCTGTTCAACAACATCCTTGATAAATCATCTTCAATTTAGATACAATAAAGAATGTAAAGTATATGATTAAAATAAAGTGTTAGAGCAAAACAAGGTATCAAAACATTTTATTCCCACTTATCAAACTTCAAAATAATAGAGTTTATGAGAAAGCTTTAAGAAAAGAATTCTTTATAGTAGTAGTTCTATGTCTAGGGAAGCTAAAAATTAAAAATAAAAAAATCTTATTGACGATATTACTATAGACCACAAGTTAGCATGCTTTTTAAAGGCCAGATAATTAACATTTTAGGCTCTGCAAGCCATTAGGTCTCTGCCACAACTACTCAACTCTGTTGTTGTGCAAAGCTGCCATAGATAATACAAACGAAAGAGCATGACTGTGTTCCAATAAAATTATATTTACAAAATAGGCAGAGAGCTGGATTTGATTCTTAGGCCATAATTTGATAACTCCTGCCTTAGACTATGAACTATTTTCAGTAGTTAAAGATGAAAGAGTTTTCATATTTGCTGAAGCTATAAATCCTAGTCATTAACTTTCTTCTAGAAAAATGGGTTATCTAAACACGTCTTGAATTGTATTCTGCTGTGTACTGGAAGGCTGTGATATTACTAAACGCGATACTTTATCTTGGACGTCAGATATTTAGATATGCAGAAACAACTACAAGTCATGTTTAAGTCCAACATCACGATAAATTAATAATGAATTCAACTCTGCTTCTGTTCAGTTGTTGAGAGATTGCTGAGGTCTCACATAGCTATCAACATAACACATTCTAATTGAGGAACTATTTATAGGGTGGAAAATCAGTTTTGAAACGTGTCAATTGTTATTGATTATAGAACAAATATGGTAAAGGCTAAGAATGATTTAAAAAACGTAAGTATACAATGTTTTGTTATACACCTTTCAGTACTGTAACCGGAAAGCACTTATAACTAACTGTCCATAAGCAGAAAAATAATAGGTACTTCATCATACTTTGGTCAAAAACAAAAATACATGAGGCCCAAAGATTTTGGAATTGCCTTGTCATACATTTAACAAGATGTTTAAACAAGATAGACTAGCAGCCACTACATGTTTAAAAGTCATCTTGAACAAAACCAAAATAATACGCTTTTTGGATGAAAATATATCTTGTTAAAACTGCTTGTAGAGAAAGTACTTTGCTTGCTGGAACCTGAGAATTAAGTAACCAAACCAATGTTTTCAGAGTGTAAGTATTTCTTACATGATAGCTGCTGAAAAGATTCTCTTATCATTCTACTTTAGGAAGTTGCTGATTCTAGTATACATGAAACGAAACTGAAATGCAGATAGAAAAACCAAGACAATTGATTTCTTGAAAGCCAATTATATTGCTCCTTTACCACATTTTTAGAACCAAGGTTTAAGGACAGATTTTATTCATGTGACTGTGTAAAACAGCAATTGCCAGCAAAACATAAATATATTAGGAATAAAAAACATAAGTGAAGACAACACTTTCAAAAAAGATTCAGAAAATATTTTCTTCAACTGGTACTAGAAGCTTCCATTTGAGGGACTGCTTTAATCAAACTGCACTATCATCAGCAACCACAGCAAGACTAGGATTTAAAATGGAAATAAGTCTTTATTTCAGTCAGTTCCTATTAAAGAGAAAGGAAAGCTTACTAATTTTGTGGCAGCATCAACACTAGCAGTATCCTATAATGGCAGCACTAGCCAAACATTATCTGCTACTGTGCCCTTTGGGGTGAAAGTGTGGGGGAGGAAGGAATTTTCCTCTGTCCTTCTAGGTTCTTTCACCTGGTCTAATAATTAACAAAAGAAAATAACTAAATTTAATTATATACATATGCATGGGAACCCCACATCCATGAGAGAATCAGAGACTCCACATCTGTGAGAGGTCCAGAGTCAGAGAGACAAAGTGAGGTATATGTGACATTCTGAGCTAAGGATGAGATAAGAAGCCTTGGGGTTTCAGAGGGGAGGAAGGTCATTCACAGGACAATAAAACAGATGTTCATTAATTAGAAGTTTGCCCTACCCTAAAGATAGGCCATAAAAAGTTATTTCTGGAAATAACTCTTATGGGAAAGACGCCTAATTTAAATTCTTTAAGGGAGAAGTAAAAGATTCTAATGAGCCTGCAGGGTCTCTATTGCCTTCAGCTCAAAATAATCCACAGGCCAAAGTGGCACATTATGGGGAGGCCTGTTGTGAACCCCTTCAAAAGAGGGCATCAAATAAATGTGTCTAATCACTATGTTGCACATCTG
Source organism: Pteropus alecto (assembly GCF_000325575.1). Classification (NCBI taxonomy): domain Eukaryota; kingdom Metazoa; phylum Chordata; class Mammalia; order Chiroptera; family Pteropodidae; genus Pteropus; species Pteropus alecto. The sequence goes on along the minus strand of NW_006435837.1, from coordinate 1,863,485 downwards.
AAACTAGTATCAACTGTAATTGAAAATTTTTTTAATAAAATTTTTAAAAATAATAAACAAGAGAGCATCAATTTATGTGGTAGATAACATCACTGTTTGTTTCCAGGTATATTTTCTTTACTCCTAGATATACAGAGGATTATACTACTGCCCTTAAAGGCACAGCTATTTGACTACTTTGGGCTCATGAAATGTGAGTCAAAGTAACCTGTGCATATCTGGAATATAACATTTTGCTGCCAGTGGTAAACACTCTAGTCCTCTCTTTCTCTGCTGCAGTGAATCCTGAGCCTCATTTTGAGATGTGGGATTGATAAAATAGTGGAGTCTCCATCCATTTGCCAGCCCATGATGGATGCATAGCACAAACAAAAATCTTTGTTGTCTTAGGCCACTGGAATTTTAGGGTCTGTTTCCCAAGTATAACCTAGCTTATCCTTACTGGTATAATTTAATGTCATAAATGTAAGATATAATGACCCCAGAAGCAAAGTACCAGCTTACATTGATGAGAAATAAATATTCCTGAATGGAATGTCAAACTTTAAAGATCTGAATATTAACATTTCCATAGTAAAATTGCAATAAGTTTTTAAATTAATAATATCTAATTTTTATATTTCATGTTGATTCTGGTATCTTAGAAGTTTATTATATGATGATGATATTCTGTTACAGCCAAATATTGATTTTTAACGTAGTTATTTTGCATTTTAGTGCCTCTCTAAAAATATATATACTAAATAAAAATTATATGAATAAAAGCTTGGCTCTGTGCCATTTAAAATAGCTACTTGACAGAAACCCAAAACAATTTGTAAATTAGGTCGCAAATTTATTCTCAGGAAGAATACCTTGATCTTCTAGAATTCAGGCGTTTTTTTTTTTTTTTCTCTTCCTCTGCCATCTTGCATCCTCTATCTTGTCTCTTCTGCTGCCACCAGCTGGCTTCCCCTACGATAAATTTCCGAAACCAGCAGGATTCAATTCAGTGTTTTGTTTTGACTTCTGGGTCCCTGATGAGAACATCAAGTCCATTAAATAAGTAAATTTTTAGGTTGGGAACAGAAAAACAATCATTTCCTACATATTTTGCATAATCAGGAAGCCACGCAGTAGCTGGTACTTGTCTAACAAGTGGTCCAGACAAGACTTCAGGCTAACAAAAGAGAAGACATTTCAGTTTTTAAGTTAATATTCTCACAAATTGGTACTTACAACATAGTCATGGAGATGTAAAGTATAGCAAAAGGAATATAGTCAATAATGTTGTAATAATTATGTATGGTGTCAGATGGGTACTAGATTTATCAGGTGATCACTTTGTAAGTTATATAACTGTCTAATTAATATATTGTACACCTAAAACTAATATAATATTGTATGTCAACTGTAATTGAAAAATAAAAAAAATATTAAGAAGAAAAAAAATCTCCTCTTAGGAAAGAACACTATTACAAACTACAGGAATTATAAGAGCAAAGGTGAGTTCAAATACAATAGTTTACCAACAGTCTTAGTGTAGTTTTAGGTTTAATACCTTCAGAAATACAAAATCTACAAACTTACACAAAACATCATTAGAAAATAAAATTACTTAAATTTCCTTCATGTTTATGTGGTCCTGGGAATTTTTGAACAGTAAACTTATTTCAATTTTTGTTTCAGTCAATATTTGCCATCCTCAATTAGGGGGACTAAAAAATTTTAAATTATTCAAAATTCACAAAATGAATGTGTAAAAAATTTAAATGAACATTCAAGTGATGTTTTTTGCAAGTGTGTAGCATTTATACTTCTGAAATTATCAAAACCTAAAACTGCACTCAAACTTTTGTGATACCTGTACATGGAAAATTGTGGAGTCACAGGGTGCTTAAATATATCTTTTATAATTTACACCCAGCTATGTCCAAAATAAGTTGAAACATTTTATAATACATATACACACATATATACGAGGAGATGAGTCATAAGGTTTCTTGAAGCTCGAGAGATATGGTGCTAAATTATTAAAAGTTTAAGAAAAGTATGGAGAATGAGGCAAACTAGTAGAAATATCTGTAATATAGGTATCTAGTAATTACACTATTTTTACTTCAGAGGGGGTTGAGGGTACATTTTTATTTGAGATACTTGTTCTTAAGATTTTATTATGTTCTCAATATTTGGGTATTAGTAATTTTATTGTTAATTATGCTTTTCCAGGAAACTAACTTTTAAAGATCTTAACATTAAGAGAATGCAGAAAACACTCCATAAATATTAGTTTTCCTCCCCATTAGAGATCGTCTAATTCAGTGGTTCTCAATATTGGCTGAACACTGGGATGACCTAAGGAACTTAAAAAAATACTAATGCTTGGGTCCTGTGCTAACATTGATTCAATTGGTCTGGGCCACAGAACTTTAAAAAGAATTTTAAAAGCCCCATAGTGAACCTGATGTACAGCCAAGGTTGAGAACCACTGCTCCAGGTCAATATATAATCAGAACTATGTCAACATAAAAATATATGCAGATGTTCAGTGCTCCAATTTTTTTTTTTTTTTTTAAGCCATAGAACTAATCTCAAATGTTGTAATGGAAGAAGTGGAGAAAAGAACTTAATAAAAAACATGTATAAATCTCTGTGGGGTGGAAAAATTTCTCTTCCCTTCTAGGTCCTTCTGGCTGGTGTAAGAATTAAATTGACATGAGACAGACTAACAGGAGAAAAGTAAGCAAAAGTTTAATTGTGTGTATACCTTCTGTATACGCGGCAGAGATCCAGGAAAACTCAGTAACTCTGAAAAGGTGAAAGCCATCACCTTAAATATTATCTTCACCTAAAGACAAAAGGTATTTGGGGTGAGGAGGAGGCCAGTTATGGGAAGTTATCAGGAAAAGCACAGTAAACAAGGGTAAGGTTGTTATGTAGATTTGTCCTTGCCTTCGCCATTGATAAGTTTCTAGAGATTTATTCATCCTGCTATTCCTGTTACAGAGAGGGAGTCACCTTTACAAATGGCGATTCCCTTTATAAATGTTAAGTGTTTCTTATAAAAGGGCAACTTCTACTTGGTTTTCAGAGCTTCTCTTACGTCTACTGGTTTTGTTTCGTTTTAAACAGTTTAAAATAAGCAACAAGCCAAATAGGAATACTTTGGTGTAGCAAATTTTCCTCCCCTACAACTTTAAAATATTGTGTTGAGCGGAATATGCCAGACACAAAAGAGTACTTACTGTATACTGTATGACTCTATTTACAAAAGGTTAAATAAATTAGACGGGGGTTGGGTTGACTGGGAAGTACATTCCTCAGAGGGAAATATTACTTTGATCAGGGTACACACATACTGAACCTCATCGAAATGGACAGTTAAGATCTTTATTGTGATTTCGCTATATGTAAATTAACTTCAATAAAAATAACAATTTAAATCTGGATACCTATGACAAGGTGTGGGAGGCAGAGACGATTATTACTTCAGCTGACCCCAAACCCTCACTAGATTAAAAGCAACAGCAAACCTCAGACCAGAACCAGAGAGAATGGAGAGCAAACAGCAGGGAGGGCCAAAGCCTCAGAAATCGCTACAGGGCTGGCAACTGCAACCAAGCTGATGCCAGGGCGGCGGCGCTCGAGAGCCCCACAAAAATAAGCCCCGCACACTTTTCCGGTGCCCGCGCGTCCGTACGTTTGTGTCCCACCGTAAGAGTCCGGAGTGAAACAGCGCCACCGCGAGAAAGGAGCCGGCAGCACGTTGGTTCCTGCGCGGATGCTGCGGTTGTAGGCGCCGTTTGGTTGGCTGGTTGCGGCTCTCAGGGAGGAGGACGCCAGGGCTCGCTTTCCGTCCGCTGCCTCCGCCGCTGCTATGATTCCGGTGTCGCTGCTGGTGGTGGTGGTGGGCGGCTGGACTGCTGTGTACCTGACCGACTTGGTGCTGAAGGTGAGGGCCTCGGGCTGTTGGCCCAAGCCCGCGGTACCCAGGGCCCGTGCGCAAGGCCCGAGGCCTTTTCCCCTACCTCGCGCTTCCCGGGATGGAAGCCGCGCAGCGGGGAGCCACGTGCGGCCTTCCGCATGGCGCCCGGGCCCCGGGAGTAAATAAAGCATGGCGGGCCACGGGAGGGGTGTGGCGGTCTGCGCAGCAGCCGCAGTCACGTTGCGGGGTGTGTAGCCTTCCGATCCTGCCCGTGAGGCGCCGGTTGTGGTTTTGCGAGGGCCGCAGCAGTGCCTCAGGAAAATAAAATGTCCGCCTAGGAAAGGCATTGTTTTCCTTTATTGTCTTTAAGGCCACGACCCTCTAGAGACTCTGGCATTGGAATCAGTGGAAATCAAGTTCTGATTTAGATCAGTGGTCTCAAACTGTAAAGTGCATGGGATCATCTGGGGTTCCGGTTAAAATGCACATTCTGATTCAGCAGGTCCGGGGCGGGGCCTAAGATTCCACGTTTCTAACCAGTTCCCAAGTGCTACCAATGCTGTTTGCTGGACTACAGACCGTCCTTCAAAGTAGCATCCTCAGTAGCAAGGATTTAAGATAACTAGTTTCTGACGTCTCGAATGCCATTTTGCATACTGCATCCTATTCTTCACATTAATCCCCCCCCCCCCACACACACACACATTCTCTGGGAGTACGGTTCATTCTCCAATTATTTGGGAAGGGAAGCAAAAATTATGAACATTTGACCACATGGTTCAAGCAATCTTTTGGAAGTGAGTATTGGAGGGTGGGGGTAACTATGTGTGGAATAAAATCATATAAATTCTCAATGGTTTAATAAAAACAATTATAGATAGTAAAACCATGTTATGAATACCATTTTAAATAGGATACTATAGTTCAGTATTGTGTGTTTTAGGTTTAACAGTAAAATGAAATGATGGTTGTCCTTTGTTGCATTTAAAACTTGTGAAGTGAAGAGGTTATACAGTGGAGTCCTTAGAGCAAGGGCTAGGCTGTTGTGATTTTGGGTAAATAACTCTCTTGTGCCTTGGTTTCTTCATCTTTAAAATAAGGATAAAAATAGTAAGCGCTTCCTGATACTGTAGAGGGGATTACATTATTTCATCCGCATAAAGCCTTGTTACTCAGTCTGAGGTTCAAGGACTTGCAGCACTTGAATTACCTGGGACCTTGTTAAAAATGTGGAACCTCAGTCTTCATCTCTGACCTATAGAATTAGACTCTGCAGCTTTGCAAGATCCCCCAGGTGCTTCCTATGCACATAATTGGCATAGTGCTTAGCATGTCATAAGCAGTACAGGCCACTGCTTCTTTAAACAGTGATTTTGTTGTTTAGAAAAAAACAAAGCCACAGGATTTCTTCATGTTGTACATGTGACAAAAGTCCAAAATAGGATGAACTTTTCAAACCTCCACAGTCTCTGGTTAAGTATGTGAGGTGATCAGGGTGGTCCTTTAATTTCAGTAACAGCCCTTGGCTCCTTAAGAGAGCACTATTCCTTGAGCAAAAGACCTAAGTCTCATTCCAAGTATCTGCCTGGAGAAAGGAGAGACCTTAGAGTTTTCAGAGTCTGCACCTTCAACTTTTCTGTTTCCAACATGGTCTGCTGTTCTACCCTTGGTTCTTCTAGGATTTCCTCAGTAGACATCTGCTGAAGGGATGTGTCACTTTTCCAAGTCCTGGGGAACAGACAGGTTTAAGGAACTTCACCTGATGATTGAGAGCAGAGGACATTACAGGTCCAAAGCAAACACATACCTGTGTTCGGACTCAGGTCATTTTTATGTGATAGGGCTGAAATATCCAGGGACAGAAAAGTTTCTCAAATGGACACTGATATGACAAAATACATACTGTACTTACTGTAACTGAGGTAATAGAGGTCACTGTCAGTGTATATAAAACAGCCTTACATATCCAAGATCCTTACTCAAGGACTTCAAACTTACCTAAAGATAAACCTCTTGGTAGGCTGTGTATAAGCAGCTATCCCTCCAACCCTGAAGAATGTAAGAGAAGTTACTGAGACCAGGTTGGCTTTAGACAAATACTTTTAGGTGATCAAAGTCACCTAATTTCTTAGGGTTGTTGCTCGGAAGAGGATAGATAGCACTGATCCCCTCTGTTGATTGGTTATGGATCTTTTAAAATTACAACAACTCTTTCTATGGTAACAAGGCTTCTAGGTCTGCATTGTCCTGTATGATAGCCACTAACTACACATGGCCATTGAACATGTGAAGGGGGGCTAGTCTGAATTGAGATGTGCTGTAAGTGTGGAGTTGATACCAGATTTCAAAGATTTAGTGCATGAATGAATGAATGGGGTTGTAAATTATTTCAGTAATGTTTTATATTGATTTCATGTCGAAATGATATCTTGGATATTTTTAGTTAAAATATATTTAAATTAATCTGTTTCTGTTTATGAAATTTGGCTACTGAAGATTTTAAATTACGTATGTGGCTAGCATGTGTCGACGTTAAGAAATGTCCAAACCTGTAGGGAATTTCAGTGAGTTTATTTGAGCCAAACCGACAACAATTGCCGGGAAGCAAAATCTCAACAGATTGCGAAAATGCTCCGGCAAGTGGCAGTTTTGCAGCTTATTTTATACATTAGAATCAAAGGCGGAGACATAAGGAGGTTTACATGAAACCCATTGGTGGTGGAAGGTACAGAGAATTAATAATTAACATTTTTAGCACATAGAGGTGGTGTGCAGGGGACAAGATCACAATAGGGATTCTGTGGTCTCCTGGTCTGGTGCAGAGGGTTGTGCCCTGAGGGGTCTGGGAAAAAGGGATTGCTCTGACATTCCAGGGATATGTTTTCTTAGAAGCAAAAAGACATTAGATGGGCTCACTTAAGATAATGATTGACCTTTGTCAAGAAAGCTACAGGCCTGGGATGTGACTACTCACCCTGACCTGCTTTAAGTTAGAAATTTTTATGTTCAGACCATCATATGTGGTTTCTTTTGGTCTCTTGAGTTTGTAGGGCCTGCCATGCTGTTCTTCCCTGAGCTTGTCAGGTTTAGTATGTGGCCCCTTTTTCGTCCACACTTCCCCCTTTTGGTCATAAATTGATCCAAAGGATGCAAGGATGCAAGCCTCTTGGTTGGATAATGTGGTCCCACAGTGCTAGGAAGGCTCATTCATAGGAAGCCTTAGTGTCATTTGTCTTGCTGAAACAATGGACCATTGGGGATGGGACAAAACCGTAACCCTGGATGGATGTCAAAGCTGATTTTTTTTTTTCTTAAAAGGGAATGGTAGGTAAATGGGAAGCAGTCAGGTCTTATGGCCCTTCATTAAGTAAAAAACACACTGGATGATTTCTAACCTACAAGGTTTGCTATCTATCTCACTTTTCTGTATTTTGCATCTAATATAACATTTACTTATAGTTTGAGAGCACACTGATACATCTCTTCAGTTTTCACAATCTGACCATGAGATGGGTTTCTGTTTACTGGTGGTGGTGATAGTGGTGTTATTATTTTAATATGGCCCATCTACTGCCCATTGGAAGCACTCAGATGTCATTCATTATTTATTTGGTTCCTGCTAGTTGTACAATTGAGAACTGTAACTTTATGGTTTAATCAGGGCCAAGGCTATAAGAACATAATGGTGTGAATTACAATTACCATCTAAAAATTTCCAGAGGCCTGGACAGTAAGAGTTTTGTAAGTAAATTTCCTGTGCCTCAGTAGCTGTTACAGAGGGCCATTTTTTTAATATAGCCACTTCAGCTTCCATCTGAATTAACATAGTTATTGGTCTTTGTTGGGTTAGAGATAAGCGTGTTCCCATAACTGGATTCTAGTGTTTATACATAAAATTTTCTCAAGATTCCTTTTCCAGTAACCTACAACTTTCTTTATCCTCAATTTGTCTCTTTTTACTCATTCAGAAATAACCAACTTATTATAACGAACTACATTTTAACTTCTCTCAGAAACACATACACATCTCTTTCCTTCGTTCTGCAGTAACATTCCTTCTAAATTTCAAAAGAGAAACCATAAAAAGAGTATTATTGATAATATAAAAGTTATACACCTTCAGCAATTATTAACAGGCTATATAAGAACAAGGATTGAGAAAAGCCCAAAGAACAAGTATAACTATTATTATGACTAATATTATTAGCAGACAATCAAACAAATGGTTTTATAAGTTCAAAATCAATTATGAAGGTATGTACAGGCCACCTCGATGTCTTGAGATAGCTGTCTACCACTGATGTCGGGGACTTCTCATCCTCAAGGAGTCTTTGATGTCCACTGTAGGCAGAGGCAAGTGTCAGACAGGGACAATGTCCATTTGCTCTTAGGTGCCTTTTTTTCTTTTTGGATCAGACCGCATTTATTTATTCGTTTAATATTGTTTTAGCATTTTATTATTAGTTTCAAGTATATAGTACATTACTTAGACATTTATATAGTTTATGAAACGATCCCCCGATTGCTGTTTTCTCTGGCTCTACACCTAGCCATTCATTACTGCTGACTGCATTCTCTATGCCATGCTCCCCATCTCTGTGACCATCCATCAGCTACTAATTTGTACTTCTTTAACCCATCACCCCATTCTCCCAGTCCCCTATCGCCCCTCCCCTCTGGCCATCACCAGATTGTCCTCTATATTAGTGAGTCTGTTTTTGATTAATTTGTTTTTTTTGTTCCTTGGATTCTGCATATACGTGAAATCATGGTATTTATCTTTCTCTGTCTGACTTATTTCACTCAGCATAATAACCTCCAGGTCTGTTCATGCCATTGCAAATGGTAGCATTTCATTTTTTTTTTGATGGCCAAGTGATATTCCATTGTATATATGAATCATAACTTCTTTGTCCAATCGTCTGTTGATGGGCATTTAGGTTGCTTCCATATCTTGATTATTGTAAATTGTGCTGCCATGAACGTAGGGGTGCATAGATCTTTACGAATTATTGTTTTGGTTTCCTTTGGGTAAATACCCAGAAGTGCAGTTGCTGGGTCAAAACGTATATCATTTTTAATTTCTTGAGAAAACTCCAGACTGTTTTACATAGGGGCTGCACCAATTTACAATCCCTTTTGTATGAGAATAGTGACTGAGGGGCTCATTTCATCGGGCAAATAATATAATCCATTTGTAATATTTGAACTCTCAATGTATGAGAGTTCCCTTTTCTCCCTGCTCTCACCAACACTTGTTCTTTGATATATTCTGACAGGTGTCAGGTGATATCTCATTGTGGTTTAATTTGCATTTCTCTGATGATTAATGACCTTGAGCTATCTTTTCGTATGTCTATTGGCTATCTGTATTTCCTCTTTGGAGAAATATCTATTCAAGTCTTCTGCCTATTTTTTAAATGGATTTTTTTTTTTGATTAGGCACCTTTTTTAAATGAGAAATTTAAATCCATGAGTTAGTTCCTTTAAGTTTGGCTGCACATGGATTAGTTGGTAATACCTGATAAGGTCCTTTCCAATGAGGTTGGAGAGTCTTTAATTGCTGTCTTTTTGGACAAAATCTGGTTATAAGTCATGGTCTTTTAAGTCTTCATCTCCCAGGAGCACACTGTGAAGTGAATCAGTTACTAATTTATCAATTTCTTTAACCTGGCTAATAAGTTCTTGCTAGTAATGTAGAATGTCTCCCTTCAGTAAGGCAGGTTTATATGCCCTTTCATCCAGATGCATAAGGTGACCAGTGACTATTTAATGAGGAGAAAGGCTGTGTTTACCCAAAAGAGTAGATCTCAGGTTAACAAGAACTATAGGGAGAGCTTTTAGCCAAGGGAGAATAAAAGCTTTTGAAAATTTACCTAGTTGCGTTTGAATGGTACTACTTGTATGTTTTACCAATCCCGAGGACTGGGGTGATAAGCATAGTGAAAATGCTGTAGAATAGGCCAAATATTACAAATGGATTGTATTATTTGCCCAATGAAATGAGCCCCTCAGTCACTATGTAACTCAAAGGGAATTCCCCAATTGAGGATTATTTTTTCCAATAATAATAATTTGCCTACCGTTAAGGCTGTTGCTATCCTGCAAGGGAGTGCCTCCACTCAGTGAGACAACATGCAAATCATAATTAACACATATTTGTATCCTTGAGGTGGCGGCATTTGGATAAAATTGAATTGTCATACCTCAAATGGGCTTAAAGGAAGTGGGAAATGTCCGTGGAACCCGTGGAGTGATTTTCCAGGGCTGTATTTTGGATGGATAGAACATTTGGTATACACTTTATGAGCTATAGTAGGAGAAGGTTTTCAGTACTATTGTTTACTCCATGAAATCATCTTTTCAGGACCCCAATGTTAGCTCGTGTACATGTTGGAGTATAGGCAATTGAGCCCCTACGGGTAAAATTGGTTTCTGATTGGGTCCAAACTGTATCTATTTGAGTCAAGGTTCCCCCTTTTTGTTGCCGTTTCCTCTTTTTCTTCTGCGGCTGTCTGTTGGAACTGTGAAAGAGGTTTTTATTGCTTTAATAGGAAGAAGAAACATTGTCAGGTCTGGATAATTTGGCTGCTTATTGCTGTTTGTCTAGCTGCATTGTCAGCTAAATTATTTCCTTTTTTTTCCATGGTGGCAGCTTTAGACTGGCCTGGAATTTTGATAATTACCAATTGTTTCAGTTGCTGTATGGCTCTAATAATTCTGCAACCTGTTTTCCATCCTTTATGGGCTGCCTTGAGGGAGTTAGGAAGCCTTGCTCATTCCACAACCTTCCAAAGTTGTGAGCTACACCAAAGGCATAGCAACTGTCAGTGTAAATATTGGCTATTTGATCTTTGGCCAATTCTCAAGGTGCAGTTAGAGCAATTAATTCAGGTTGTTGGGGGGCAGATCTTATTCAGGTAAATAATAACCTTCAATTATGTCCACCACGGAAGTTTCTGCCTATCGATAATGTCCCTGTTCATCTTTCAGATAAGAGCCACCTGTAAACCAAATTAAATTAGCATTATCCATAAGAGTTTCCTGTAAACCATTCCTAGGAACCAGGTGGTCAGTAAGCAAAACACAATCATGGGTGTCTTCATCCTGCAAAGAAAGTAGCAAAGTTGCTGGGTTAAGACTGTTACATCTAGTTAAAGCAATATTAGGTGCAGAAAGCAGGAGTACTTCATAAGAAGCCAGTCAACTGACAGAGAAGTGTTGAGTGTGAAGAGTTCAGTAAAGATTCAACAGAATGAGGAACATAGAGGAAAGCCTATATTTTTTCTGTTTGCATAACGTGGCTGTCATGCAGGGAGGGAGCCCTTTGGCTACTGAGTTTAATTGCTGACTATAATCTCCTATAGGTCTATAATAATCTCTATGTTTTTTAGTTAATATTCCTAAAGCATTTCCTTTACTTTTATGTGTAAAAAGGAAGAAAGTTTATAATTAGGGTGTCCCAAGGCGAGAGCTTTAGATAGTACTTCCTCCAGAGCTTCTTCAGCTTGTTTCCTTTTGGGGTTTCATTGAATGGGATCAAGTTGATCTGATTTTAATAAGACATATGGAGACTGGGCCATTAATAAAAAATTTGGAACTCAATTGTGACAGTATCCAGTTATACCCAGGAATCCTCTAAGCTGTTGTGTTGTTGTTTTTAAAAGAGAAAAGGATATTATTCCTCTGAGTCTTTCAAGGTTAATTAGTAGGGCATCTTTAGATATTAGATAACCAAGGTATTTTACTTGGAGTGAACAGAATCAAAGCTTGTCGTCTGATACCCTATGTCTCTTTATGGCTAGCTATTGTAATAGGTCAATTGTGTACTCTTGGGGTCTAATATGTCTTAAAGCAGTGGTCCCCAACCTTTTTGGCACCAGGAATTGGTGCTCCTATGACAATCTAATGCCAGATGATCTGAGGTGGAGCTGAGGCAGTGATGCTAGCGCTAGGGAGCGGCTGCAAATACAGATGAAGCTTTGCTAGCTCGCCCACCCACAGCTCACCTCCTGCTGTGTAGCCTGGTTCCTAACAGGCCATGGACTGGTACAGGTCTGCAGCCCGGGGGTTGGGAACCCCTATCCTGGAGCATAAAAGTAAATCATCCACATACTGGATTAGAGTGGAATCTGGTCAATTCAGGATCATTCAAATCAGCTTTTAGTGTCTGAGAGAAATAGGTGGGACTCTCCCCGTATACTTCTGGGGCATTACTGTCCAAGTAAACTCATGATCTTCCCAGGTAGAAAGCAAAGAGGTACTTCCTGTCCTTTTTTACAGGAATGCTAAAAAGGCACTACATAAATCTATCAATGAAAAATATCAACAGTCCACAGGAATATCTGATAATAAGATATGTGGATTTGGAACCACAAGATGTCTTTTTTATAGCTATGAGATCCTGTGCAAATCTCCATACTTTCCCATTGGATTTCTTTACTGGAAGGATAGGACAATTACCAGGGCTCATACATGGAATTATAAGCATCCCCCCCCCTTTTTAGTAATCTTGTATAATGGACTAAATCCAGCTAGTGCATCAGGTCTTAAAGGATATCTGTGAATATTAGGTAGAGGCGAAGAATTATCAATAGTTATTTTAAGAGGAATGGTTGGCTTAATCTTGCCAATACCTGTACTGGAAAAGGCTCAAAGTTGCATTGGAACGTCCTATAACGAATGTTCATTCAGTCCCAAGATTAGTTTCCTTTTGTGGAGGGTCTTTAAAAATAATTTTCTTCCTAATTGGTTCAGTGTCTGTTTCATTTAGTTCTCAATACATTTCACCCTTCTGGGAAAAGGATATGTGGGCATAATTGATTTAAAAAAAATCTCACCCTATCAGGTGAATTGGGGCAGATTTGACTAGTAAAAAATGTTTCCCCATAACATTCCCCAGGTTCTGAATTAAAAACAGACATTGGTAGATTAGATGTCCCCACCATTTGTACAGAAAAGAAGCCTAGTCCAAGGGAGAAGGCAACTTCGGTAGGATTAAGAAAGGATAAAGCAGCCCCAGTATCTCAAGGGCCTTAGTAGCTTCCCCTTTTATGGTAATTTCAGTTTCTTCTAAAGTATAAGTAAAGAGAAAGGGAAATGACCTCACATAGCCCTTGGGGCAACCCTATACTTGCTTCTATTTTTTTTTCCTTTTTCTAAATCTCATTTCAGTTGTCTATAATCCTTAAGATGACCTGACTTTTTACAATAAAAGCAGACTCCACTACAGAAGTTTCCCAGCAAACCTTATTTAGTAATTCTGCTGCTTCGCTTTCAGAAATGAGTAAGTGTATTAATTGGAATAAGTCAGAATAACCAGGATCGTGTGTTCTAACAGTTAAATCAGATTCCTTTGAGAACTCATCACGGTCCCAGAGTGGGTTGGGGGACTCTTTAGTAGATTCCTTAGTTCTATTCTAGTCCAAGGAACGTATATAACCATTGGTTCCCCTCTGCCTGACACTGACTTTTTCTAAAGGAAGCTGCTGAATTTCTGATTTTTTTTCTAGTCTTTCCTAGTCCGGGTTTCTTTTCTGAGTGTCCCTTAGGTTAGTAGGGAGCTGCAGTGGAGGAGGTGTCGAAGAGAGAGGACAAGGAGGAAAGGAGAGTAAGTCCGTACAACAAAGTAAAGGGTACAGTTGGGCAGTTGAAGAAGAGGGAAAAGTGGGGTGCTAGCATTGAACAGCTTCGGAAGCCTTCTTTGGTTCAGAGGTAGTCTCTGAAATGTTCTTATTAACTTCCTGGAGAGAAAGTCTCTCTATGCTCAATTTCAGAGGCTTCTGTTACCTAATTGAAGTGAGCCTCCCATTCATTCAATTTGATTTTAGAGCTGGCTTTTTAACTGCACACAAAAAAAATAATTTAGGTGTCAAAAGAACTCCATTTTGGCCATCTTAAGTTGATATCACTTCTAGTTAAATCCTCCCACTTCTGTAAGTACTTGCGAGTAAAATTTCCTTAGGAATTGTACATCTGCAGGAGTGTTAACGGGGGCTGGGGCTGGGAGCTTGTCGGCCTTGCAGACATGATTTCTTGTTAATTTTAGGGTTTTTTTGGTTTTTTTGTTTGTTTGTTTTTTGTTTTGTTTTTGAGACCTGCTGAGTCCGAACAAATTTCTAGGGATATTGTATAGTGGGTTGAAGTATGCTGCTTATGGGTTTAGCTCCAAGGGGCTGTCACCTCCAGAGTCGCCTTAACTCTCTTACGTGTCTCCATTTCTCTCCCCAGTTGTCTAATACAACTGTAAGGACTCGAAGCGCTAGGTAACCATCCTTCATGCGTGCATCCCCAGATGAGTCAAGTTATTTAATTACAATTGTGTTGGGATTCCCTATGGGGCCACTGCTCGCTTTGAGGGGTACCCTCAAACACCTCCACATAGATTCTTAGTTACCTAAGAATACTCTAAATTCTAGCTAGAGGGAGTAAAAGCCCCTTATCTTTGGAGTTGAAACCCGAGTTCAGATTCTCATTTATCTAGCAAGAGTTTTGTTCAGATTCCCAGTAAACAGTTCCAATTAAAAAGCCAAAATGAAAACTCAGACACCCATTTTTTTCTCCTGTCCCCGAGTTATCTCAACTGTTAACTTCTAATGTCACTGGAGGATTTTAAAAAACAGCTCAAATAAAGTCAGGGCCTCCTACCTTAAAACAGGGAGATCCAGAATTCCAAGAAAAACTCACCCAAGTTCACCCAATTTAAAGCGAGGAGCTGGTAGGGCTCAATGGGCCCCTGCTGGTACTTAGCACCAGGTCCAAGTCTGCAGAGTGGTCCTGGGTGGGCTTCTTTGGAATCCTGCCAACTATGCCAAGTAAATGTCGCTGTAAGAAACGTCCAAACCTGTAGAGAATTTTAACAAGTGTATTTGAGCCAGACTGATGACAATTGCCAGGAAGCAAAATCTCAACAGATTAAGAAAATGCTCTAGAGAATGGCATTTTTGCAGCTTATTTTATACATAAAAATCGAAGAAGGTGACATAAGGAGAGTTACGTTAAGTCCATTGGTAGTAGATGAGGGAGGTGGGAGAAAGCAAAGCGGGGAAATCTTTGGGCCTGGATAAAAGTAACATGGAGAGACACACACTTCTTTTACTTTGGTGGGTACAAGAGAGTTAATTAACATTTACAGTGCATAGAGGTGGTGTACAGGGGACAAGATCACAATGAGGGGTTCTGTGGTCTCCTCTGGTGCAGAGGGTTGTGCCCTGAGGGGTCTGGGAAAAAGGGATTTCTGTGACATTCCAAAGGTTCATTATCTTAGATGCAAAAAGATAGTAGATAGGCTCACTTAAGGTAGTGATTGACCTTTGTCAAGAAAGCTACAGGCCCAGGATGTGACTATCTACCCTGACCTGCTTTTAGTTAGAAATTTTTATGTTCAGACCATCCTATGTGGTTATTTTTGGTCTCTTGAGTTTATAGCTCATCTTCTCTGAGCTTGTCAGGTTTAGTACATGGCCTCTTTTTCGATCACACAAGTGTGGCTCACATAATATTTCTACTGGACAACACCGTTCTAAACAGAGGTCAGCACTCTTGGTAAAAGGCTATTTTAGGCTTTATGGGCCACACATGTTCTCTGTTGCGTATCCTTGTTTTTTGTTGTCATTTTACAATCCCTTAAAAATGTAAAAATTATCCTTAGTTCATAGACAGTACAAAAACAGGTTGTAGGTGAGATTTGGCCCATGGGCCATAGTTTGCCAGACCTAATCTCAGCACACAAGCTAGTCTGAGACCTTTACTTTAATATCCTGAAGAATAAACATAAAGCTTCAAAATGATAAGCATTCGAGCAATCAGTATGTTGCTTTCCTGTAGAAAATACTTCTTTTTGATTTTCAAACATTAGGAATTGTTCTTCGAAACTGAGTGATGTGGAACTTTTCTTTCTCTCTTAGTCATCTGTGTATTTTAAGCATTCCTATGAAGACTGGCTGGAAAACAATGGATTGAGCATCTCCCCTTTTCACATAAGATGGCAAACTGCTATTTTCAATCGTGCCTTTTACAGTTGGGGACGGCGGAAAGCAAGGATGCTTTACCAGTGGTATGCTTCATTTTCTCTTTTTGGTTTGAATTAGTCATTGTGATCATGAGAAATGCTTGATATATGAACTGTTTCTATCATTTTCCAATCTATTGAGTTTAAAATGTTGACAGTATAAAAACTTTCTGGTCTTATATAAACTTATGAAATTGCCTCATTGTGCCTTTGCATACCTTAAAAATCAAGGTTCTATATACTTATCTGGGTGGTGGGTACATGGGTGCCATACGTAAAAATTCAGTGAGCTGTACACTTCAGACTTGTGCACTTTACTCTGTATATTATACACTAATACAAAAGTAAAAAACATATGGAGCATTTTCCATCAGGAAAATAATCCTGGAGAATTCTCTCCCCCATCATCACACATAGAAGCAAGGGTCCTAAGAGTCATAGGACATCCAACGATCTGAAGGTTTTCCCCCTAAACTTTTGTGATACTCTTCCAGGGGAAGGATATTTAAAATATTTAACAACACTAAGGCATATATACAAACCAAGTGGGAAAGTGGCCAGCCACACTGCAGCATTGGGATCCTAGAGCCCCCTTGCCATATAAGGCATACATACCCCTTTGGTTTAACAACAACAAAAAAAATCAAGGAGTTTATGGTATTTATGGGTAGGGAGTTTACAATGATCTCTGGGACACCCTAGGGACTGACAGTTTCTGTAGTTGAGAGAATTCCTAGTATGGGAGTAGGAGACCTATATATAAATTCCTTTTTGTTAAAAATTTAGCTCCAAATGGAGTAGAGCTAAATGAAAATAATCAGATCATCAAAAAGCAGAAAATGCATCAGCAAATCAAAGGTTGAGTTTTTGTTTTGTTTTTTTTTCTGGAGCAAACAAAATAGGAAGAAGGAAATAATAAAGAGCAGAAATCAGTGAAATAGAAAGTATATAGAAGAGCATATCAGCAAAGCCAAAAGTTGTTTCTTTGAAAAGAGTAATAACATTGATAAGCCCATATCATGACTGATCAGAAAAAAGACAACACAAGTAACTAAAAATCAGAATTAAAGGGGAACATTAATACAGATTCTATAGACTTTTAAAAAATGAAACTTGTGAACAATTCTGTGCCTATAAATTTGACAATTTAAATGAAATGGACAAATTCCTTGAAAAACACAACTTATCAAAAAGTTAGAAAATATAATAGATTATTCCAACTAGAGAAGGGTGACTGCTAATTACTAAAACAGTAAAAAAAAGAAACTATCATTAAACTTTACTATGTTAATATTTAAGCTCAAAATACAGCTAAAATAAGATGCAAATAATAGAATAGGTAGATGAAAAAGAATGGATGTCTGTAACGTCAGAAGAACTTTCATAACTATATGAGAACAGGATCAAAACAATGCTATGTAAATGAGCAAAAGACATGAGAGGAAACAAATTTCTTACTGGGAAGAATATTCAGCCTCTAGTTATGAGAGAATTGTAAGTTATTAGAACTGCTTAAAGAGACTTCACAGATCTGAAGTTCAGGTAGGAAAAAGAGACAGAGGTATTGAAATTTTTAGACGTTATTTGAAGCTATGAAATGCGGCTGGTTGATAACTTTTTTAGTCCATGAATTGTGCGGAATTGTACATTTATGCAATTTTTTCCTCTTAACAGGTTCAATTTTGGAATGGTGTTTGGAGTAATTGCCATGTTTAGCTCTTTTTTTCTCCTGGGGAAAACACTGATGCAGACTTTAGCACAAATGATGGCTGACTCTTCTGCTTCTTATTCTTCCTCCTCTTCTTCCTCCTCCTCTTCCTCCTCCTCCTCTTCTTCTTCCTCCTCCTCTTCTTCCTCTTCCTACTCACTTCACAACGAACAGGTGCTACAGGTTGTGGTAAGTACCCTCTTTTTTGCTTTAAATAACTTTGTTGAAACATAAATATAAGGTGTTTCTTCTGGATAGCATAACTCCTATCCATAATATAAATATGAAAATAAATGATCAGTCTCATGATTTTTTAAATTACTTGCTTAAACAAAAACATTAATAAGAATATAGCAAGGAATTGTTGCACTATGCAGTAGTAGTATAGTAGTAATAGTAGTAATAGAGTAGACCATCATCAAGACTGACAACAATTACATAGTATTTGACTTAACACATGTTGTCTTTTTGAGATGTTAAGTGATTGTTACTGTCAAAGAATAAGCATACTGGTTTAAGATCTCTATAATGATAAATTGCAGTTTTATTCTCTGCAAAGTGTTCCCCTTTCCTCTGAATGGCTTTCATACTCTAACCAATAATATCTTTTTAATTAAAAGTATACGACCTTTTTGAATGGTCACTGTGATTTTTTGATGTAAAGAATAATGTGCTGAGTTGTACTCCTTTGACAATAACTATTTATAATAATTCTCGCTTTAAAGCATGTACGTATATCTTTACCTTATCCGTTTATGTCTCTAGAGTTTGGAAGAGTGCTTTACCATTGGCTAACTTGTATTTCAGATTTTTTATATTTATAGTTTCCATTTCCAGGAGTCGTGGATGTTTTGTTTTTAATCATATTCTTATTAATAGAACAGACTATTGAAGAGTTAATGACAGATTTTTTTTTAAGTCATCACTTTGTGGCCTCTACTAGACTGGGTCACTATGGGAAGATTTAGAAGCCATTTGTAGAGAACAATAATCTCCCCTATGGTAATAGCTCTTCTTAGAGGTTAAAAGGATTCTCCCGGTGAGGCCTCTGAGGAGATTATTTATTTCTTTGGCAAACATTTACTGAGCATATATATTCTGACAATTGGCCCTGTGTTGAGTCCTGCTTTTACTGAGAACAAAATCCAATCCTGGCAGTCATGGAGCTTTTAGTCTAGAGAGAGAGCTACTATGATTGTGCTACAGTTGCATAGAGTATCAGATGCTCAGTACAGAGAGGTGTGCTGAAATGTGCCTGGCACTGGAGGGAGAGGAGAGGAGAGCTTCAGGGGAAGAGTGAGGAGAGTCCACATAGCCTAGGAAAGGAAGATGGCAATTGACCATCCAAGTAACGGAACCATATAACATGGAAAGGTGGAGGGAATAATAATAGTAACAATAAAACCTAGTTAATATGCATTGCTTCCCATGTGAGGTTTTTGTGCCCATTTTATTTTATTCTTGCAACAATCTGGAGGTATGATTCTCAGATGAGAAAACCAAGGCACAGAGATCTTAAGTCACTTGCCTGTGGTCACAGTTAGTATGTGGTGGGTTCGTCATTCATCTCTCACTATCCTCAGAGCTATTATGTTCTACTCCCTTAAGAAAGACCAATAATTATTCAAGGAACTATAAAGTAACTTTGACCTGTGTCTAGGAGGTACATGGTACAGGATTTAAGATGGTAGGGTCTAGGTTATGAAGGGCCATTCTAAGTTCTGTTTTACCTGTAGATAACAGGTTTGTGCAAAATGAACCAAAGTAGGGTTATACCAAAGATGGAAAGACCAATTTAAGAGGGCAGTTGAGATAACTTTAGTTCAGATCTTGATCACTTCTAACATGTGATCAAGATCTGAACTAAAGTAGTAGAAGAAAGAAGTGGGTAGGTTCAAGTGATCTTTTGGAGTGGAATTCTCAGGCCTTGGCAATTAATTGAATGTGAGGCTGGAGGGAGAAGGAAGAGTTTAGGATAACTCTTGGGCTACACGATTGGTTGTTGTTGACCAGGAAAGAGGATAGTAGAGCAAGAAGCAGGTTTGGAGGAAATGTGATTATTGTCCTTTCTGGATGCTAGGATTACCAAGGCAAAATGTTGTTCAGAGAAAAAATTATTCTTTCTGCTTCTCAGTTTATTCATAGAGCTCACAAAAATATTGACTCTGTTAGGAGAGTCATGCTTTGGAACCAATAAGAAGTCAGCTGCCTTCTGTAGTCCATTGTGCATATTTATGTATATGTTTAGGAATGTTAGGTCTTTTGACTTTGATATGAGCTCTTGTAGCTTAGAGAACATACTTTCTATTTACTCTATAATTCCCTACAATCTCATTCAATATTAATTCCCAAAAACCTGGCACTCTGTTATTGAGAGATCAGCATTCTGGTACATCTAATACCTCAATGATCGTGGCCGAGACAGGTGGGCAGTCGCATACTGTTGCCAGCAAATAAGACCTACCATATGTTGGTGTAGTCACATGCTCAAATCCTTACCTTAACTCATTATTACATCCATAAAATAATAAAGAGAAGGAACTAATGTCCTTTTGGGTCAAGACTACTGATTTATTTGACAAAGGTAAAGTAACCAGAATACTTTGTAATATAGAGGGAATGTATGAGAATTCATCTTAAGTACATAAATTTAGAGAGGGGTCAGAGAAAGCGAGACTACTGATCTGAATAGAAAGACGCCTGACCAAATGGGAATGGAGCAGGTATGTAGAAAAAGACATACAGATGGTCTTGAAAAGAGTTGCCTAGTAGGCTCTGAGTAAAGAAAACTTTATATAATGAGCATCATAAAAATATCCCAAATATAGAAGAAATAGTATTCATCAACCTCCTTTTCCTAACATTATTAATGTGAAGAATTGGAAACAACCACCTGTGTAATTGATAAATGGTTAAATTATGGAATTATTCAATGAAATAGTATATATACATTAAAAATGATAATTAAGGAAAGGACACTTGAAATTACTGATGAATTTAGAAAGCAGTCCAAGCAGCATGGTCTGAATCTCTTCAGTTACTAAAGGAGGCTTAAAAGTGAGATTCCTCTGTTGTGCACAAAATAAATTCTAATTGAATTAAAATTAAAACATGAATTCATAAAAGACCTTGAAAGAAATAAACAGGTGTCTGCTTATATGAATACAGAATGAGGAAGACGTTAGCATAAAACTAATGGCAGAAACCATGAATATTGTTAGATTTGACTACATAAAATTTTTTGTATATCGAAAAACTAAAAGCGAAATAAAATTAAATGGCAGAAATAAAACTTGGAAATACATCTGTGACATGTATTAGAGAGGACAGATAATTGATACTTGAAGTGATCTTAAAGATCAATAAGAAAAAGGTGAACACCTAGGAATAAAAAATAGATAAGTCATGAAATGGCTACTCTCAAAAGGTCCATCAGTGCTCAAAAGAAGGGAGAAGTTTCAGCTTTAATAATGATCAAAGAAATATAAATCAAACAATGGGACGCTTTTTATATCTCTCAAATTGCAGATTTGAATAAAATGAGCTTGCCCAAGGTTATGGAAGGGTCTGCTTTTAGAGCAGTTTGATATGTATCAAAGTCCTTAGTATAAGCATTTTTTACCCTCTCCGTGAGGCATAATATTAAACATTGGACAAGGATTATCTCATGTCATCCTCAAAATTATTTTTTATGTAAATGTAGTTGTTTTCATTTTAATAATGAGGAAATTGAAGTGTTGGAATAATACAAACTTCCTAGTTAGTGATGGAGCCAGAACGTCAAACCCAAGTGAAATTTCTCTGGAGCCTGAAGCAACCATGCTTGTCTAGGAATTTATCTCCCCAAAATATTTAGGTACATGTGTTCAAATATGTTTGTTATAGTATTTATAAGAGCAGAAACTCTTAATTAAATGTCCAATAGTCTATTCCATAGAATACAATGCAGCTATTAAAAATCATGTTGAACCAGAAACTACTCAAGGGAAAATGTTTGTGATACTCTTCAGTGAAAGGGTCAGATTTTAAAACCACATTTATAATAAAAGTATAATTTTTAAAATGTGTACATGAAAAGACTAGAAGGACATGCTTTAAAACATTACAAATGGTTTTTTGTTGTGTTTTGGGAGCAGTATTATAGGCTTCTATTTTCCTTTGATTTTTTAAAGTTTTCCTGCTTTAAACATTTTATAATTAATTTAAAATAATAATTAATCAAAGGAAGAAGGAATTTCCTCCAGAAGGATACCTTTATAGGGTCCCAACTCCTGGACTAAAAGAAATAGATGCTCAATATGTAAATAGTATTAATGATGCCTGGTGTGCCCCACTACTTAGCCTAATTTATAGAATCTCTCCTTAACAGATGACATGACTTGGGAGCAATTTATCTTACAAGCAGATTCTTGTGTATGTAAAAAAAAATTATGCAGCGCTTACAATAGCAAAGTTCCTTTGTGAATGCAGTGATATACACATGTACATCATCTTGTGATTGCAAGATAATTCCTGATTCTTCATAGGTCCTTAACATGTCTGCATGTTCCAAATGCTTTACTTTTTGCATTAAATTTCAATTTTAGTATAATATTGATGTATCACTTTGAAACTACCAATATACTGGACTAATGGATGGGATCAGAAATGGAGGGCATGATATTCCCATACCAACAAAGTGCTTTGTTGGGCTACCTTTAATTACCAACTCTCATATAACTTGAGAATAGTAAAATGAAATTCATTGATGGGAGGTGGGGATATCCTGTATTACTCACATAAGTACTTAGAACATTAGAATAACAATACAGAGGAAGGGCTAGGAATTCTAACGGGAATTCCCAAATCAGGCCTCCAGCCCTTGAGGGTGAATCAGCTGCAGACTCCTTCAGTGTCACTTTGCATTCCCTGGCGCTTTGCCAGGCTCCCTAATTCTTTCCTGTGTTGTAGATCAGGAAGCTAAAATTTTAATTTTTTAACCCGGTGTTTCCTGTTCTCTTTAGATTGGTGTTGTACTTAGTTCAAAAACTGCCCAGTTCAAAAAACTGGTGTCTTTACTTCTTCATTTTTATCATGAAGAAGTAAACCATTGATACGCATATTATTTTTAGTATATAGAACTTTCAGATTGGAAGTTTAAGCTTTAATACAGCATAAACATTGTCTTGCTCTTGGTGTCCAAGTGTATATTTATCATTGTGTCTACGAACAGGTTCCTGGTATAAATTTACCTGTCAACCAGCTGACCTATTTCTTTGCTGCAGTCCTCATTAGTGGTGTTGTACATGAAATTGGACATGGGATAGCAGCTATTAGGTAATGATATTTACCTTTTTCTTTCTACTACATGTAAAGAAGCTTTTCATTTACAGGAGTTTATCACTAAAATCTGCTATATTTGACAGTATTTATTGATGTGGATGTTACCTACTATATATCCATCATTATTGAGTTACCTCCTCTTTTGCACAGGCAATTTATATATTGAATATGCTCAGTTAACCATGTGCATATCTATAAACTGAGTCTTTCTATCCTTTGCTGGCATGGTTATATCCTAATGGTACTTCAAGATCTTCATCCAGTCCTGAAACTTAATCTTTCTATTCATTGTGTCAAATGATAACCTCTGCACTAAAGCCCTCTGCACCTGCCTTTTTTGGCTTATCAGCTGAAATACTCTTCTGCTTCTACTCATGGCCTCTGATAACTAGAGCAAAGACACTGAAAGCTCTGGGTTTATGAACAAATATCATAGCCTATTTAGACACCCAAGTGGAAGATAAGGAAGGATGAGACTTGGGATTTGCTTCAAGTATTATGCCCTCTTCTTATCATGACTACCCAAATGTATCGTTATAATTATGCCTGAGCATTTAAAGGCTCCTGAACTTATAAAATCATAATGGAGAAGAAAGTGAGTCATACTCCCCTTCACTCTCACTGATAATTATTGTCATAAGGAACACACATACTGATGGGAGTGTGTTTTATCCTTTGTGTGTGTGGACCAGATAAAAGGTTTTAGATGAGAAGATTTAATCACTTCTTAATATTTTCCAGTTGCTTATAAATAAATAAGAGTCTTTTGACTGGTAATAAGCCCTCATCTTGACAGAGCATATACTATTACACAAGTGTGCCATGTAGTGGTTTAAGTGGGTGGCTACTTTTTTTTTAACCTCTTTCACCTTTGCTTCCACATTTTTATTTTAGCATTGTAGCCTTTAGGATTTTACATATAAAAGCATGGTTATTAACAACAGTTTAATAATTCACAGTATGTTTGTGAAATAATATGGGTCTTTTTTTTTTTTTTAATAAAATCCCACCAAGAAAAGGTGAATTTTACAGTCATTGTTAAATATATTTAGTACTAAGTGACAGCACAATATGTTTAGGTGATGCTTTTTTTTAGAGTAACTATTTTGTCTTTTGAGGCTATTATGTGTAATTTCATTTTTAGAGAATGAATTGATAAAAAAAAATAGTTCTAAGGATAGTCTGAACATTATGCATTTTCAAATGCCCTTACTTAGATATTAATTCAGTAAGAATACACTTAAACCTCTACCTTCATTTAGAATAGCTAAGACAAATATAAATATTTAGATAATTTGAATTGTATTTTCTACTGTGTCCTCTGAAAATAATTCAGAGTAAACCATAAAAATGTTTTTCATTTAGTTTCTCATAGAAATCTAAACCATTTCTTTATGTGCGTGTGACTGATGTCAAGTTATTTGCTCAGCATATTGGTTTCTAAAAATTTTGAAGGTGTAGGTCTGTTATTTTTACTTGTATTTTTTTTTAATTATGGTTAAGAAATCCAGTAAGTTTCAAGTGTACAATTCAACAGTGAGTCATATATATTTTGCACTGTATGTTCACTACTCATAGATTTCTTTCTGTCACCACATAGTTGTCCCCTTTTATCCCATCTACCTACCTCCTACCCCCTGCCGTCTGGTAACCACTAGTCTGTTGTCCATGTCCATGAGTCTCTGTTTATCATGTTGGTTGCTGTTAGGTTTATATCCCACATATACGTGACATCATGTGGTTTTCAACTTTTTCTGTCTGGTTTATTTCACTTAGTATGATTATCTCAAGGTCCATCCATGTTGTCACAAACAGCAGTATTTCATCTATTCTTATAGCTGAGTAATCACAATGCCATTTTATAAAATATAATTTCATGGATGACCGACCAAACCTGTACACTACTGTAAAATTATGAGATATATATCACATATGTAGGTATAACTTTTTTGACTGTTCAGAGAACTGTTTTTTAAATAAGAATTTGAAGTATAGTGGGAAGTTTTAAGATTATATACATTATTAATTTGAAAAATGTAATACTAGTAGTAAATTCCTTTTTCTTATGTGATTTCTTAGGGAACAAGTTCGATTTAATGGCTTTGGGATTTTTCTCTTCATTATTTATCCTGGAGCATTTGTTGATCTGTTCACCACTCATTTGCAACTTATATCACCAGTCCAGCAGCTAAGGATATTTTGTGCAGGTAACAGACAAATTTCTCTATTCATCTATGTGTTGTTAGTGGTTTTATGGAAAGTACATCACAAATGAAAATGTCATATCTTTTGGTTTATAAATTCAACTTACAAGACTCTCAGTTAAAAGTAGTAGAGCAAAATAATTTATATTCCAGTTTCTTCATTAAAAACAACTGAAACCAACAAATTATTTTTAAAAGATTAAAAGTAAAATGAGCAGAACATACAATGCAAATGTGAACAGAAAATATCACTAAAGTATTAAATGACACGGGGCCACTTAATAATCATATGGAGTATAATCCACAATCAAAATATAATCATTGTGAATCTTACTATATCAAGTAACAAGCTATCAAAACAAAAATGGAAAAAAGCAGATGTAATAATGGAGACTCATATCTCTCAACACATGGCATATAAGTATGAAGTCAGATCATCGAAGCTCTTAATAAGGTAAAATTCAATAAATATGTCAAACTCTGTACCATAATTTCTTATCAAGTGCTCATGAAACATAAAAATTGTATAATTTCATTCAAAACCATATTTGCAGTATATTTAAAAATGGTAATGAAATGTGTAAAGTTTTGCTAAAAGGAAAATCCACTGCCTTAGGTAGTTATGAAGTAAATGAAAGTAAATCAGTTAAGCATTAAACTGAAGTGAGAAAAAAAACTATAAAATAGTTAAGAAATGATGTAATTATTAAGAATGTAGGCAGGAAATAATAAATTAGAAAACAAAAAAATAGAACTGTTAAATCCAAGAATTAGTTCTTTGAAGAAAAAGATTAAACAATGGGAGAAAACTTCTACAGACAGAATTAGCAGTCAGGTTGGGAATGACAACTGATGCAGAGAAAATTAAAACAATTATAAAAGTGTTCTTTGTTCATCTCTGCAAAAAAATTTTTCAAAAACCTGGATGATTATAAAAAAACAAATATCCTAAATGACTCCAAAGGAGATAGAAAAAATATATATACATGGGCTAATTACAAAGGGAGAAATTAAGAAAGTTGAAGAATACCCCTGAAAGTTTCATGAGTGGAATTCTTTCAAATCTTAAAGGAGATGATTTTTCTTTCAAATTCCAACTTAGTGTTAACTTTCCAGATGTCACAGAAAAGGAAACTAAGATTTTTGTTAAAGGCAGTGTAATGCAGATATAACATCTCTTAAAGCACCAGAAACCTCTACAGACACGTGGTGTATTGAAACAAAGCAAGGATGGTTCAATATTAGGAAAGTTGTTTGAATGTGGTAAACATTAACCATTAGGGGGGAAAAAATCCTCATCTCAGCAGGTATTCAAGCAGGTATTTAACAAAATTCAACATCCCTCAATGGCTAAAAAACAAAAATTGGTAAAAGTAGAAATAACTAAATACTCTCTAATGCTATAACACTGAGAAGCATTCTTATTAAAGGACAAGACAATCCTACTATCAACTATCACTGATACTATTAAATGGTCTGTAAACCGGTCAGTGCATTTAAATAAGAGGGAACAAAGCATAAATATTAGAAAGGAGGCCTCTTTTTTTTTTCAGATATTGTTATACATCTTGGGGAGGGGGCACAACAAAATCAACGGAAATGAAATGTAGAAAAATTCAGTAAAGAGCCTGGTTACTGAATTAATATTCAAAAAGCCTGGTGGGTGAGCACCGAGTGAAGAGTCATGAGTGCTAGTGCGTGCATGAGTGCGTGGCGCTGAGCATGGGCACGCACTTGCGTGAGTGCGTGGGGCTGAGCATAGGCATGCACTTACTGGGATGCTGGAGAACGCATGCGCCAGGTGCCCGGGTGCCCAGAAGTTGGGCAGCGCATGCGTCGGGTGTGCCCAGAATCCCAGAAGCCCATGCATCAGGCGTGCCCAGAAGCCACCGCGGTTTCCGCATTTTTCACCTCAACCGCCTGCGAGGTTCTCCGACACTCGCGCCTTTTTTCAGAGCTCGCGCGTTCGTCTCGAACTCGAGCTTCTCTCTCGGTTTTTTGCCCTGCGGCCTTCCACTCACCCGCCCGCTGCCCAGAAGCCATGGCCTCAAACGACGCCATCTACATCTCCACAGAAAACTCGGAGATGGCTACAGAGATTGTGCAGCTGCACCAGATCCATGTGGAGACTGTTCCTGTGGAGACTTTGGCGTTAGAAACTATTCAGTACGAGGATCTCAGTGGCAATTGGGTTCACGGTGGCCACCACTATCCACCTCTGATTGCGGTGCAGCCACTCGTTAACTCAAACGAAGGGGACCCGGAAATGATCATGGTGCAGACACGGGAGGAAGTCGTGGGCTACTACGAGTCAGACAGCCTGCAGACTAAAGAAGACCAGATGGTCGTCCCGCTCGACGAAGACCACTACTTCCAGCAGACTCTGGCTTCCCTGACAGCCTCCGCATCGTCATCGACCTACAGGCATGCCAGGAAACGCCGAAACCGCAGCAGAAACGCCGGCGGTAAGAAAAGTTACTCCAGCACTGTGGGCGGCGGGGCGGTAAGCAGCAGCAGCTCTGAGGCGGGCAGCAAGAAGTGGGAGCAGAAGCAGGTGCAGGTCAAAACCCTGGAGGGTGAGTTCTCTGTCACCATGTGGTCCCCAAACAGTAAAAGTGACCATGAGGCAGAGGAACAGGTTGAGGTGAACCCAACTCCTGATTATTCAGAGTACATGAAAGGAAAGAAACTTCCTCCTGAAGGAATACCTGGCATCGACCTCTCAGATCCCAAACAGCTGGCAGAATTTGCTAGAATTAAGCAAAGGAAAACCAAAGAAGAGGTTCCAAGAACTGTAGCTTGTCCTCATACAGGCTGTGTGAAGATGTTCAGGGATAACTCTGCTATGAGAAAACATCTGCACACCCACGGCCCCAGAGTCCACGTGTGTGCAGAATGCGGCAAAGCTTTTGTTGAGAGCTCAAAGCTAAAACGGCATCAGCTGGTGCATACGGGAGAGAAGCCCTTTCAGTGCTCATTTGAAGGCTGCGGAAAACGCTTTTCCCTGGATTTCAATCTGCGTACACATGTGCGAATCCATACCGGCGACAGGCCCTACGTGTGCCCCTTCGATAGTTGTGATAGGATGTTTGCTCAGTCAACTAACCTGAAATCTCATATCTTAACGCATGCTAAGAACAAAAGTAGCCAGTAAAAAGGAAAGAAGACTCTTCTCAAACTAGGGAAGGATCTTCCAGGAGTGTAATTGGAAATAAATATGCCTCTCTCTTGTGTATAGTTTCTAGAAAAGAATTTTTTTGATTCTTGCGTACCTAAGGGTCATGTTTTGATAGATTAGTGAAAATAAAGTTAACAAGTGGAAAAAAAAGGTTAAAAATATAAATGTAATAAGATTACATTGTTAAGATGTTTTATCTTGTTCTAGAATACAAAATCATTTTGAAAAACATGATTTTGTAAAGTTTGATCCCAACAGGAGGATAATTCATGGACCTCACATCAAAAGACTGTTCTTTATAAAACTGCTGAAGATGGGACTTTTCATATTCAAGTTAACCTATTGCTTACAAGTTTAGAAAGTTCTGTATTTTCCAAATGTTCATATTTATACTTTTAAGAATATGGTTAAGAATATGGTTACTAATTCTATTTGTGGTTTTTCTGGAGGTTGATAACTTTGCAAGATTTTCTTTAAAAGAATGAACAATTACATGCATAAAGTATTTTCTTGTTTGAAAAAAGGTTATATAGGTTTTGTTTGCTATCTTAATTTTGGTTGTATTCTTTGATACTAACACATTTTGCCTATCTTTTAGCTGCATTAAATTATTTAGTACTGAAAGATGTAATTTAATAATATTAAGTCAGTTTAAACCTATTTTAGTCATTTTATTTCCCCCAAATAATGCCAAGTACTGTTTTTTTAGTGTAATTTCTTTGCCTTTTCAGTTAGAGTGGTACTCAGTTGTAGTTGTATTGCTTATACATTGACTTTTTAATACTTAAATATGTACACCCTGTGTAATAGAAAAAGCAAAAATAAAGTACCTGTTCTAAAGAAAGTTAAAAACTTGCCTATATGAATACCATAGCTAGAAAATAGGGAACATAAAGTGCTATTGGCATCTGGGGATAGAGGACAGGGTTGCTGCTAAACATTTTACAGTGCACAAGACAATCCCACACAACAAAAAATTTATCTTCCCCAAAATGCCAATAGTGAGAAACCTTGCTCTAGAGAAACTAAAAGTTGTAGCAAAGATTCCTTTGATGTAATTATAAACAAATTGTTAACGGACGAGGTTGTTTAAATAAAGGAAATGTATGTGTTCTACCATCCTCATTGCTGATTAGTCATCATGGGCAAATCAGGGCTCTAGAGGGACAATCTGGTACCACCCTAAAGAGATAGGAAGCTGCCCAGAGAATCAAGGAATTAGTGCTGCCATGTGCCCCCCTGACTGTTGTTTGGATGGGAAAAGCCATAGTCACATGGTGGTATTCTGAGAGATAGGATACAGGCATCCAGGCAGTCCTGGTAGACTGTTCCATCCTGAATGGGGGTGGGGGCTGAATTTAGTGCATGGTAATAGTGGCAAATTTAATCAGTGGGGAAGGATTATTTTGTAAAATTGTGTTGGGGCTAGCAACTTGGTGAGGGGTCAGGGTGGGAAGTGGGATTATAGCTGTATTCCTAAATTAGTTTCATTAAATTCCAATAGGTCAAAGAATTGATGAGGTGGGGTTTTTTTTTAATTTAATTTTGTTTTTTAAATGAAGCTGAGAAAACAGGTGAGTATCTTATATAATCTTGAACTGGGAAAGATTATTACAAAGGAGCTATTGGACCACAACAAAATTTAAAATGTCTGCATAGGCAAAACTATAAACCAAGCCAAACAACACACATATCTTAACACATGCTCAGTTAAAGAAAAAATTATAATACTTCTTAAAAAAGACCAAGTTCCTCAATGTGTATATGACACATAATATATACAAAGTAGTAAAAAACACCAGTCAAAAAATGTAAACAGTACGGATGGAAATAGTTCTCAAAGGAAATAGAAATGGCCTTTTAAAAAACAAAAATATTTAGTCTTACTCATAATTAAAGAAATAGAAATTAAGACAAAAGAGATTTTACTTTTCACCAAGCAGATAGCAAAGTCTAAAATGATAGCATCCAGTATTGTTTAAAAGGTGGGGAAATACAGCAGTTATGAGAAAACAATGCAAACTCACTGGAGATCAATTTTAATGCACATATTTTTTGATCCTACAATTCCATTTCTATGTAATTTTCTATGCCTTCACAGGTGCATATTTAGATGCATAAAAATATGAGCAAAACTTTGTTGCAGCATTGTATAAAGTTAAAACAGCCTAAGTGATCATTAGTAGGGACTTATTTTTTTTAAACATTGGCTTATAAATAATCATTCAACTGAATACTTCCCTTGTACTCTGTAGTGGATATAAGAAATAGGATATGAATATATAGAGAAGGGAAAAGTCCAAAATATATAAATGAAAAAGCAAAATATAGTTTCTGAGTTTGATACCATTGCTGTTTTTTGAAGATCTGTCTGTATATAGAACAGAAAAGATTGTTTACCCAGTATGTCCTGGACTAGACTTCCTCTGGATACTTCTGGAATTTAACAACTTACAACACTCAAAAGAATGGGGGGTATCTTACAATGCAAATATGGTACGTGTAACATGTATTAGCTAGGTGTTTAGCTGCTGTAATAGCTAAAAAATAAACTCACTCTCAAAACAGTCCAAATGTAAGTAGTGCAGTGCTGATACAATAATTCTATAATTTGAAGGGCTCAGGCCTTTTCTGTCTTGTTAACTATCTACTATTCCCAATATGTAGCTTCTATGTTTATAGACTCAGGTTTAGCTCCATCATGTAGTTACATCGACAGGGCTGTCTCCATCACGTCCACTCTCATCCTATTGGCCAAAACAGTCGTATGACCATAGTCGGCTTCCTGCTGTAGTAAGTAATACAGTGCTGATATGATAATTCTATGATTTGAAGGGCTCAGGCCTTTTGTCTCGTAAGCTATCTACTATTCCCAATATGTAGCTTCTATATTAAAGACTCAGGTTTAGCTCCATCATATAGTTACATTGACAGAGGTGTCTCCATCACTTCCACTCTCATCCTGTTGGCCAAAACAGTCATATGACAATATTTAGCTTCCTGTGAATCTGGGAAATGTTTTTAGGTTACATTTCTCATTATAGAACATTGGTTCTCAACCACTGGTGCTATCACCCTCCTGGGAATATCTGGAATTTGGAGGGGGCATTCTTTTTGGTTGTCTCATGACTGGAGAGTACTAATGGCATTTAGTGGATGGAGCCAGGAATGCTAAATATCCTGTAATGTAAGGGACAGACTTACTAAGAATCCCACTGCTCAGAGTGCTAGTAGTGCCCCCATTCTGCCTTTCAAGAAAACTGGTAGAAGGGAAGTTTAGTATTGGGGGAGGGGTTACATAGTGGTATGCTAGTGTGCATTTACCACCTGGCTCTGGGGGGAGGGGGCAAGCTCTGATGTGTAGCACTTGCTGGTTTCTGTCTTGTAAAAGTGTAGTCCCACCGTGGCCAATTTCAAGGTGCCATCCCTAAGTCCCTGAAGAAGGAATTGGTAAAGCATGTACATAGTCAGCTCTGGCTGGTTCCAGCACACCACTGGGTTCACCTAACAGTCTCTGTATATATGATGGAGATGGTTATAATCTGATAATGTAAGATACATACTCTACTCAATACACTAATAATATGCTCCATAATACTTTAATTCTTAAAACAATCTTTCCAAATACCATTTGAATTTCAATGCCCCAGTTCAGCAAGAATGTTTTTTTATTTTAGCTTTTATTTGAATAGCTCTGAAGTTCTTTTCAAAGATCACAAGTATGTTTACATTAATAATGTATATATTTTCTGAAAAAAGGGTAAAGAAAATATTCTATTTATGTGTTTTTTATATATATATATATATATATAAAGGTAAGTGCATAATAGAATATAGTTTATTAGTGTTAAATCATATTAACATGTGGTCTTCCTAATATGATATTAACATGCTTATTTTACATTTTAATATCTGAAATGGAAGAGGCCTTTAACTGAACATCTTTCTTCTGTACTAATAAGTAGCTCTATCTGCCTCACAGCTTCTTCTGGTTTCTTCTAATTTATCAGAATGCCCAGGTGTTGTGAAGTCCAAATACCTTATCATTCCAGTCCCTGGTTGAGCTTATCCCTTTTTTTCTCTTTTCAGGTATCTGGCATAATTTTGTCCTTGCACTCCTGGGTATTTTAGCTCTTGTTCTCCTCCCTGTAATTCTCTTGCCCTTTTACTACACTGGAGTCGGAGTGCTTATCACTGAAGTTGCTGAGGTAAATAATGGATTATTTGGACATTCACCAGATTTTATGGTGTAATACTTAGCATTTTATTTTATTTTTTAAAATTAAATTTATTGGGGTGACATTGATTAATAAAATTATATAGGTTTCAAGTGTACAGTTCAATAATATATCATCTGTATATTGCATTGTGTGTTTACCACCCAAAGTCAAATCTCCTTCTGTCACCATGTTTGACCTCTTTTGCTCTATGTACCTTCCTCCTTCCTCCTCCCCTTTCCCCCTGATGACAACTAAACTTTTATCTGTGTCTTTGTGTTTTTGTTTCTTTGTCTTGTTCATTTGTTGCTTTCAGTTTTATATCCCACATATAAGTGAAATCGTATGGTTCTCAACTTTTTCTGTCTGACTTATTTCGCTTAGTGTGATTATATCAAGATTCGTTCATGTTGTAAATGGCAGTATTTCATCTTTTCTTAAGGCTGAGTAATATTCCATTGTATGTATGTACCACATCATTATCCAGTCATCTATCAAAGGACACTTTGGTTGTTTCCATGTCTTGGCCACTGTGAATAATGCTGCAGTGAACATCAGAGTGCATACATCTTTTACAGATAAATATTTTCAAATTTTGGGAGTAGATGCCCAGAAGAGGGATTGCTGGGTCATATGGTAGTACTATTCTTAATTTTTTTAGGAACCTCCATATTGTTTTCCATAGTGGCTGTATTAATTTATATTTCCACCAGCAACACTTAGCATTTTATGTCAGAAACTTATTCAGGATTTCCTCATACATAGAATGCCTAGTTTCTCCTGAAAAAATTATTGGTAATCCTTTCTAGTCAAAAAAATTGTTTTGTAAAAAATGTTAGCTTTTTTTAAAATACCAAAAATTGTTTCTGTTCTCAGTTACAAAGATAGTATCAAGATTTTCTACCTGTAGTTTGTTGATAAATAAACAGTAAAGGTAAATGATGCATTTTTTATAAATATAAAAAACATATCTGACTGCTTTTAAGTCAAATATCTTTACTCCTAAGAAGTAAGAAAGATGAAACCTAGGCTAGACAGCCAGAACATTTCGTGGGATCTTATGTCTTCAACTCTATATTTCACTCCCTTAGACAGTAACTACTGTGATAGCATCAATCCTTCTATTCAGACTTGGGGAAGAGGAAAATTACCTCGTGAGCATCTGGCTCACATATTCATTGTACAGACAGCCTTGTGTGCGTATTTGGACTCTGTCTAGATACAGACTTATCTTACAGTTTTGTCCACTGAAGATATAGGAAAATGAAGGCATTCTGATGACTACTTTCACAAAACATTAATAGTTTTGAAAAACTATGATTTTTAATCTTAACAATTGGCTGTTAAGACTAAAAGTGTGTTTGTTTTTCAGTTGCAAAAAATTCAACATCTTGGAGAAGTAGGAAAAGCAACTATAAGTATTCAGTTTTGTTTTGTTAATTTTCTAGGACTATACATTTTAGATTCAAAGCTTTTTGTATTTAAAATATTATACTTAATTCAGTGTCTTTAACTGTTATTTACTCAAATTAATCATAGCTTATCTTCACACGTTATCTGATTTGGTTTGCTCTCTTCCCAAGGACTCACCTGCCATTGGACCCAGAGGCCTTTTTGTGGGAGACCTTGTCACCCATCTACAGGATTGCCCTGTTACTAATGTACAAGATTGGAATGAATGTCTAGATACCATCGCCTATGAACCCCAAATTGGTTACTGCATAAGTGCGACAACTTTACAACAGTTAAGCTTCCCAGTTAGAGGTGTGTATATTTCCTCAGTATGATATAACACTTCAGGCAGCAGTACTTGCCATCCACCAATTCTTAGATTATATCTATAGATTTGTTTTGTTCCAATTTCTTTAAAACAAATCAGTAAAATAGTAATAGGCCCTAATTAGTAAACATTCTTGGTAAGTTGGATACTAATATACATGTTGCCTTTATTACATATTGTTGTTGAACTTCTAATTTCATAATATATTTGACTTTCAGGATTCTAGTATTTAATTCTTTCTACATTAAAAAAAAAAAAAACTTAAGTCAGCATTCAAGCTCAACCATAACCAATTAACTAAATTCCAGTAATTAAATACTCCTGTGCTGTATGGATGGTGGCATGTCCAACGCTATTTGGGATCAAATTGTTTTATGTGGCAGGCACCCAAAGGAAGTCATCTTGGCTTCTGAAAATACCCCCTGAAGTCAGGTCTGTTGTTCTGTGTAGCAGGTGGCAAGGCACAGCAAGTTTATTCTCATAAGCTGCCAAATTTATTTTGAGTTTTTTCAGCTCTGAAAAATCAGCTTCTCTATACAAAATTATGAGGGCCCAAATTATTGAAAGGCTTGGAAAATACAAATTATGCTCACAGACTATATCTTTAAGTTAAGAAATGTCCTGGATACTTGTCCATATCGACTAGGCTTAGGAAGTATGATTAATCATCAAGAATAACTTTACTAAAGTACTGTGTACACTGATGGCAAAGCAGTACTGATTTTTTGAATTTTTTCAAATGTAATTTTGCACATTTAACCCATTTTTAAGAACTTTATTACTAAAAGTTTTTAAATGTACATAAAAGTCAAGAGAGTAATATAAATGAAACCTCATACATCCTTCTCCCAACTTTAGTAATTATCAATATTTTGCCAATTTTTTCTTTCAATCGGCTCACTTTTGGGGAGAGTATTTTGAAGTACATCCCAGGCATCCTAGCATTTCATCTTTAAACTTCAGCATGTCTTTAATAGATGGTGACTTTTAAAACATGACCACAGTACTGTTATCACACCTAACAAAATCAGTGATAATTTCTAATATCTAGTTGGTTTTCCCTGTTTTTTTCCTTAATCATTTTTTCTTAGTTGGTTTGTTTCAGTTGGATGGTATGTCTCTTAAGTTTCAGTTTCAATTTTAACTTGTAACAATTCTTCCTAACTTTTTTTTTTAACTATCACTTGTTTGTTGAAGAAACTGAGTCATCTGTTTTGTCAGATTTCCCATATTCTGGATTTGTCTGGTTTTATCTTATCTTTTTGATGTCATTAACATGTTCAGACGTTCCTCCAAATATCCTATAAATGGTAATTAGGTCTAGAGGCTTGATTAGATTCAGGATCCATTTGGGGAGCAGGAGAAATACTTCTAGGTAGCACTCAGTACTTTCTACCACATCATATCAGGAGGCACATGGTGTCTGGTCATCTCCCTTGTGGTGATGTGAAGATTGTTCAGTGGGCTAATCTGATTCTTTAAGATTGGAATACTTGTTATTTTTTCCTACTCTCAAGAGCCACTTAACTGTCTTCTAGATGACAGAAGGTTGGTACGTAACCCACAATGTGTTCTTCTCTAAGAGAAGTAATTCATTATTGCATGCTTCTTAAGTCTTTTATCATTTTCCTCCAGTTTCTCTAAATTTGGTATAATCTGTATTGAATTACAAAAGCCAAAATAACACAGTAATAAAATAAAGTTCTCTCCAATAGGATTGTTTTGTTTAGGATATCTGCATTTCACATGTTTAAGGTTTTGTCCTTTTTCTGTCAGAATGGAATGAAAATTTTCCCTGAAATACTCTGAAACACTTCCCTTATTAACTTTTTGAGTATTTCACTATTACGGGTCATATACTATATTTTGTAGATATTTGTTTAACCAATTTCCTGTTTGTCTCAAGAATACTCACTGACGGCCTTTGCGGCTGCAGCATTTA
Organism: Pteropus alecto; assembly: GCF_000325575.1. Lineage (NCBI taxonomy): Eukaryota > Metazoa > Chordata > Mammalia > Chiroptera > Pteropodidae > Pteropus > Pteropus alecto. Next base: position 1,827,220 of record NW_006435837.1, on the reverse strand, counting down.
CTCCGAGATAACTCACACATTACAGTCCTAACCTTACCCCCAAAGTTTGTGGTGATATTTTTGTGCGGAATGTAATGTTCCGCTTGTGTTGGTTCATGCTTTGGAATTTACCATGTGAAAAAAATTATTAAATACTGATCACCATATACATTTCTGTTACATTAGGATTAGAGATGTTCTGTTTAGAAATAACTCCAAGAACAATTTTTATATTTTATTTTCATATTGAAAACCAGTCAGATAAGCTTCAGCCTCAAAGAGCGTGTTTATATAAAATCAACACTGGCAGTGAGCTGCACTTTTTTTTCTAAACAGGAAATGGGTTAAAAACCTAAAGTGGATATTACTTTTCCACACTAATAAAAAATCAATTCCAAAATGATTCTTCTTCAATATCTATTTCATCTCCTTAGAAGCGACTATATTACAATACATGTTGATTTGACATGATCACTATATCTGATAAACCTGTACCTCTGTTTAACCATTTTTAAATTGAATCCATATACTTAGCCAGTTTACAGGGATCTTAATGACTGTAAATGTAATTGAAAATATATACTAGATTAATTTTAATGGCATATGTGACCACTGGGGCTATTGACATTTAAGAAAGCTACGGACCGACAGTATTTTATACATATATAGGTACCTTTTTTGTCCTTCATTATGAATGGAGGAGAAAGATAGAGCTAAATATAGCAATATAAAGTGACCAATAATCCAAAATGGATTCATGTTTAATTTAGAGTGGAATTCAGTATACATAATGTATGCAAAATTCTAAGAATTTACAGCACTTCAAAACAATAAAACCACCTCGGAAAGTTCTGACTCTGGGAGTGCTCATAAGCTAACCTAACCAATCATTTCTGGTCTCTTATTTCATACCCTGACTTTCCCAGGAGTATTGTTAAATTTGTAAAGATATTCTCTAAGATATTAATTAAGCAGACTAGATGTTCTCCATAAAATATTAACAGGTAGATTTCTGGCAAATTAGAAAAATGTGGTTAATCTACCTGAAATGACTACATTTTACAACATTGTTGAGACCTGTTTTTTTCTTTTGTTAATGCTTTCTTTTTAGATTTTTAAACATTAACCTGCTAAATTAGGAATGTTACCAACAGCCAAAGCTGGTTTAATTCTAGCTCTGCCCTTGGTGCATGGGTCAAGACTAAGGAGCTTATCCCATCCACTTGTTAGAGACTGAGCGGCCTTTCCAGAAGCCACAAAAAGGACACTGGGTGAGCCCTTTGTACCTGGAATAGATCTCTGGTCTCATTCCTGCCCAGAACAGAAAACAAAAACTTTCCCCATTCACATTCAAGACTCTGCTTTTAGGATTGCCAGGTGTCCATACACCACTTAGTGATTTGAAGAAACCAAAAGTTACAGACAAGAACTAGTCTGAAAAAAGAAAAAAATTCTTTTTTCTGAAAGCATTACCTTGAGTAAGGAAGACTTGTACTCAGTTTTAGCCTGGATCAATTTTTTAAAAAATTCTAAACAACTTTTTACTTTATACTTTATCATTAGGGCTGATGAGTGATTATAGGCACAGGTTTGTCAGTGCCATTAGGTATTCACAGTTCGCTTTCGCATTTTAAATATGACTTGTCACCCACAATTTAATACCTATTCAGTTATGATAAGGAAACAAAACTACCCATACAGTCAACCAATGCAGAGGATAAATCGATAGATTGGTTAGTTTGCTTCACCTCTGTTTTGTTCTTCGCTTTCTGTTGGCCAAGGAGGGAGAGCAACGGTGTCTAGGGGAGATCCCATGTAGCCAATACAAAATATCTTCCTTAATAAAATGTAGTTAAAAAAAAAACAAAACTATTTAAAAACAAACAAAAACCTTTGGCTGAAATACAAAGTTCTTATAAAAATATATTGCATATCAACTAACATTTTCATGTTTGTACTCTTGAAGACACTCTCGTAATAGGCTTTTTATAGTACTGGAAAACATTTTTTTGTGTGTGTGGTACTGTAGTAACTTTGCTCTTGAGTCTGTCTTTCTCAGCATATCTGAGTATGGTTGTACTAATATAAGATTCTAAGCTTAATTGGTCCTTGGCATACATCAGTTTATGCTATACAAGTTTGATATGCTGAATGCAGATAACCTTCCAAAATACACAGAAATAATTTTTTGTTCCACCTATACCAGTGATTTAGCTTCTTTATTCTGCTCCAGATATCAGTGAAGCAGTCTACCAAAGAACTTTAAAAAATAAATGAATAGTGGGAATAAACAGTTGTCCTGTTTCTCTTGTCTTCCAAAAATGGTAACCAGATTATCAGTATGCAAGCAAATATGTGCCCATCTTTGGGGTTAAATCGGGCTGCCCTGATTCTGTGAAGAAAGCCCTAAAGTAAGCCTGGATAGGTATTTGATATCATAAGGATTTCCTTAAGGATGAGAGTCTCTTAGGCATCCTCTGACCTCCTCTGTTTGCTAACACCACAGCGCAGGAGCTCAGTTAATGATATGGATAAGTAGCAATAGGACAGCTAGTAGTGGCTCATTAAATATTTGCGCTTGACCATCTGGAGTTATTGCAAAACCTACTGAGACTCTGGAGCTCCAGCTTTATGAGTGGGTAAGTTTATATGAAGACAGCTAACCTAGGGTAAGTGCTGCTTCTTGATTTCAAATTGGACATAATATCTTTTTGTAATGTTAAATCCAACTCTGCAGTGAGTAACCATCAAGCTGAACTCTGAATTATAACGTTGTTCCTGAATTCATATACATTTTACTTACCATTTTTATCTTGAAAGCAAAATTTTTATTATAGATGTACTTCTATATAACAGATTCTAATAAACTATTTCTCTTTAGCATACAAACGGCTAGATGGTTCGACTGAATGCTGTAACAATCAAAGCCTCACAGATGTGTGCTTTTCCTACAGAAATAATTTTAATAAGCGTTTGGTAAGTTGTCTCTCCTGCTTGTCTGATGTAATTATTATAAAATAAGCAGATAGAGTTAAAATGGAATCTATGAAAACTCCCTTTGCTTTATATCATTTTATTAAAATCTCTACATTTCACATGTCATATTTCATCTAAGAATCTTCAAAAATTTATAGTGGTAAGATCTTATTAGGCCAAAGTGAAGTGAATACTTGAATCTAATTTCTATTAGGTGCACATAAATGGCATTTCTTTTACATGAACTTCTTTGCTAATATGCTAGGTGACATGAATGATACTGAAGGACTGTAACTTGTTGTTTTTCTTATTAATAAATCATTTTTAGTATTGGCTAATTAATATTTTATTTGTAGCATACATGTCTACCTGCACGGAAAGCAATTGAAGCCACCCAAGTTTGTAGAACCAATAAGGATTGTAAAACAAGCTCAAGTTCAAGTTTCTGCATAGTACCTTCTTTGGAAACTCATACTCGCTTAATAAAAGTGAAACACCCTCCTCAGATCGATATGTTGTATGTGGGACATCCACTGCACCTTCACTACACAGGTGGGTATTGTAGTAGACCCTCAGAAAACCATTAACGTGACATGTGTTCTCTGTGGTAGAAACTCAGCATAAATCTATGCATTAATTTTATTAATTAAAAATTTGATCATTTTTCAAAGTCTCGTTGACTTGCTTTTAAACATTAAATAAAATTTAGGCTATAGGAAAATAATCTGAAATTATGGAGCAAGATTGAGCCAAATCCCATGTCTGCCTTTGGATAGTAATGCATTTTTCCTTCTCCCCCCATTTATGCCCAAGTCACAGAAATGATCTCTCAGATATTTTATGAGACTTTATTAAATTTATCCAAGCTCCCAAAACAGTGGCAAGAGCAGCATACCCCAGAGAATGCCAGGAATCATAGGAATATGACTATAAAGTAATTTGTACATGACACATGAATTTTATATGAATATAACTTCAAAATCAGGCCAGCGTAATTGTTTTGCTGCAACATGATTGGGCTAAATAAAATATATAGCTTCTCCAAATGGCTGAAGATCGTATAGTCTAACTCATTTTATTATACAAGATTTTTTTATGTTTTGTTTTTAAATAACTTATTGAAATATAATTCATGTACAGTTCACCCTTTTAAAGCATATAATTCAATAGTTTTTAATATATTCAGTGTTGTGCAACCATCACCACAGTCTAGTTCCAGAATATTTTCACCCCCCAAAAAAACACCATATCCATTAAACGGTCAGTCCTTATTTCTCCCCAACATCCCCCAGCCTTTGGCACTCACTAATCTACTTTCTGTTTCTATAAATTTCCCTATTCTTCACATTTCATATAAATAGAATATTTTTTGACTGGCTTCTTTCACTTAGTATAATATTTTTAAAGTTTCATGTTGTAGCATGTTCCAGTACATCATTTTTATGGCCAAATAATATTCTATTGTATGGACATAGCACATTTTCTTTATTTATTCATTAGTTGATGGTCATGTAGGTTTTATATTACTCTTCAAAAGGCTCTCATTGCTTCATAGTCATACAACCTGGGTCATTCTTATTTTTGAGTTTCACACCGAGTGACTGTAGTGCACAGATATTAAATACATCAACAAAGGAAGAAATGTCCCATTTGAGAGTAATTCAGAAATGGGTACCGTGGGTTCGACCTAGTATAGGAAAGTTTTTAAATGTTTTGAACAAAAATAGGATTATGGAATCCACAGAGTGGAAGAGACCATAAAAATTCTCTAGCCTTAAGCTTTGTTTTAGCAATGAAGGAAAAAAACCAAGACCAGGAAGAGGTTAAATGGCATAATAATTGGAGTCAATGTGATTTTAAGGTTTATACCTCTTTGAAAAGGTAAGAACGCTTTTGATGTAAATTCTATATTTTTAAAGTCAGTCTCTGTATTTGATATTCATACGTGTTATGTAGTCAGTTTAACTTATTCTCACCTCAAAATATAAGTACACTGGGACATGAATTTCTGTATTACACTATTTTTATTGGATGTTCTAGAATAATCGATTGTTTTTATCTGTCGGTCATAGCCTGCCTGCATATGCTCGGGAAGGGCTTTCTCAACCAATTTAATAGGCTAGCCCAATTTTTGACCATATGGTAAAATTCATAATGCAATTGTTTATCTGTATAAGTAATGTGCATTATTCTTTATTTTTCTTTTTTAGTGAGCATCACCAGTTTTATCCCACGTTTTAACTTTCTAAGCATAGATCTGCCTGTGGTTGTGGAGACATTTGTCAAGTATCCTTTCTGGTGTGGAAAATGTTTTAAAAGTATGTTATTTGGAACTTGATCAGACTTATCTTGAATAGAGCATGCATAGACCTTAACAACTATCAATTAATTTCTAATAACTAAAAAAGAGACTTTAAAGTTGAAAAAGATCAGATTTTACCTAGGAGAGAAGAAGCCAAAGTAGAGAGATTGATCAGGGAGGGAGAAAGGTTAAGATACGAAAGGGAAGAAACCCAGGATACAAATTGAGAGTTGAATTGACAGGTCTAAAAGCTCCTAGTAAGTTCATAAAGGATGAAAACTTCAGTTACTAGTGAGATGAGGTGATGAATTCTGCCCCTTGGGAGCCTGTTAGCACTGAACAAATGGAGGAATGCATAAGGGAAATCAAACTGGTTTCACTACTAAAATAGGGATTCAGAGGATGAAATATCTTACGTTCTTTAGCATGTTATCATGTAGCATATACAAGATGAAAAATTTTTTTATGATTATTATTTAGAAATTGAGGAAACTAAACAGTTTGGAAGGGCTCTTTATTTTTATCACTTTAAAATCTTTTTTAATTTCCTCAATGATTTGCAAGAAAATGAAATAGAAAACAAATGAGCAGTTACTAAAAAATGCGTATAATCAAGATTATATCTTGTAGATTGCAGCTTTGTCTCAGATCTACACTATAACCTTATAGATGACGACAAAATAGAGTTCACAGGGCCAAAATCTTTATTTCCTAATATAGAGCAATACTTCATAAGGGTCAAAAAAATAATTTTCCTTTATTTCCTATTCCTTTCACATTTCTTTTCTTGTATCATTAAAGAATTGGAAAGACAGTCTTCCTAGGAGTTCATTATATATAGATTGCCTTAGTTTGTAAATGATTGGCCTTTAGTTTTCTAGTCAAGGTTTTTGAACTTTGAAATAATATAGATAATTTGTTTTAAATACTAGAGATCTAAGAATGAATAGCCTGTACTGGTCGGCAGAGATTCAGAAAAAGGAGGAAAGTCAATTGTAATCTCAAATCCAGCCCTAGTCAAATATCTTCTGACTCCCAGTGTTTTCCACTTAGTGTTTTCCGCTAAGAATGTGGTTTCCACAGTTTCCACTGTCAGCTCCTTAACTGATTTTAACCAGGTACCTGATTTCCCTCTCCGGAGCTCTGGCTATTGTGAATGCAGTGCCCTGCTTTGCTTTGGATGGACAGTGGATTTTAAACTCTTTCCTGGATGCTACCCTTACCTCAGTGATTGGAGACAATGATGTCAAAGATCTGATAGGATTTTTCATCTTGCTTGGTGGCAGTGTACTTTTGGCTGCCAACGTGACCCTGGGACTCTGGATGGTTACAGCACGGTAATATTCACACTCATCTGACAGAATCTCCGAGTTACAATAGGCAATATAGAAAACCGTTACTTGATATGAAATATAAAGTGTTTCCTTAAAAATTACATTTTAGCCAACAACTTGAAGCTCCTCCTATATCCATAGTATCCAAACTCTGGGTTGGGGGATAAATAGAAGAAATGCAAGGTATAGTTCTTGAATCCATTCTAGTTTTAAAGACTGAACTTACAAATTTCAGATGCTTGTAAAACAGTTTCTAAACAAATACAGATTCGTGTAACCATTTTGTGTGACTGTCATGTCACATTAGTTTAAATTAGTTTAAATTAGAATTAGTTGGAATTAATAGGGGAAATTTTCTTGAAAAAGCATAGATTTGAAGAAGATCAGGCTTTGGCCAAGTAGAAGGGTGAGCATTTTCTTGGCCTATATCTCTTCCCCTTTGTCTTGTTTGAAAAGTATTTTAAAATTTAATGGTGTATTATTTTGTACTCTGACAACTGAGGTCTGATTACAATTAATAAACTTCTATAAAAGAATCTGCTGGCACAAAAGGGAAAATCTTTGTTAAATGATGCCAAATAAGTAAATAAAGTAGGAAGTAGAGCCTACAATATCTTCAGACACATTTTGCCCCGTAAGAGTTACCTCTTTGATAACATGTCCCTATTCCCTCATAAAGTAGCATTTAGCTTGACATTTAGAGTAAGCTGCAGAAAGTGTCTCCCATTTGCAGCATGTGAGCTGAGGCAATTAGGATCAAACCTCAGAACTGAGCTGGGTCTTCTGACAGATCACATCACAGGACCTCTGCAGTCCTGGTGACTTATTCTCTACAGGGCTTTGAAGCTTGGGACTCTTCCAAGGTAGACATTTTCTCTTGTGGTGCTAGGGCTAACTGGGGCCACAGCCCCTGGGTTCCTGTCTTCAAGAAGTAACTACCTTAAGCCCTGAATCATACTTTGTCCTCACCAGCAGTTCCCATGTTTCTCTGTGTTGCGTAATAAAACGTCTAGTCCTTGCTTTCCGTCTTTCCCCTAAGCTACCTCTTTGGGTCCACAGAAGACTCGGTAGTGCAGTGAGAATGGCTACACGTGAGTACAAACATGGATTTGCCAGAGCCTGGGAACTGACTCTTGTGCCCTGAAAAGCCCCCACCTAGTTGGAGGTCTTTTGGACTAGAGATGCAGCCCTGGAAATCTGGAATGTCCACAGGCCGCTGTGAAGCAATTGGTCTTAAAAACATATGAGCATCCTTTTCTCTGATGACAAACGCATGCTTCTCTCATAACAGTCAAGAACACTAACAGTCATGTATCCACTTCTTCACTAAATGAGGAATTCCATGGGGTTCACCTTTTTTAGAGCATTGAGTTACCGTTCAGGCACTAAAACTTTTAAATCGTTTTTAATAAACTTTTTAGATTGTATTACAAGTTTGCCTGCCTTCTTAAACAGAAATTGAATGTAATTTTAACATTTGATTAATGACTCGTTATTAGTTATTACCACTAC
>NW_006435837.1:1817455-1818998 GCF_000325575.1 Pteropus alecto | reverse complement strand
CAAAGTGTGTTAGCACAGTTATGTTCGGACCTGTTCAGGTAGAACTTGAGGAATGCCATCGAATATATAATTCGATTGCATGAACTAAGCAGTTTACTAATGAAAATGTATATGTGCAGGTCAGTTTTTTAAAAGCTGAGAAAAAATTTAATAGAAGAAATCTTATCCATTAACATATTTTTCTGGATGAAAAAAAGAAAAACCCAAACACATCATTTTCTTGTAGCTTTTAAACACCTTGATCTGCTGCTCCACAGGCTCAGGATTTGGGAACCACTCTATTAGAATATTGAGCAGATTAGTCCTGTCTGTATAAAAATGGCCTCACCACGTTAGAAAGGAAGGAATGTTACGTGTTCTCGTCAGCTTGATTGTGGGCACTTCTAGAGCAAGGACCATGTCGTACTCATCTTTGCATCCCTGACACACTGCATGAGAGATCATAAATACTTAATAAATGTGGTTGAATAGATGATGATTAGTGTTATTTATGGATTAGAAAAGCATGTTTCTATTTAAGTAAGCTATAACAAGTATTGACTACTGTAAATATATGTTAACATAAAAAAATAACTTGGAAGGTCTGTGTGTCCCAGGTATATTATCATCTTTATGAAAATAATCCATTTGAGTTTCTTTAGAGCATTAGAAAAATGAATTATTTTGAGGATTTGAAGAAAATGTTCATTCTTTGTTGTCACTTTGTTCAACAGTAAAACTTTATTTTCAGTGTTCCTACTCTGTATTGTTTACACTTCGGAGGATTTTTTAAAAATCACCTACAATCTGTAAAGAGTGTATATATTCTTTTCAGCATCTGTTTGAAAAGACTTGCAGTTAAACTTGACCTTTCGATAATCACTTTTACAGCTCATTGTTCTAATAGTAAATTGTAAATGTGCTTCATGGATATATGGCTGTCAGTCATCAGTTGTCTTGTGGTATTTATTGAATGTCCATATACTAATGGTGCACAGATACTTTTTTCTATAAACCTTTTGACTGTGCTGTAATTCATTCTTAGGATTTAACTTGAAGATACCATAGTTGCTGGCACTTGATGTTTAGCAATAAAAGAATAAATGTGTACCAGCATTCTGTTTTATCATCATCTGTGTGTTGTCTTTTTAAAAAAATATTTGTTCCCTTTACATACAGTATGATCTTAGCTGTTTTTAAATTCTTGATTCTAAAAGCAGCTTTCCATTTTCACTCAAGCAATCTGTATGTGAAAGTTACTGCAGGTCATGGAAAGAAGTCTTTTTTTGAATGAGATTCCTGCGTTCTTGCTACTGTTTTAGATATAGCCTGTTTATAGACGAATAAAGAGCACTATCATGTTTCCTTTCCTTAGGGTCTGATGGAAGTCTTCTTTAAGTTAGTCTATGTTTTTAGAAATTCGTGGAAGAAAAGTATTTCAGCTGTGACATTTGATTCTTTTTGACCTTTTGCCCTAGTGTCTCCTCCCTTGTCCACAGAGCCTGCCTCTCTTATTAATTCTCTCTCCGTTACTAAGGGCCATGTAAAAGAGGCGCCTACATCC
>NW_006435837.1:1809699-1817401 GCF_000325575.1 Pteropus alecto | reverse complement strand
AACTAGATGACTGCATATCTAAACCATCTTTTTTTTAAGCAGTTTTATTGAGATATAATTAAATAACACAGAGTTCATGTGTTTAAAAGGTACAATTCAATATAAGCTATATTTCTTTTAACGAGCAACCAGACAATAGTATACATATGCTTTAAGTAAATGAACATGTGATAAAGGTGATAAATGAACATGTGATAAATGATTGGGAAGAAAAGTGTTTCCATTATTTCACAGCTATTTTAACTCTGAAATAGTTTTAAGCACTGGAATAGAGTTGAATAACAAATTTATTTTTAAGGTAACACATGCAATATACTTTCTTTGAGAAAATAAGCCTTTTTTATTCAGTGCATTTGCAAGCTACTCTGTTTATGCCATGCTAATTTGAATAATCCATTGTATATTTTATCAGACCATGACAAATGAATTCAATGAAAGGAAAGTATTTCATAACTTAATGCTACTATAGATTATACTTAGAGTGGAGGTATAAAAAATAGCTAAAGGAAGCTGCCATTTTAATTACCAAGCAGGTATATTATGTAATTTAATTTCTCATTAAAGAGAGAGAAAAACACTCTCGTATCTTAGTCGTCTTTAGCTAAAAATTGATGGATGTTTAATAATTGTCCCTTATTATTAACTATTTTTCAAATTTTCCTACTGAACAGCTCTTGCCATTGTTTAGCCATTTGGATTTTTTATTCTGCTAATTGCTTACTGATATTCTTTCCCCAGTTTTCCATTTAGTGTCCTAAATTTTTCTTATTGATGCATAGGAATTTCTTGTATATTCTAGATTAGAGGTGGACAAACTACAGCCTATAGGCCGAATCCTGCTCACCACCTATTTTTGTAAATAAGGTTTTGTTGGAACACAGTCATATTCGTTCAGCTGTGTGTCTGTGGCTGCTTTCATGCTACAACAGCAGAGTTGAGCAATTGCAACAAAGACCACCTGGTCCACAAAACCTAAAATCTTTACTAATTAACTATTTACAGAACAACCCATATTCTAGATATCTATCTCTTGTCCATTTTAGATATTGCAAATATTTTTTCCCAGTCCATTGCCCATCTATAAATTTTATTTATTAGGTCCTTTGTTGAACAGGATCATTAGCTTGCTGTAGTCAAATCCATTAATTTTTTGATTCATTGTTTGTATTTTGTGGGTCTTACCTAAAAAAGTTCTGACCTACCCCAAAGTCACAATAATATTCTACACTTCTATTTGCTTTAGAGTTGTACTTTCACAATGAGCCCTTTAATTTCTAGACTATATGATGTGAGGTAGGAAATCCAGGTTTATTTTTCTATGTAGAGTGAACTATCTTTAAAACAGTCATAATAGTGTTTTCCTTTGAAAATTGTTAAATAAAAGTTTAAAAAGTTCTTAATATGGTACCTGGAATGCTCCAGTTATTATTACTTATTTCCTGAATGCAGAATTATGACATAAATTTGCCCTGATATCTCAGTCCATGTGAATATTAGATATTGCCTCCTTTTGTTATGTCTTCTTGGCTTCCAGTGCCTTCAAGCTAGCTCTTGTTGTCCACTGTATCTCCAAAGCCTTGACTCTTTTAAACATTTCTTCCCTCTATCAAAATGAACCTAAAATTGTAATATTTAAGATGTTGGCTAAGAATTTTGCTCAAAATAACCTGTGTTTACAGGTGTGTTCACTGGTAGTAATATAGGCATTTAAATCTGGTCTTACCAAACAGTATCTTAACTCAGAAGGAGGCACCATGACAAACCAGTATAGGAGCAAATTTAGGGCAAGATGGATTTCGAGGACTAAATCAGACAATACTCTGTGTACAGTCTGGATTATTGTATTTCAAAATAAGCTCTTTTTAACACGTTTATTTGAACTTGTATTTTTTTTTTTTAATTAGAAAAGAGGCTAAACTTTTTTTTTTAATGTGCATTCTTTTATAGATTTTTTTAAATCTGCATCCTTGCCCATACTTCCCTACGGTGATAATCACCTTCTTACTACTTTTCAACATTCAGGACTCATATTTTTACAAAGGGTTTGCAAACACATTTGACCATACCTTAGCTTCTTTTACAGGTCCTTGACTTTCATACTTTATTCCTGGCATTCTTTTCTTCTTTTTCAGCCACTTTCTTTCCATCTTTTAATTGCTTCTAATTTTCTTTCTGGGCTTTATATATCACCAATAATCTACAATGGGAAGTAACATTTTACAATTTCCAGTATGTTAACTTCTCCAGTCCAGGATATTCCTTTTCTGTTGCGGACATACCTAGGAAAAAAGGGTTCGTAATCAGGATACTTTTTTTGCTTGGAGACTATAGAATCAGAACAGGAGATAGATAATGTAATTTTTTGGCCTTTATAGAAAAACAATTTCTTATTAGAAAAGAAATACACTTTCATTATAGAAAACATGTTAAATGAAAGTAAATTGCAATGTATTGGAAAAAATAAAATTATAGATAAACTGGTAAGCTGCTTTTTAAACTTGGCAGTGTATTACAAGCATTTTTCAATGTTATCAATCTAGAGTTATTTTAATGGCTATATAATATTGCAGTGTTAAACATGCCATAATTTAATCAATCCCTATTATTTCCAATTTTACAATATTAGAAACAAAGCTGTAAGGAATATCCTTATAGCTAAATCTTTTTTTGTATCTATGATTTTTTTTGATAATTCTAGAAATGCAAGATAATCCTAAAAGAAAAACTGGTGTCTTGAAATGTGAACAAAGCTTTATATATACATATTGCCTTGTTGTGTCCATTTTTTTCTGATAATTGGGTATGCAAAAGTGGTGTCTCATTTTAATTTGCATTTCTTTTGATTAGAAAAAAGATTGAACATTTTTAAGTGTATTAGCCATTTTGTTCTTTTTTGTTTATCCCCATCCTTTGTCCATTTTTCATGGAAGTGATTATTACTGCTTTTCATCATAAGCTCAGCTCTACCATTTGATTTGTTACATGAGAATATATTAAAATTAAGTATAATGCTTATTTTATATTTTTGTATATTATGATCTGTCACTCCTTGCCTTATGTTGTTCACCTTTGGTGATATGTTTTGCAAGTCTCAAGATTTTATAAATATTCACAAACATTTATGATTAACTTTATGATTTCATTTTTTTTTAACATTCAAATCTTTTAATCTACATGCAATATATTTTGATGTTGGTGCACAGTAGGGATATAACTTTCTGTTTTGTTATCCCCAAATGATTAACCAGTCAAATCAAAGGAGATGGTTAGTCTTAAGAGATATTTCATACCAGTCAGGAAGAGGCATAAATTTAGATTTTTTGAAGAAAATAGATATAAGTAAAATTATCTCTCATTTGATAAGTCATCCTTATTTATATAGGAGGCAACTCAGTTTACTTTTTCAACTCAGTAATACAGTGAATTGAAAATATATCTCACATGTTTTAATTGAATATTTTAAATTATTTTTTTTCCTTAAAGTGGTTTCGTTTTTATTGAAATAGCATTTCTCATTTCTAAACAATGTTTATTAGCAATCTGGAGATTATCCTTATATATCATTATCTAAAGGGTACTGTTTTCAGCAACTTAATTAAAATATTTTTTTGCCTCTTAGATTTTCAAGCTTTAATTCTCTCTGTGGATTGTTTTATTAGTCTTTAAGGGTTAAAATAAGTGTCTTTGGAATAGATGTCCTGATTTTAAAGTAAGTATCTTATCTTCATCTGATTTAGTTATATAATGACTAAGTATAGAATACAGCATTCCTTTATTACTTGTTCAAATATATGCATTAATTTTTGTCATAATTTAAAATAATGAAAATAAGAGGTAATGAGGACACCATGAATTTATATTTTATTTCTTGTTAAATTTTAACAACTTTTTCTATTCATAATAAATGATCAGTTTCAAAAAAGTTAGTTAACTGCTTTTTTTCCTCTATTTAAAATACTTTCCTTCTGAGCTCATTGTACTTGGTTTTTGAACTCACCAACTTTTAGAGTATGACTTTTGTAAATATGCTACTCCAAGACATGCTTAGTGGATTAAAAAGGTTCCATTTTTATTGCTCATCCCCATTCTACAGTCACTAGAACTGATAAATATATTCTTTTATTCATTTAGGAAATATTTATTGTGCATCTACTATGTTCTGTTCACTGTTCTGGGCTCTGAGGATATAGTAGTAAGACAATTTTTTCCTTTGCATTTTGTAAGAAAAAAATACCATTTATTTTTAAAACAATAAATACATGTTGAACACTACTAAGTGTTGTAGGCATGGAGTGGCAAGAGATTAAGTTAAGAAGGTTAGCAGAGGCCGAGTCTTAGAAATACATTAAGGAGGATGTAGAATTTAGCCTAATCACAAATAAGAAGTCATTGAAAGTTTCAAGCAAGAGAAGACCATAATCAGATTTGCGTTTTGGATGGCTCACCTTGGCTGAAGGTAAAGCATGGATTAGAAGGAAGCAAGTCTGGAGGCAATGAAATTGGTTAGGAGACTATTTCAGTCACCTCAGCAAGAGATGCTGGTGATATAGAATAGGATGGTGGCAGTAGAGATTGAAAGAGTAGAGGACAAACTCAAAAGTACAATCCACCGTACTTGATGGTTATATGTACTTTAGGTTCAAGAAGGACTCAAGAAGACTTTAGGTTTCTGGCTTGAACAATTAAATGATGGCGGTGCCATTAACAGAGCAAGAGGACCTCAGAAAAGAAGCAGTTCAGTTTGGAACTCGTGAGTTTAAATGCCTGGGAGGAATTCAGGTGGGACATTGGATGTACAGGTCTGGAACTCAGGAGAAATTAGTTGGCAATATCGTGTACAAGCTGATGCACCACAAATATGTAGTCGAACCCATGAAGGTGGATAGATAGTCTGGGGAGAATGTAGAAGAATGAAAAGGAAAGAGGTGTCCTAGGATAGAGCTCTTAAGAACACCTGCATTTAATTAAAAAGAGTGCAAGGAAGATGAAACAGAAGCAAGCTTCAGAAAATTAGAAGACCATGAGAGTATATCTCCCACCTATTCTCCTAAGGGCCCTTTTATCTTTCCAAAAAGTCATTTGTTTTTCCGTAAGTGCTCTGCCTTCCCCGCCTCCTGAGAAGTCATTTGTTCTCTCAGAAGGGTCCCTCTGACTCTCCCCATCCCCTGTTAGATGGTAGAATAAGCCCCAAATTCTAAGGCCTCCTTGAGTCACATTTCTTTGTGAACTTCTGTGCTATGTAATTAAATGTGGTTTGTTTTTTGTTTCCCTTGCTATCTGTCTTGTTAGTTTAATTTGCGGGCCCCAAATCATTAACCCAAGAGGGAAGAGGAAAAGATTTTTCTCTGTGACGTAGTAGAGGGATATGATGTTTGAAACTTACTCTTAGACAGCTGAGAGATAACAGAGCAAATATGACAAAATGTTAACAGTTGTTTAATCTGGATGGTGAGTATGAGGGAGTTCTTTGTATGCTTCTGGAAGCATGTTTGAAATTATTTCAAAATGATTTTTAAAAAGAGAACTTGCTTCTGCATTTATCGATGACCTCAACTTTTTTATTTTCTACTTTATTTCCAATTTCAACACTTTTTTATTTCACAACTTCCTGTAAGTGGAAAGAATGAGGAATTTGAAAGACAGAGGTGCTTTTTGGGTTTGGGCAAATTATATCTCCATGTCTTAATTTCATGTGTTTAAGGATAACGCCTTCAAACCTTTGCTGTGTAAACCGAGAGGCACACAGTAGGCACTCAATAAATGTTACTCTCTACCCTTCCAGGACAAATTCAAATCCCATTGCCCTTTTGAAACCTTCCTCATCACCACCACAGTAACAACTTTTTTGTACCGCACCACACATTTAGCTACGTGGCTTTTTCATACGTTACCTCTTTGAATTGTCCCAATAACCTTACAATCATTTTTGCTGCCTTATAGGTTAGGAAATTTAAGGAAATGAAATGACTTAGCTATGATCACACAGGAGAAATGCAAGCATGAGAACTTGGGTTCTTTTAGCCCAAGACTTATATTCTTTATGTTACACCATAATTTGATATTTCTCCGCAGTTTTTTTTTTAATTGTGGTCAAATACACATAACATAAAATTTACCATTTTAACCATTTTAAATATGCAATCCAGAGGCATTAAGTACATTGATATTGTCATGCAACCATCATCAACATCCATCTCCAGAACTCTTCATCTCGCAAAACTGAAACTCTGTACTCATTAAACACTACTCCCCCTATTCCCCTACATCCCAGCCCCTGACAACCACCATTTTACTTTCTGTATCTGAGTTTAACTACCCTAGGCATTTCATTTAAGTGGAAGCATGCAATTTTTGTCCTTTTGTGACTGTCATATTTAACTTAGCATAATGTCTTCTCAGTTTATCCATGTTGTAGCATGTGTCCTTAAGTTTTATAAACATTTGTGCCCATGACATTCACCTGTGATCTCATGTGTCCTATTTCCTGGATTATAAATTCGAGGGCCATGACCCTGTGCTGTATGGCCACCCCTATAATGCCTAGTTCGTAATGGTGCTCAATGAGCTCTCTTGTGGATGGATATGGGCCACTCTAAAGTAGAAAATTATCTTCTCTTGTAGACTCTAATTCCTATTCTCAGCTCTTGGAGACCAGGAGATGGATGAGCATAATTGTTTCTTCTACAATTGCAATGGGAGCCAGACATGAGACATTTCCCCAGGCTGGAAGCATGGCAGGCACATGAATTTTAGGCATGTAGAGTTAGCTCCCTGCTCACTGTAAAAAATGTATGTGCAGTATTCTTTAAAGAGATGAAAAGGTCTTGCCTTTTAGTAATATGAGCTGAGTGAGAGTTTGGTAATTTTTTTTTGTCCTCTGAGAAAAATAAAAGTGACTCTTCACATGGCAAGAATGAACTTTTCAGATGCTTGGTCATCAATCTTTGGTGTCATCTGAGTGTGCTAGAGACACATTAGCCTTGTCATGCTATTTGATTATCACATAATTCATATAACATTAAAGGATAAAAAGAGGAGAAATAGAAAAAGAAATATTCTGGGTCCAGGTTTTAGCTCTGCCACCCACTAGTGACTTTGAGAAGGTGAAGACTTTCAAGTCCCTTCTCACTAGCATGCCCAGGCCTCTACCCCTATATAGCAGTAAAGCTTCAAAGGCAAACCTGGCTTTGGAGCCCAGCAGGGAATATAGCCAAGTTATGAGCAGCCCCAGAAAACAGAAAGGTTTACCTCTCCTTGTCTGGCAAGAGCTGATCCAGGTCCACGGGCCACAGGCCCCACTCTTGAAGCAGAACATTAAAGGAGTGTGCCCAAAAATCAGAGGCCACCTGCTCCTAGAAACGCTACTCTTGGATTGGCCTAAGTCTTCTTCAAGCAAGGCACCCAGAAGAGATGCAGACTGAAGGATTAGCCCCGGGAGAGTTCTGAGCCACGGCCTTTAACACACTTTGGAGAGTGATGGTATGAAATAACTGGATGCAACCTAAAAAGTAAAGTTGTAGAAGGTACTAAATGATTTTCCTTAATGTTGCTGCAAGAACACCATTGGCACATCTTTTTGAACACTGCAAGATCTGTGGACATAAAGCAACACACAGGTTTTCAGAAGATCTCCCTTAGTAAATGGAAATCAAGCAGGCTTTTATTTAAACAGCCTACTTATTACCTTAATCTACTTGTGGTT
>NW_006435837.1:1779767-1806952 GCF_000325575.1 Pteropus alecto | reverse complement strand
GAGTGTCTATTCATCACTCAGAGCTGATTTTCCTGACCTCTTTTTAGTAAGACGATGTGCATAAAACCCAGGCTTTTTAAAGAAAGGGATTTCTAAATAACAAAGCTTCCTTTTTAATTCGTAGACCCTGTGTGCAGAATAGAAGGGAGGCCCCCCAGGCCGTAAAGAAGAGGGGAAAAGTCTCCTCCACTCCCCACTTTTGGGTTCAGTTATAGGGAAAAGAAAGGGGGAATGGAGTCTGGGAGGGAGGTCACAAGACACAATTGTCCTGATAGCCTCCTCCCAGGTTGGAGTACTAAGGCAGGAAGTATGTCAGCTATGCTGCTGGGAAAGCAGAAAACAGGAGGGTGCAGCTCTAAATCTTGCTTTGCTTCAGTGGGATTAACATCTGCCCTTTGCCCCTATGAACTCGGGAAATCACACACCCCTCCCTCAAACACCCTGATGCCTTCTTGGAGAGGAGCAGAGAGAAGAGTGGAACTCTTATCTGTTAAGCACTTAACTGAGTCATCTAAGTAGAGGCTGTTTTCCTACAAAGACATTTCGAAGTATACAATTAAACTGAGGTTAGTAAATTGGATTTGATCTTGTGCCCTCCCCCCACTTCTACCTAGAGGATGGGAGATTGTAAGGTAAATCAGAGCAGACTTAGAGATATAAGAATGCTACAATTTTAGCCCAACCTAATATGTGAGTAAATTTGAAAGGTTGCCACATATGTACGTGTCGCATGCTCCCCCATCCTCTTTTTGCCATGCACAATCAACAAATGCAATGTTCCCTTATGATTTCACAAAGAGCATGTCCTATTTTCTTGTGATTTCCGTTCTCCACCTAACACATCTGTGCACTTTCTACAATGCTTGTATCTAACAAGACCAAGTTGGCTACAGACTCCAGTAACAGGTGCCAGAAATATAACCACTGGGATTACAGATTTCTTGAGGTCTTCTTAGAGTTCTCTCAATATTTGCTTACTATATTTTGAGGCCGTGTTGTCGGGTGCCATTTGCCAAATATAACCTGTTTTACCTACTTCCTGGTCCCCTCCAGATTGGATATGCCACGTGACTAATTGTGGAGCGTTTTGCTGCTGATGTGTGACTTTCCAGAGCTCCTTTCCCCCCGCTGGTGTGGCCGCTGGCAAAGTTTGAGGAGGTGGCTGATCTATCAGCCTGGGTATCTGAGTCTATGGTGAGCAGAGCTCCGAGATGACCTGTGATGGACATGTAGCATGAGTGGGAAATACAGCGCGTTGTTTCGGCTTTTTGTTACCACAACAGAACTCAGCCTGTCCTGAGACAGGTGTTTTAATGAAGGGAAGTGACTTACCAAAGATATTTATTTTCTCTAAAGGGAACGCTGCATGGTGCTTTCTTCTAATGGTTCATCTCTTTGTATGTGGATGTTTCTTTCATAGTGAAAGAAGTAAAGACAATTACGTGTTAACCTAAAAATAAAAAAGTCAAGGTGAGAGGCAACAAGTGTTTATCTGAGATCCAAAAGAACAGCTATTCTGAAAGCACCGATTCAGGCAGAAACCCAAATGGTGTTCTGATTAGGAGGTGAAGGCAAAAGATATTTATGAGATATAAAAGGGGGAAATTACATGAATAGAAGGAAGGAATTCCTATGGGTGTTAATAAGTTACGGAAGGAATTTCTATAGAGACAAATAAGCTAATGTGGAGGAGGAAAAATATTTTTCCTTCCTTTTACCTTTTAAGTTCTGGCTGTACTAATAATCAACATGAGACAGATTAACAGGAGAAAAGTACAAAATTCATCGCATAAATACATATGGGGATTCCATACGACTATGAGACCTGAGGACACATTGGACAGTTGAGGCTTCCATGCCATCTTGAACTAAAGAGAAGGGGAGCGGTGGTGGTTGTGGTTTGGGACCTCAAAGGACAGGAAGGCAAGTCATATGGAGGTAGAAGAGCAAATGTTTGATAAAAAATGTGTTCTAGGTTATCTTTAACAATGGGACACAGAGAGTACTTTTATCAAAGGGGCCCTGCAAGGTTCCTCCTTGTAATAAAGGACACATTTGAATTAGAATTCTTAAGAAAAACCATGGCTAATTAAGATTAGCAGTCTTAACTTTGCCCTTAAAATTTAAGCCAATTATTTTTTGGAATCTATTCTACTAATTGTGTCAACAAATTTGGCTTCAATTTTATTCTAATATATATTTTCACTGTTGTAGCATGTCTTTCTTTATTCATGATGAACAACTCTTTCCGACACTGCAATACCTGAGTCATCGCTAAGGCAACCCTCGGGGCTCTATCCTGGAGCCTTCACTTATCGCAAGGTTATAAGGATTTTCTCATTTCCTGATTATGCTCCGTAACATGCCCTCCCAATGTCAGATATTTATTAAATATCTTTAACTGTTTCAATTTCATTGAAAAATGAAATTAATATGAAAATATGTGTCAAAGGGAAATTTAATAAATATCTGGCATAAAATAGTTTCCTCCTAGACCATATTCAAAATTTCCTTAGATCAGTTAAGATGTTTTCAGTTGTGAATAGCAACATCCGACTACAAACAGGGAGTTTATTGTCTTACCTAACAAGAAGTCGAGAGGCAGATGGTCATCCCAGGCTGAACTGTGTCACCAGTGAGCCAGGCCCTTTTTTTCCCTATATGTTGCCATCCTCAGCATATTCTGTTTTGTCTACTGTTTAATGGCTGCAATAGGGCCTCCACAGTTCCCAGAGCTTATGAAATGACAGGAAGGAAGAGGTGGGAAAGAAAGTTCTCCTCAACTATCTTGCTTTCATCAAGATGGAAAAATCTTTCTAGAAGCCTCTAGAGAGAGTGCTGCTGAAAGGTTCATTGACCAAACTTGGGCACATGGCCAGCCCTACTTGGAAGGAAGATGAGAGAGAAAGTATCTGGCAATTTTAGCCTCCGTTATGGGGAGCAGACCCTGCCAGATGGAGAAAGAGGGAGACGAATGGCTTTTGAGTAGGCGACCAAAAGAGTGTGCCAATTCATATTTTGGGAGAATATTCCTAATTTAAAAACCTGTGATATTACCAAAGTTCTAAGAGCATTCCAAGTAGCTGCCTCTTCTCTATATTTCCTGTTTTGACTTGACAATTTTAAATGGGCTCTAAGAAACCCAATTCAGCATGAGAAATATTTTATACTACATAAAACAACCACAAGTAGATTAAGGAAATAAGTAGGCTGTTTGAATAAAAGCCTGCTTGATTTCCATTTACTAAGGGAGATCTTCTGAAAACCTGTGTGTTGCTTTATGTCCACAGATCTTGCAGTGTTCAAAAAGATGTGCCAATGGTGTTCTTGCAGCAACATTAAGGAAAATCATTTAGTACCTTCTACAACTTTACTTTTTAGGTTGCATCCAGTTATTTCAAACCATCACTCTCCAAAGTGTGCTAAAGGCCGTGGCTCAGAACTCTCCCGGGGCAAATCCTTCAGTCTGCATCTCTTCTGTACTTAGCAATTGATGTCCATTTTACTTTTACATTTATTTGCTGATAAGACATACGGTTTTCTTTAACTGTTTCAATTTCATTGAAAAATGAAATTAATATGAAAATATCTGTTAAAGGACATTAGTGTCCAATCACTACATCTTTTCCACCTGTCATTCATATGGACATAACTAGAACATATTAAATAGAATTAAATATACTATATGTACCACATCAGTGTTTCTCAACTGGGATGACCATGCCCCCCAGGGGACATTTGGCAATGTGTAGAGATCCTTTTGATTGTCACAACAGGGGAGAAGGTAGGGTGCCAATGGCATCTAGTAGATAGAAGCCAAGAATGAGGCCAGTCACCCTATAATTGACAAGATAGCTCACCGCAACAAAGAATGATGTGGCCCCACATGTCAACAGTGTCAGGGTTGAGAAACTCTGGACTACACCAAGTACTTTGATGCTTCAAATACAACACAAACTGGTTCTTTGTTCGTTAGAATTCCTACACAGGAAAGAATGAATTATTATCGTTCTAAGTCATCTCAACAGTTTCTCAGGCGAAGTGTTGATTCTTATAAACTGCAAAATATTAGGTCGAAATCTAGCTTGTATGTAGTATTTCTTTTGAATGAGAAATTCCATTTTTTGATGTTACAATATTTTCTTTTCATGCAAAGATAGAACTTAGACGGAGCCTTCCTTCCTGAAACGCCTTCTTAAAAAAATTGTGTTTTTTTCAGTCTGTCCGGAGGGTAAAGGTTTCAGAACAGGCCTCCCTAAGGTGTGCCACTTTGGCATGTGAATTATTTTGAGCTGAAGGCAATAGAGACCCTGTGGGCTCAAGGGAACCTTTTATCTCTCCCTTAAAGAATTTAAATTGCGGGCCTTGCACATAAGAGTTATCACTGTAAACAACGTTTTATGGCCTAATTACTGAACATTTGCTCTTCCTATCTTTCTGCAGTGATTATCTCTTAATCCCCAAGGTGCCTTACCTCATCCTTAGCTCAGAATATTAGATATACCTCATTTTCCCTTTCTGTTTCTGAACCCCGTGTATGTGGGGTTCCCATACATGCATATATAATTAAATTTGGTAATTTTCTCTTGTTAATCTGTCTCATCTCGATTTGATTATTTGACCAGCTGGAAGAACCTAGGAGGGTAGAGGAAAATTTGTTCTACCTGTGGTGAATCTGAACTTTACTAACATCGCAAAGAGTTCTCACCAAGGCATGAACTTAGATGTGTTTGGTATAAATTATATGGCTGTCAGAAAGTCACTTAAAAAACTTTCTCTGTGCCTCAGTATTTCCCTGTCTGTAGAATATACACCAACCTTGCTTGTAGAGATAATTTCAAAATATTTCACTTGGAAAGAAAGTCACCAACCAAATCTAAGATAGAAGTTAACATCATGTTCATGTTAACCTTCCTATTGTTTATAATTTAAATGTTTTTTATTTTTAATTGAGAGTTGGCAAACCTTTCTTGTCTTTGAAAGTCTGACTAGGGGAACACAGAGAAGGAAATTCGTTTTCTTTCTTCTTTCTTTAAGGAAGATTGTTCTATAGTCCATCAGGCTGTTCTAATATCTAGCCTATAATTTTTCATGATAAGATATGACACATTACAATGTAGATTGATATAACTAGTTTGGAAAGGAATTTATCGATATTTATCAACTAACCTCAAAAATGTCCATGGCCTTTGAAACAGTAATTTATTTTCTGGGCATTTATCCTAAAGAAATCATCCTAAATATACATGAGGCTTTATACAAGGAGATGTTCCTAAAAGTGTAGGTAACTGGAAACTATCTAATTGTCCAACAACCAAAATAGTGGAATGGATAGGTTAAATTGACTGACTTGACTCAGCTTTATGTCCACTTAAAGATATTAAAAATTATTTTTATAGGTCATATGTGATAACATGGGAAAATATTGTTAAAAAATAAAACAGAATCTGGAATTTTGTTCACTGTGTGATTATAATAGCATAAGAAAAGAAATCAAGCAAAATCCTATAAACTGGTATAATCAAAGTTGTTTACCCAACAATTCCACTTCTGAGGGATGATCCCAGGGAAATGATTGACTGGAAGGAAAGTAACCACCATGAACAAAGGTAGAAATAACCATAATGGTTTTTAGTAAAAATGTGGAAACAACTCGTGTCCAACAATTCAAATATAAAGGATTAGTAAGATTCATTATGATACAACTATACAACAGAAAAATGAACAGCCAATAAATGATGTAGAAACATGGTCATTAACTTGACAATATATTCACAACATACATATTAAGTGAAAAAAAATGCCAATTAAAAAGAGTACATACATTAAAAAGGTAAGAATGTTTACATGCATACAAGTCTGAAAGGATATTCTCCCCAAAGTTAGCTGGTTATCTTTGGTGGAACAATCGGGTAGATTTTTGTTTTTTTTTTTTTTTCATTTCATACATATGCATTTTTTCATATTCCTATAGTAAGTATGAATACCTGCATTTAAAAAAAGAGAAAAGAAATACATCAAAATGTTAGCAATGCCTGCAGAATAGGACTATAGATCTTATTTACTTTTACATTTTGCTTCCTGTATTTTCCTGTGTGAAAAATAATATAAATAGAGCCACTTCAAAATAGAGTCAGAGCTCTCATCCCAAAGGAACTGCCTTGCACATCTTAGTCCACAAACCTTTGGAATGTTAAAACATTAGGGCAAAATACCTTTGAACTGGGCCTAAAGCAGCATTGTATTCCAAACAACTGTCTTTAAAGATAATAGGAAAGCAGACATTATGACCATGGGACTGAAAATTAAAGAACATTGTTTAGAATTAGCATCACTACATTAGTGAGTGGAAGCAGAGGTTGTCACCTTTTTAAGATATTGATTGTTTTAAGTTGATAGTTTTTAAGAAATGAAAGACTCAGGAAAAAACTTTGACCTTCTCCCTAACTGTGCAAAACAATTTGGATAAAGGACCTGCTCCAGAAAGGGAGCTATCATCCTAGATAATGATAGCTTAGTATAAACTAGTGTATGTTAGACAAGGAGGAACCTTGCAGGGCCCCTTTGATAAAAGTACTCTCTGTGTCCCATTGTTAAAGATAACCTAGAACACATTTTTTATCAAACATTTGCTCTTCTACCTCCATATGACTTGCCTTCCTGTCCTTTGAGGTCCCAAACCACAACCACCACCGCTCCCCTTCTCTTTAGTTCAAGATGGCATGGAAGCCTCAACTGTCCAATGTGTCCTCAGGTCTCATAGTCGTATGGAATCCCCATATGTATTTATGCGATGAATTTTGTACTTTTCTCCTGTTAATCTGTCTCATGTTGATTATTAGTACAGCCAGAACTTAAAAGGTAAAAGGAAGGAAAAATATTTTTCCTCCTCCACATTAGCTTATTTGTCTCTATAGAAATTCCTTCCGTAACTTATTAACACCCATAGGAATTCCTTCCTTCTATTCATGTAATTTCCCCCTTTTATATCTCATAAATATCTTTTGCCTTCACCTCCTAATCAGAACACCATTTGGGTTTCTGCCTGAATCGGTGCTTTCAGAATAGCTGTTCTTTTGGATCTCAGATAAACACTTGTTGCCTCTCACCTTGACTTTTTTATTTTTAGGTTAACACGTAATTGTCTTTACTTCTTTCACTATGAAAGAAACATCCACATACAAAGAGATGAACCATTAGAAGAAAGCACCATGCAGCGTTCCCTTTAGAGAAAATAAATATCTTTGGTAAGTCACTTCCCTTCATTAAAACACCTGTCTCAGGACAGGCTGAGTTCTGTTGTGGTAACAAAAAGCCGAAACAACGCGCTGTATTTCCCACTCATGCTACATGTCCATCACAGGTCATCTCGGAGCTCTGCTCACCATAGACTCAGATACCCAGGCTGATAGATCAGCCACCTCCTCAAACTTTGCCAGCGGCCACACCAGCGGGGGGAAAGGAGCTCTGGAAAGTCACACATCAGCAGCAAAACGCTCCACAATTAGTCACGTGGCATATCCAATCTGGAGGGGACCAGGAAGTAGGTAAAACAGGTTATATTTGGCAAATGGCACCCGACAACACGGCCTCAAAATATAGTAAGCAAATATTGAGAGAACTCTAAGAAGACCTCAAGAAATCTGTAATCCCAGTGGTTATATTTCTGGCACCTGTTACTGGAGTCTGTAGCCAACTTGGTCTTGTTAGATACAAGCATTGTAGAAAGTGCACAGATGTGTTAGGTGGAGAACGGAAATCACAAGAAAATAGGACATGCTCTTTGTGAAATCATAAGGGAACATTGCATTTGTTGATTGTGCATGGCAAAAAGAGGATGGGGGAGCATGCGACACGTACATATGTGGCAACCTTTCAAATTTACTCACATATTAGGTTGGGCTAAAATTGTAGCATTCTTATATCTCTAAGTCTGCTCTGATTTACCTTACAATCTCCCATCCTCTAGGTAGAAGTGGGGGGAGGGCACAAGATCAAATCCAATTTACTAACCTCAGTTTAATTGTATACTTCGAAATGTCTTTGTAGGAAAACAGCCTCTACTTAGATGACTCAGTTAAGTGCTTAACAGATAAGAGTTCCACTCTTCTCTCTGCTCCTCTCCAAGAAGGCATCAGGGTGTTTGAGGGAGGGGTGTGTGATTTCCCGAGTTCATAGGGGCAAAGGGCAGATGTTAATCCCACTGAAGCAAAGCAAGATTTAGAGCTGCACCCTCCTGTTTTCTGCTTTCCCAGCAGCATAGCTGACATACTTCCTGCCTTAGTACTCCAACCTGGGAGGAGGCTATCAGGACAATTGTGTCTTGTGACCTCCCTCCCAGACTCCATTCCCCCTTTCTTTTCCCTATAACTGAACCCAAAAGTGGGGAGTGGAGGAGACTTTTCCCCTCTTCTTTACGGCCTGGGGGGCCTCCCTTCTATTCTGCACACAGGGTCTACGAATTAAAAAGGAAGCTTTGTTATTTAGAAATCCCTTTCTTTAAAAAGCCTGGGTTTTATGCACATCGTCTTACTAAAAAGAGGTCAGGAAAATCAGCTCTGAGTGATGAATAGACCCTCTGCTCTGGGCAGCACCTGTCTGTCCTTTCCTTCTTGGGACAATAAGCTTGATGACTCTGTCAGAAGGCTACCAGGAAATAGGATTTAAAGGGGGAAATCAAAATGCATTGGTTTAAGTCTTCTAAAATGTGTTCACCAGAGAGGTGAAATGGGACGAACTAAAGTGCTGAGATTCAATTTCTTGGGTGTCTTGTGAGATCCATGTCTTGTCTTCATTGAAACAAACTGTACATTTCAAAACACAACCCTAATGAAAATATAGAATGAATACATGTCACAGGTTGTAGGCATTAATTAGGGAACCAGCAGGATGGGAAATCTGGTACAAAGGGGAATTCGAAAGGCAGATTTATATGTTCGAAAAGGAAAAACATGCTGAAATAAGTTTGCTAAATAGAAGCAAAACAGGGCAAAACACACACACACACACACACACACACACACACACACATACACACACACACACACCTTTTGAGGTTATCACTTCCCCTGCACAGAAGTCTTTTGCTTCTTTACTGGACAAAAATCTATAAGTTAATATGTCTGCGCCTTAACCAAGCAACAAGGCATTCCTCTGGAGAGCTGAATAACCCTTGGGTGGGCCTGTGAGTTAAAGGCCTTTACACAAAGCTTTAGTCTGACTCTGAAAAGACAATCAGTCATCCTTTTGCCTTGTTTTCAAATATTAGGTAATTTTTCTTAACGTAGTCAAACAATGCATGCATTCCACCCACCTTAACATACACAGACCCAGGTTGGTGAGAGCTGATGGAGTGAAGAGCCACGAATGGATTTATGAAGAGCCTATGGAAATAAAAGATGGGGGTTTAAAGCAAGGCTAGGTCTCTGCCTTAGAATAAGAATCTTTAAAACCTAAAATTATGCTGTTGTGTCAAACCTACAGGTTTTAGAGGTATTTTTTTACTCACAAATTACCCGTTCCTTAGAATCACAATCTAGATAGATTTAATTAGGCATAAATGATTCCATTACCAAAGCAAATTAATCGGGTTAAATGAAACCGTAAGGGTACGCGATAATTATTTTTGATCGTCATAAGTTACGTAGGTTACCATAGCCCATGAAATATATACTAGCCTATTAGGTTACTGACAAGACAAACATTATTTCATCAATAAGGCACATTCAGACTTGGCTTAACTTTAAGGAATGTGACACAGTTCACATACAAACCACTCTCCAACTGATAGTAGTTTCCAAAAACATCTGAATTTTTAAAATCCCATACTAGTTCATTTGTAATACCCTCTTCCCTGTTCAGATGGTTTTTGAAGTATCCTCTTGGTTAGAGAGAAAGAAAAGAAAACGAATATTATAAAAGAACAAAGCCTGCTCTGATGAGCAGTTTCCCCACGGAATTTCATTTTCTGAGTAGAGAGCAAGATCATCTGATTAAAAAGCTCAAATTTTCTGAACCTTTCTGTTGAAGTCTATGGTGTGTAACATGAGCACATTTCCATATTCAGGTTATGGAAAACAAGAACTCACACAAAACTTTTCCTTTAAAAGTTGAAGAAATCTAAGACGTTGCATGTTGGTGCAGAAATGAGAAATCTAAAGGTGTTTCTCACAGACTGCTTGGCTATATTTTTATTTTTCCTACAAGAAAGCGAAGACAAACATTTGGGAAAGTATTATAACTCAAAAGCATGACCAAACCTAAGAAATTTAAGTGACCGTGTCACAGAAACATGGGAACATAAATTCTGTTGGCTAATCCAAATAGATAATTAATCATGTTCCTGACAGTGTGGAATGCAGATTTGCCTGCTATTTGCAGAGACTTTAGCGGCAGGCTGAGAGCTTTCTCGAATGCTGGAATCTGGAGTGGCTTGAGGAGCTGTAAGTCAGTGATTCTGAGATCTACAGATTTCTTAGACCAATAAATTTCAAAGTGATGTCGAAGACTATCATGGTGTTAACATCTTTATTTTGCCGAATAATGTTGGGGGGAGGGGAATTCACTCTTTATAATTGCCAACATTTCATAAAAGACACAGCTTCATAGATTTTTTTTTTTTGAGATTAATTCATAATTGGATTCATCAGTGAGTTTGGGGTCAAGATACCTCTAGGTGACTTAACGTCTTTATCAAACCTTTCATCGATGACTTACAGGCTCACTGAAGTAAGTACCTGCCATCCATGGATGATCAGAATGAATGCTGCTGAGACAGGTGAGTGGGACAGGATTAGACTTTGGCTCTAGATAGGGGTTTGGTTCTTGAGAGATTTTCATTAGAATCTTCTTGTTTTAAGGAGGATTTTTCTTTTTCAAATGGAGAGGTGATAGGGAATTTAAGCATTAACCAAATTCCTACTGGGACATATGTTCAGCTTTCTTCTGCCTTAACTGTCCTTTAAACAAGAATTAAATCAAATTCTCTGAGTACCCATTACTAAGAAGGCTGGGATAGGCTTTAGGGCAAAATTTCTCAAACTTAAGTCTTCATAATTATATGCTGATAACCTATCAAAAGCGCATATTTCTGGGTTTTTTGCCATCGGTTCTTAATGAAATCTGAGATGGCAGCCCAGAGATAGAATCTCAATTTTTAACAAGAATGTGATTTTGCTGCACATGGTTTATGGACTCCATCTTGAGAAATACTGTTCTAGGAATTATAAAGAAGTAACACTTTCAATTTTAGTAACAGCACACTAGCTAATTCAGATCAACTTTCTGCTAAACATAACGTATTAAACATCTTTTTTAAAGCATCAGAAATCTAACAAAATACTGATGAATTACTGGGATGAGATCCAGCAAAGAATGAAAACCCATAAAGGATGGGCCTGACACTCTGGACCATTTCTGCTTTGGAGTTATTAGCTG
This sequence comes from Pteropus alecto, assembly GCF_000325575.1. Classification (NCBI taxonomy): domain Eukaryota; kingdom Metazoa; phylum Chordata; class Mammalia; order Chiroptera; family Pteropodidae; genus Pteropus; species Pteropus alecto. The sequence goes on along the minus strand of NW_006435837.1, from coordinate 1,795,516 downwards.
ATCTTGAAGAGACAATTTAGAGTGTAAACTGTCTTTTTCGGGACCTCATTGGATTAGGGGAACAAGAGTCAGATCAGGACCTGCCAAGGGTAGAGACCTAGTAAACCATTCTGCATCCCCAATGCGCACACCTGTTAGGAGTAAGGGTGAACTGGAAGTGTCTCCTTTAGAAAGTTTCACATCTTGAACTTGGACTAAAGTAACCCTGGAAAAAGCAAAAGAACATCTTTTTTAGAGGAAGAAAACATCAACCTAAACATCAAGTTATTTCTACAAATTATATTTCATATATGGTTTCTAGCACGCAAAGATAACTAAGCCTCACTAAGAAACAGAAAACCATGAGCAAAAATGAGGAAAAAATAAATAACAAAACAGACTGAAAGGGACTCCATCCAGATACTGGATAAATCTCCCATATAGGTAGGTGTGGTCATACAACCAAACTTGGTCCAATGGGATGCGAGCAGAAATGATGTGTATTTATTTTCATAAAAATGAAGCTGCTTGCCCTGAATTTTTTCTCCCACCAGTTGGAAAATGGAAATGATTGGAAAAATTGCTTGGATTCCAACAGAGATGCTGAGGATAGCAGAGCTGCTCACCAGCCAAGGTTCCTATGTGTCCTCTTGGAACAGAGGTGCCCTGCAAGCCGTGGGCTATTATAAGAACGAAATAAACTCCTATCCTATGTAAGCTATTGTACTTTGGGGTTCCTTTGCAACAACTTTGCCTGTACCCTAAATAATGCAGAGAAGTAGAGTAGAGTAACACAAAGTTGGAAAAGTTGGAAAGTTGGGAGTGAGGGGGAAGCAGTTGTTATGAGCCTTAATAGCAGGGTCCAGAGTAAGGATCTGAGGTATTTGGTAAAGTGAAGCACTGCAGAGGGACCAGTCAGGTAGTGGTGCCATTGGTGGTGATGGTGAAGCTGATGAAATGGCTTCAGTTACCTTGTGTGTTGTTAATAATTCTATATCTCCAGGCATACTTTTCTCCAGAATTCCATGCCCATATTTCCAAGAGCTGGTCAGAATTTCTCTCTGGAGGTCAAATAGCCTCCTCAAACTCAACATTTGAAAACTTAGCTTTCTTCCCCAGAGAACCTTTCTTTCTCTTGTATTTCCTATTCTGGTTAATAACTGCACCCTTCCATATCATCTTTCACCCAGTGGTACTCACTGGAAATTGGGGTCCCCCTTGATGCCTCCTGTATCACCACATTGAATTTCTCATAAAGATCGCCTCCTTCTATTCTTTCTTTTTGTTTCTCTATTTCCATTGCCAGTGCTTTGACGTGGGTCTCCATTGTCTCTTATCTCAAATGTGGCCTTATCCTCCTTTCTCACTGATCTTTCTGATTTCAATTCCCCCCCATGCTTCCCATTGCTCGTGGGGCTGTTTTTCCAAAACACAAACTTGACCATGTCACTCCACCTGTTTCTACACTTCCTCCCATTTTCTATAAGCCAAGGAGCCCAGACTCAGTACAGATCTGGTACCCTTTGGCCCCTATCAAGCCCCTCAGTGTGCTGTGAACCCTGAACTCACTGGGCCTTGGCAGCGTCCTCTCTGCATGGAATGTCCTTGTCCTCTCTTCACTTAATGGACCCCCTACTCAGCATTCAAAACCAGCTTAAATATGAGGCATTGGAAAATTTCTCTAGAATCCTCTAGCTTAGTTGATTAGCTATTGATATATCAATATCTGATAAACGAATGAATTAAAGTACTAAGAACTGAATCCCAAAGTTCACATACCCAGAAGAAGTGCAGAAAATTTCAAAAGTATAGAATTTTACAACTGGAAAGGGAACTTACAGATTTTAAAGATCATCTAAGTGTGTTTATAGATGAGATTCAGAGAAATTAAATGACTTTCCCAGAATTAGACAACAGAATTGGGAGTAAGACATGAGTTTTATGGTTCAGTTTCTGTTGTTGTTTTCCTATATTTTGCTATGAACGTATTAGAGAATAATTTCTATTGAAGGGTTTGTTTGAAAGGTTGAGTTTAAAGGTTTGGCCATTTCAGCTTGTAGACTAGGCAGCACTTCAGGGCAAATAGAGAATGATCAAAATGTCAGTGTAACCTTGCCACAGAGATAATTATCTAAGTTATGAGTTGTTTTCCCAGAGGGATGTATAGAGATCCTGTGTACATACCAAGGTAAACATTGGTAATCTGCAAGTATCCAGTCCAAAGACTCAGGGGCCCTTTCAGTTTGGCTTCTCAAATTTTTGAATGCATAAGACATCATATATAGGCAAAGGAAAGCAATTAGATTAAAAATATGGTTATCAAGGTATTAAATATTATAAATGTGTGATATATGTACTTCTTTATTTAACATATTAAATAACAGGATCTAGCAGCCAGCTAATAACTACCATGACTTTTAGGTGGCAATGAGGGTAAATGATATTTCAAAAACCTGCAACAACTGTCATGTGATATGAAAATATTTGTAATTTCTATTAGCGACAGGTCACAGGTCCAGCCAACACGACTGTGGTTTGATACTCATATTCTCAGTTGAAGGAAACACTTCCATTAGAGATCAATGAAAATGAAGAAGAAATGTTTTTCAAGTTCACTGATCTGCTAAACCCTAGGTTGAGCATCCCTGGTTAGTCCAGTCTTTTCATTTTAAAGGTGAGGAATCTTTTATCTTAAATATGAAGGTGGGTTCAATGAAAATTAATTTAAAGAAAACCATTGACAGAGTCTATGAAGTCAGCACACTTCCCTCAAGGAGCTTGGCCTTAAAAACAGACAAAGACTTGAAAAAGGGAGGTTTCTTTTAAACCATTTCTGCTTTCTGCTCAATGTTCCTGGTCCCTAAGGCCTGCTTGATGCAAAGTCCCTCGGGGAGGGGAGATATAAGAACAAAACCCAAATTAACATCACAATACTGCACCATACTGAGAATAAGAAGGATGACACAATTAATTTTTTAATAAGTGCCAACAATAAGAAGTACCTATGCAATATATACAAATATAAAATCATTGTGTTGTACACCTGCAACTAACACAATATTGTATGTCAGTTATATCTCAATTTAAAAAAAGAATAATGTTGACTATTGGTTTGGGTTAAAAATTCACCTGAATTGTATTCTGGTTATTTTTAATGTGACTTTAAAAAAAACAAAAAACAAAAAAAAAACCATACATTTTGAAGGGTGTGGAATAAGAAGGCTCTAAATATTTTTTAAACCAAATAATTGACTAAATGTGGCAAAAAAACTTATTGAATTCATTCTCTATCACTGATTTATGATGTCTCCTTTGTCATATATTAGATTATTAAATTTACTGGTTTCTAGTTCTTGAGCGTGTAATTGTTTTTTAAATTATTTTATGGAATTTTCTGTTTTTGTGTTTTATTTGATAAGGAAAATAGTAAGGAAAAACAAAATAAACTATGATAAAAAATAATCACATTTTGATTCTTTTTAATATTTATACCTTATACCTATTTGTTTCTTGTCCTATTGTAATAGGTAGGGCACCAGAACAATATTCAATATTATTATCCTGTTTTGTTCCAGGCTTAAATGGGAATATTTCTAATGTTTCAAATTAGAATCATATCTGCTATAGGTCTCATATTAATGAAGTTTTCTTCTATTTTGCACTATAAAGGGGTTTTTCTTAGAAGTAGATGTTAAATTTTATCAAATGAATTGTTGGCATTTACTGAAATGATCACATAGCTCTTTAAAAAAAAAATCTATTAAGGTAGTGAATTACATTGAAAGATTCCCTAATATTAAACCATCCTTCGATTTGTTAAATAAACTCACCTTGGTCATATTGGATTTTTAAATGTATATTTTTATGTGTCTTTTAATATGGTGCTGAATATTATTTCCTGATACTTTGTCCAGAACTTTTACATCCTTGAGTATATAATTCTTTAGTTCTTGTGCCTCTCCACTTAAATGCTATACTGAGATTCATTTAGTTACATTTCTGAAATGTGGGGTATTTAAATAATAACAATAACAACAATGACAACAACAACAATAAAATTATATATATAACCCAAAATGCCCTGTTGAAGAACAGAATATCTAGCCTTTAATTGAGTTGATGTTGTCCAGAGGTCTTAGGCAGTTGAATCTTTTCGACCTTTTTGAGCATGACCCATGGTAAGAAATAGATTTCTTCATTGGAACTCATTGCATGTGATTCAAACATAAGTTTTCCCAGACTTCTCTGAAGAAGTGGTAGGAAAAAAAAATAAGTGATGGGGCCCACTGCTATTTATGACAAAGGACTGAGTTACAACCCATAGTTTGATAAACACTGGGCTGGATGAACTCCGAGGATTCTCAGATGCTAAGATTCTATGATATATGTGTGGATCATTTAAATAGGAACTGTTATGTCCCATGATCTTGGTAGAGTGGGCTTATGTAGTAGGTGTCCTGTAAGGCCCAGTGGCATAGTCTCTCTGTTCACCTGAGCTAGGTGCTGCAGATGTGTCCCTTGTGTGTATTGTGTGTGACCTCTTGTAGTTGAGCCTCGGTTGCTGTTTGCATGTCAATAGGAAGGATTGACTCTCAGTTTAATTGGTTATGAAGACTGGCTGTGACTACAGTGGAGGAGCTGTTGTGCAGGGGCTGACCCTATGGAGCAGGATTTGCTTTAGCAGGCCTCTGGGGCTTGCCCAGTCTGCCCTTTGGAATTGTCATTTGTGGAAGTGGTTGGGCGGTGCTCTGGTGTGGTCTGAAGCTGGGCACCAGTGTGCTGGTTCTGGGGCCTCTTGTGCAGGTCAAGGTCAGCTGCTGCTTCTGCCCTGCCCAGGGCTACTTGGTATGAGCTACAAAGTGATCTGCAGATGGTTTCCACTTTTGCTGGCCCTGGAGGTACCTGAGAGAGGCCAAGTCTCAAACCGAAGTTGGCTTCTACTAGTGCCAGTCTTGGAGCTGCTTAGCAAGAGGTATGGGGCATGCCAAGGCCGAAAGCAGCTTGCTTGGGGTTTGTGAACCTTTAAGAGATTTTAAGAAAGTCCATAGCATGAACCAAGACAGGCAGTTTGTATAAAAAAGCCACTAGAAGCAGTTTGGGTAGGCCCACAAGTTGAGTGGAGCAGGGTCTCAGGGAATCACCAGGACAGGTGATAGCCAGGTTGATAGAAATGCAGATATAGTGGCTGCCTGCATCTGCAGGCTGAGTGCAGGGAGGGCTCAACAAAGGAATAGTGACTTCTGCCAGTACTTCTGTCCGGGAAAATGCTGTCCCTTCAGCCCTTGAAGCCAGACAATTCAGTTCCTCCCTGGCACCTTTCCAGCTACTGCCCCAGTGCTGGAGCTCAGGGTGAGTGAGTCCCTTTGTGAGTAAGGCCAGGCGCGGGCCCCTTACAAGGAATGCCTGCAACTCCTGCCACCCTCCATACCACTCAGTCACAATCTTTGCTGGTTTTCACAGCCTGAAGTTGTGGGGACTTCCAGGCACTGGAACCCTGGGCTGGGGAGCCTGGTTTGGGACTGGGACCCTTCACTCCTCATGGAGGACCTTTGCAGCCAAGGTAGCCCTCCTGACTTTTAACCCCTACACGCGGGTGTAGGATCAGCCGATTTTGCCTCTCCGCCCCTCCTACCACTCTTGGCATCACCCCTTCTGCATGTTCTTAGTTGCAGGATTTCTGTTCAGTTGGACTTCAGGTGGTACTCAATGATGGTTGTTCTGTAGTTTAGTTGTAATTTTCTTTAACCTAAGGGTATGTGGTTTAAATTCTGGGTGTTAAAGTTATTTGGATTAATGCTGCCTCCAAAACAAAGGTGATTGTTTTTTTTATTTGAAGAATACTTCAGTTCATTTGTTTGTTTGTATTCAATTTTAAGGTCCCCTCAATTATTATTTTAAGCCAGTAAATTCTGAGGTGGTTTATTATAACCCAGACACCATGGCATCACATCACAAGGCATACGATGTCAGTTTGTCCCATTATCAATGACAAAAAGTTGAATCATTTAGTTAAGGTCCTGTCTACCAGATCGCTCCATTATAATGAATAAGTCATCCGTGGGGTGTCTCATCTTTTTTATTTAGTAACTCTTGCTACATGAACTTAAACCCACCATAGCAACAACGATGGAGGGAACTTGCTTCAGAGTTACATTTTCTCTGTGAAATACCTGCCTATTGACTGATTACCCAGCAGGTGGGCTCCACAGCTGGCAGAGAAGGTAGAAATCCAGCTGCGATGAAAACACTTGACTCTATTTGTAGTTTAACAGACTCTGTGCTTAAAACAGAATGCTATAAACTCTGTGGGTTTGCCAACTTGTGATTCTGATCCCAAATTATGAAATTTGTGGAAAGAAAAAAGCAAAGAGCAGTCTTTTTATTTTAAGCTTTTCATATGGCGTTAGGATCAAGTGCCCACTGAGAAAGAACTCTATTAAAGACACTGCTTCTTGCTTTCACAGTAATGCAATTGTTTCCTAGTTAGGATGAATGTCCCAGTATATAAAACTAGTCGGGTCTGTGTTGCCTTCTTGTTTCCATGTCTTTTAATTTCTGCTTTCAAATGTATTATTTCATTATATTTAAACAAAGCACTGTCCTCTTATAGATGCTCATGACTGTGTCACTAGTGCCTACGATGCACATAGTCGGGGCTGAGTGTGTATACGTATGAAAAAAATGAATACGTGGGGATTCCCATTTTTTCATTCATTCTTCACAGATTTATAGCATGCCCACTCTCCTGTCACATGCCAAGATTTATCCTAGGCATTGAGCCATAGAGGTTAATAAAACACAGCCCCTGTTTCAAGAGCTCATAGGTTTAGAGAAGGATAAACAATGAATTCTAAAACTCAAGGTAGAGGGTAGGCACTGATAGAAATATGCACTTGGTTTGTTATTGTTGTCATTATATTTATAAGGCATTGTTAGTTTAGTCACAATTTAAGCACATTGAAATATTAACAGGAAAGTGCAAAAAAGCACAGCATCTCAGTAAGCAGCGGAAAGAACACAGCACAGTTATAGAAAAGACATGATTATTTTAGATTATAGAAAAGAAATTATTTCAGGTAGAGGACTCTATAGTCTTGTATACATATTTATCAATGTCATCACTATCATCATTTTCTTATGTCTGATCTGATTTATTTGTTACTCTTGCAAAATCTCATTTTTGACTGGACTTCGACTTAAAGGTAGAAGCTCTCAGAGAGGACAGTCTATGTCTCTTGGCAATCTGTTCCTGGTGGTTTTTTTTTGGCCTCTTTCACTCTCTTGGTCAAAATTTTAGCATATTCTGCAGCCCGTTCCTTGTTTTTCTTAGTACAGTTTTTCTTCAGAGCAGTGCGCTATTTGTCATGCAGGACGCATGGAGTAACAAGACACTGAATCTTGGGTACTTTGGTCCTCGGTTTGGTCCTTGTGTTCTTTGTTTAGGGGCTTGCTCACAACATATTGGCGGACATCATCTTCTTTAAAGAGATTGAAAAGTTTGTGGATTCTGCTCGCTCTTTGGGGCTCCAGGCAATGAGGCACAGTAGTATCAGTGAGACCAGGAATATCTTTCTCTCCTTTTTCTATAATGACTAAGTTGAGAACACTCAGATAGGCATCCACAATGCAACCCCGAACAGATTTGTGCTTTCTTTCTGCAGCCCTTCTTGGTGTATAACAGAAATGCCCCTTACTCAGTAGCAGGCGGACACGGCCATAGATCAAGATACCCAGCTTCACAAATGAACAGGACAAACAAACAGAGACTCATGGACATGGACTACAGACTAGTGGTTACCAGAGGGTAGGCGGGGAGGTAGACAGAGTAAAGGGGGTCAAATATGTGGTGACAGAAAGATATCTAACTATGGGAGGTGAACACACAGTGTAATATATATATTAATATATATACATTATATATATATACATATATATCTTACTGTTAAAGTGTACAGCTGAAACTTATTGAATTTCATTAACCAATGTCACCATAAAAAATAAATAAATAAATTTATTTAAAAAGATACTCTGCTTCACTGGGAAACCTTGTTGTCCCCACCACTGATTTGAACCACATAACCCTTCCATTCTTCACCCAGAGTGTCAGCAGCAACTTCTGTGGCCATATGCTTCTCATAAAAGGTACGGAGTTTTTGTTCATTATCCACTTCAATGAGCTTCTGGCAGCTAGGGGCTGGGAGAGAGATGTTTATCTTCATCCTGGAGCTGGCAACCGCCTCAGAGGCACCACAACAGAGAGCCATCATCATCACTTTTTAAAAGTAGTACTTGAATTAGGTGAGAAGTACCTGGGATTACTAGTGTTGCTAAACTATTTCAGAGTAGTGCACTGGGTTTTATAGGAACAGAGAAGAGGGAGGTTAGAAAAGGGCTCATGAAGTTAACCTGAGTTAAAGTTATAAAATATTTTTATGAGCGTTTTCTTAGTACAAACTGTAGTTTTAAAAATAAAGACAGTCGAAGAAAGAAAATTATTTTAAAGTCATGCATAAGTCTACCCATAGGTAATGGTAAACATCTGTTTATATCCTTCCTATTTTATTATAACATAAATACTTAAACATATACGAAAATAGGACCAATTTGTCTATTTTCTTTGTGACCTGCTTTTTCTCACTTAACAATACTTTATGAATATCTCTCTACATTATCAAATGTTCTGCTATGATATCAAATTTAAGGGCAACACTATATGAAAAGAGAGACTTGGAATACAATCGCTGACTAAGCTACGAGGATTCAAATATAACTATAAGCGTTTTCATTTTTCAGTCTGAAATCATTTGTATTTCTACTAGACAAAAACAAATCACTCATAAGCTTACTAATCTTTTCTGCAAGTTAACATGTAAGTATGTAACTTCATAGCGTCTGGGCCCTAATCGATGGTTAGTTGATAGCAAGTTAAAGTTAAATTTCTCTAGATCTGCACTATCCCATATGGCAGCTACTAGCCACAAGGGGCTACTAAGCACTTGAAAGGCTAGTGAATAACTAAAGTTTTTACTTAATTTTACTCAATTTTAATTTTAATTTAAAACCGAAGCAATGTAAAATATTTTTCCATTAAATTTAACTTTATTGTTTAGGTTGGACTACATTTCACTTAAACTGCTGAGTCTCATAGATATTGCTCAGTGTACTTCACTGTCTGTGTTGATGCATGAGTCATATTTAGTATTATACAGAAAATCATTATCTCTCTAGTTAATGTCAATAGATTGAGCCAATTCGATTTTTTTCTATGCACTAATTTAACGTGGAAATGTGTTTATTAGAACATTTTATACAGACAGAACCATTTACAGTGATACCTAAGTATCTCATAATCAGTAACTAAATTGAAATACTTTTTATATTTTAAATTATAATTAAACTATTTTGAAAGTAAAAAACAATTACAAACTAGATTTTAAATTTAAATGGGAAGCATACTACTGATGCAGAACCGAGTAGATATGTGGATACTAATATTGAATCAGAAGAGGAAGAAAAACAGAGATTGGAAGAAAGTATGATGTAAATTTCATATAATTTGTTGCAGCAGACCAAAACAAAAAAGCTGTTGTATAAAAATCGTTTAAAGATAATAAAGTGGACAATATTAAGGAACATTTTCAGCAAATACAGAGTGAATTTGATGAGAACAGTAAACGAAGAATAAAATTAGTTGCCTGCATTCAAAATTGAATTTCCGATGAAAATTGTTTAAAAAATGATAACAGGCTCTGAACTTGTAACTTTGGCCAGCCTTATTAAGGCTTGGATTCCTGCACATAAAAGAAAACCAGTTTTAGATGGCAATAGTAAAATAAATTATTATTTCACTTATGGAAATTTTGTTTTAAAAATTATAAGGAAAAGACTAAAATTGATATTTTACTAAAAATGAAAGATCTTTAATTAAACCACAAAATAATTGTCTGTAAATTACAAGACCTTTCTAACAGTATCCAAGATTAATTTATTCAAAATTGGAAAAATTAGAAGAACTTTTCTTTAGCTTTAGATGATTTGTGTGATACAGGACACTATCTAATTGGTATTTGGGGTATTTTTGTTTCAAAGGACTGAAATACTTGCAAAGAAATGCTATTTCATAGCCTAAAAAACTATGGCATAGATATTTTTAAGTATTTTTCATCTGTCAAAGAAGAACTTCAGTTAGATATGAAAAAAATATATCATGACGGATGGTCCTCCAGCTGTTAGGTCAAGATTCTGGATTTGTTGAAATTTTAAAACATGAGATTAATGTTTTTCTGGTGACTTCATATCACTTATGATACACCCTGAAAATATTTGTGTTCAGTTCTCTGAAACAGACCCTTTGAAACAGCTGTTAAAACTGTTCAGGATGTACGTGCAAATGCTATGACTCATCACCACTTTATGGAACCATTGATAGAAGGAGACAATGAATTTAATGATCTTGTGTTCATTGCCAGTGCTTCTTGGTTGAGCTACAAAGGGTTTTACAAAGTTTTACTATCCTCTTAACTCCAATTCAAGATTTTCTTGAAACAAAAGGAATGCCTGCCAAATGTTCATTAATTAAAAAAAAAAATAGCAATGTGACTTACATATTTTCTTATAAATATCACATTGCACATAAACAAGATAAATTTGAAGCTCCAAGGAAAGGAAAAGCTTTTTATGTGATTTAGCTAGACAGGTATAAAAGTTTATATTGAAGTTGAAACTTTTCATGATTTCAATTAATACTAATGATTTTATACATTTTTTTCTAGCATGAAACAATATGCAGATTTTAATTGTAATAGAGAGCATTATGTAAATTGACTGTAAAATTGTAAGAAAAATTTGAAGAATGCTTTGTTTATATTGATAAATCTAGAATTGCTTCTCAAATAGTACAATACCCTTTTGACTATAACGTTAAGAATACTGAGTTGATCCAAATTAGTGAATTTACTTAACTTGGACAGACGTGGTTTTGAAACCGGCAAGCTTTTGCTTCAAAGTCAAATCGATCATTCTGAAATAATAAACTAGTTTTGCCAATGTGGATGTAAATATTAAAGGAAAATGATTTTCGGTACTCAATTCAGTTTACTGGAATTAAAACAATTTTTTTTTATGTCAAACAGGTAATGTGCCGATGTTGTAACAAGGTTTGAGGGAGGTACATCTCACACAACGGCATGAACACCCAATCATCATGAACTACAAAAGGATCAGTTACTGGAAAAATTTTAAGAATGTTAAAACAACTTGGGTATGTAAACTTTTTTCCAACTGTAAATTGATGAAATCTAAATACAGAATAAATACTTTTCATGAAAATGTAGCATCCCAAGATGTGCTATAAGGGTAAAATACATACTGGATTTCAAAGACTTAGGACAAAAAGAGAATCTAAAATATCTCATTAATAATTTTTTTACATATTGAAAAGATAATATTTTGGATATATTGGGTAAAGTAATATGCATTAGTAACACCAATTTCCCGTTTCTTTTTACTTTTTTTTTTGATGTGGCTACTAGAAACTTTTAAATGCATTCGTGGCTCCATTCGACAGTACTGTTGTACCTCAGGTAACATAGGAATATGTATTTGAGAATATTCCACTACATTATTGAAAGAGCACGGAATAATCTTTTTATTATTTGATAAGTAATCTTAGTCCCAAATTTTATACAATTTTCTTAACATTTTTGGGTTGTAAAAGACTGATGTGTCTGAGACTTGCAGTAACTTAGCAGGTTTAGAACCTGCTATTTGGAGGAATAATAGGAGTTGAGTGAGAAAAGGAAAATTAAAGCTAGATTGTAAAAAGTGTTTAAGCCATATGTAGCATTTGATCTTTATTCTGTAGGCAATTGACAGTCATTGAAGAGTTTTAGCAGGGGAGTTGTTATATCACTAGAATTGTATTTTGGAAAGATAACTATTGAAGCCTGTGGGCCATGAATTGCAGGGAGTCAATTATTACTGTGCAAAATAGAAAGAATAAAATCTCAAATTTAGATAATGGTAGATAGGGGGTCAGGGAAGTGATGGATGGATTTAAGAAAGATTTGGTAATTGGTAGAGTATGAGAAGTGAAAGGAAAGAGCCAAGAGTGAGTCCAAAGTTTCTGATGTTGTCAGCTCAGTGGATGATGGTACAGGGTTTGCTTTTATTCACTATTTACTAACATGTAAATATCAAATTTGAGATTATATGAAAAAGATCAAGTTGGAGAGGAAGGTAAAGTGTTCAGTTTGATCATTTGACTTTGACTTTGTAGAGAGTGAATATAACTGACAGATCCAAAGCTCAGGAGAAGAAGTGGGATGCCAAGGATGGAGATCTAGGAATCTTCTGCATACGGGTGGCTGGAATTGTAGGAGTCCAATGAGATTACCTGGAGAAAGAAGTTCTTCACCTTGGCTGCACCTTACAATACGTGGAGAAACTTAAATCTCCCAATGCCCAGGCCATACCACCGGTCAATCAAATCACGATGGGACCCAGGCATGATGATTTTTTAAAGCTTCTGTGATTCTAATATGCAGCTAGATTTGAGAACCACTGGTAAGAAAGACCAAGCAATAAAAGAACCAAGGAAAGGTAAACAAAGATGGCCAAATGGGGTGCAAGGCCAGTCACACTGGGGAGAATATACCTGAGCATGAGGAGGCAACAGGCTGACTCGATCCAGGGTGAGGAGTTTGCAGGGACAAAGGTTGAGGGCTAGAGGGGTTAAGGACGTGATGACTGACCATGGGGAATGAACGAAAATGAGGTGAGTGATAAAGTGAGGAGGAAATAGGGTCCAGGGACTGAAGGTCTTGATATGATCAAAGAACTGAAACCCCACTAGGATGAGGCAGGTATTGAATTGAGGTGACTCAGGTGTCAAAGTTGTCAGTGAAGGTGAGCTGTGACCTGGAGGCCTGGTAGAGAGTGAGGGGCTGGATGATGCGTTAACCTCCTAGAGTTTTTAATTAAGTCTGTGAACAATGGCCTGAAAGTATCAAAAAGGCAACCTCCTGTTTTACTCAACCCTGCCCTTTAAACCAGGAGTCCCCAAACCCCTGGTACCAGTCCGTGGCCTGTTAGGAACCGCAGGAGGTGAGGAGCAGGAGAGCAAGTAAAGCTTCATCTGTATTTTCAGCTGCTCCCCCGCGCTGGCATCACCACCTCAGCTCCACCTGAGATCATCAGGCATTAGATTCTCATAGGAGCACTGGTCCCTGGTGCCAAAAATGTTAGGGACCACTGCTTTAAAAGGCAGACTGTTTCCCTTAAGTCAAGCTTGCCTATTACTAAGGCATTGAAACATGGCTTAGAAGCTGCTGTATCATATACACTTTAGGAGCATTGCTTTTTTTCCCTTCTTCTTTTTAATGTTCTTGTATTTCCTGTACATACACTGTACTTGATAACTTTTCATTTTGATATAATTTTAAATGCACACACAGAAAAGTTGTAAAGAAAGTGCAAGGAACTCTTGTATACCCTTTACCCAGATTCAACCATTGTTGACATTTTGCCCTAGTTGCTTTGTCAGTCTATTTCTATTTGTGTATGCATATATATTTCCCAAACGATGAATTAATTGGCGACTATGTCCCTTCACCCAAAATGCTTCAGGGTATAATTCCGAAGAACAAGGACATTCTCTTTATGTAATCACAGTACAATGATCAAAGTCAGGAAATTTAATGTTGTTACAAAGCTATTGTTTAATCCACAGTCCTTGTTCCTCTTTTGTCAATTGTTCCAATAATGTCTCCTATGGCTACTTTTCTTTCCTGGTCCAGGATCCAATTTAGAATCATACATTGTGATTTAGTTGTAATATCTCCTTAGTTTCTTTTCATCTGGAACAGTTCCTCAGCTTTTCTTTGTATTTATTGACCTTGAATTTTTAAAGAATATAGGCCATTCATTTTGTGGAACATCCGTTAGTTTGAGTTTGTCTGATGTTTCTTCAAAATTAGATTCAGGTTGTGCATTTTTGGCAGGAAGACTACAACAAGGATTTTGGGTCCTTCACAGTACATCACAGCAACAGGCACATGATGTCAGTTTGGCCCAATTGGAGATCTTACCAATTGTACAGCAACTGAACATTCTTTAGCATGATTTTTTTTTTCATTCAGTGGGCATCTTGCATTGCAGTACAATTTTCTTTTTTGCACAAGCATGATAACATGAAGTTTCTAAATTATTTTTTATTAATTGCAAAATAGTCAAAGTGCAATAACCTGGTGTTTTTTAAGGAAGCAAGTTTAAAATAATATATGTGCATTTTTACTTATGGAGTTTTCATGTCAATAGGTATACTTAGTTTGAAACAAAATCTATTTTGGACAAAAATGAGAAAACAATATTTGTAAATAATTTTGAAAAATGCAATTTAAGACTATTAAAGGACAAACTTCCTGATGCAATAAACATATTTTTATTTTTTTATTAATTTTTTCAAGATCTAATTTGCTTTATTAAGCAATTCATGAATTGGGCAGCATCCCATCTAGCAACTAGAAGCATGCTCCCCAACGGATATATTTTAAAAATATTAATATACTCTTAAAGTACAAGACCCTTATGATTAACATGGTGATATGCCAGGCAATATTCTATAAAACCAGAAGAAACCTATGGCTTATTGGGGAGGTCTGAATTATGATTCATGTGTGGATCTTAACGGTAACTGCTGCAAAACGATTTTAGACAGATTCTCAGAGCCTGACAGAAGGGAGTCATTGGGACTGGTTATGCCAAGGGGAAGCAGCTGAAAAGGGAGCCAAAGAAGATTTTAAAATAAGAGCTGTGTCAACATGCATAAATTCACTTGCTTTGAAGAAGCTGCAGTGAGATCCAGGAACAGGAAAAAAAATATTTATTGTTTTGCCTTTGCATGCCAAAATGTAATCTCTCCTTTTACTTCTACCCTTTCCTTAAAATAACAATAGTCTGCCTGTACAATGAGTGTGTTTTAAATGAACCATTCAGTGCTTTTTCCTACTCTCATTTCCAGTGCTGAGCAGCAGCAGCATGATAGACTAGAAATTCTCCTGACTTTGGAGTCAGATTGACCCACGCTCCAAACCTTGCTCTACCAGACTGGCATGTGGCCTTGAGCAAATCACTTGGGCCTCAGTGTATATGTCTTTAAATAGGGAATAAACTTTGTTTGATTGGGAAGATTAGAAACTCACAGAAAAAAAAAAAAGAACTCACAATACTTTACATATACTTTGGCCCATAGTGGACGTTCCATAATGGAAGTTGGATGTAGGACAATGTAGTTTTAAAAAAGAGCCCTGGCCTGGGAACTGGGGCACCAGGGTCCTGGTCCCTGAGCCTTCATTTCACTAATAAGTACTTGACCTTGGCATGATTCCTCAAACTTTCTGGATTTTAGTCCCATTGAGGAAGGAGCGTTGGCTAGAGAGAAACATAGGTCAAGTTCGAGGGGCACTAGCATGCTGTCACTAATGCAAAGTGGAAAATTCTTCACTGGAGAGCTGACTGCTGTGCACTGGGAATGGAGGTGAGCGAGTGAACGAGCGATCAGCTCTGCCTGGGCACTTTGATCTGGACCTTGAATGTTCGCGTGTGGGCTTTTCCACTGGAGAAAGGAGGTGTTTCAGGTGAGGACAAAGACCCAAGGGTCCAGTAGGTGAAAGGGCATGGTGCTGCCACGCCGTGAAATGGCAGCTCACATCCAATCCCACTGCAATTAGCTTCTGGGACTATCTCTGACTGTTGAGTTGTATCAGATATAT
>NW_006435837.1:1774067-1779679 GCF_000325575.1 Pteropus alecto | reverse complement strand
CTCCCAGATACCTACCATTTGGACTGGGGCAAAGGAAACTACCAGTCTTAACTCATTTATAATAATAACTAATCCTTCCATAGGGCTTTCTCCATGCCAGGCGCTGTTCTAAGTGCTGTGCTTCTATTAATTTATTTAATCCTCAGAACAATTGTGTGAAAGAGGTGCTGTTATGATACCTCCTTCACAAACAAAGAAATTTAGAAAGATGAGATCATTTGCCAAAGGTTACCTGAAAGCAAATGGAAGAATCAAGATTAGAAGCTAGTTGGGCCAACAAAAGGCTCTGATCCTAATCATTCTGTGAACTGCCTTTTTAGAGACTATGGAAGAAAAGAATCAATCTCACAGAAAAATGTATATTTAACTAGCACTAACAGTTGAGAATTTAGTCACATGTTTGAGTATAGCTATAGTAAATGCTGCATTCAGACAAGAAGCCAGGGCACTACTTTTTGGACCAAAACGTGCTTTGTTTTTTCCTTTAGTAACAATTTTGATTTTGTCATTATTTGGGGCACTTAGATAATGCATTACAACAATTAAAGTCTCCCTTCCCTGTAAGGCACCATTTTTTGTTGGAAATGAGAGGAAAGGAAAGGAGGAAGTGGGGTGGGCTGGAAAGCATTTTACGTGGAGAAATGAGGGCTTTGTGAAGAGTCTCAACTGGAGGTTCTCTTAAGAAAGGCTGCCCTGGCGCGTCTTCTCAGGGCTGAGTGACAGAGCCTCAGGCTGCCAATCTTCACTCTAAATCAGGCTTTCTCAAGCTGGAGGAAGCCTAGGGGGGTGGGGACACGTCTCAGGGCACTGTGAGTCTGCAGGGCTGAGGAAAGCAGCTGTAGGGTAATAGCAGGAACCGACTTCTTATCCTATTGTGTCCTACATGCTAGTTCTAAAAGGGTCAGTGGGGACACAAATGAGGGTTATGACTGGTACTGGGGGAGTGGGCTTGAAATCTCTTAAGGAAAACTTTTTTTGTCATTTACTTTTCTTAATCACCGAGAAAGTTCTGCCAATGAATTCTTTTTTAAAAAATTAATTTACTTATTTTAATTAGTTTCAAGTATACAGTACATTAGACATCTATATAGTTCATAAATTGATCCCCCCAATTGCTTCCTCCCTCCCCTCACCCTGCACCTAGCCAACGTATTAATGCTAACTGCATTCCCTGTGCCGTGCTCCCCCATCCCCATGACCATCCATTAGCTACTAATTTGTACTTCTTTAACCCTTCACTCCATTCTCCCAGCCCCCCAACGCCCCTCCCCTCTGTCCATCACCAGATTGTCCTCTACATTTGTGAGTCTGTCTTTGATTAGTTTGTTCTTTTTATTCCTTAGATTCCACATATAAGTGAAATCACATAGTACCTAGAAGGTATTTAAGTCAGACAGAGAAAGATAAATACCAATGAATTCTTAAACAGCTTCTGAATGGGCTGTGGACTGTCCGGCACCCTGGAGGTTAGGAATATGCATCTGATGCTGGGGAACAGAGTGGGGAAGTCACACGGGTTGGCCATCACCCTTTCCCCAACACTTGGTCTTTGCTTGGGGTCCTTTGGGGTGTTGAGCATGATGTTCTATTCCTCAGTTCATTTCAAAAGACAAAGATATTGAGAGCCTACTGTGTGACAGGCACGGCGACAAGCACTGGGAGTGCAAGGGTGAAAGGTCAGGAGTCCTGAAGGAGCTTGGTGTGCCTTAATAATAATATCAGCTTTGTCACCATCATAGGTACCTCCCATTTATCAAATACGTGTCATACATCAGATACTGTCCTCTGAGCTTATCATATATTTATTCATTTAATCCTCACAACAGTTCTATGAAGTGAGTACTATTATTAGCTCCATTTTACAGAGCAGGGAAGGAAGCACAGAGAGGTTGATGTCCACTGTCACACAGCTAGTAAGAGGTAGGGTAAGAATTCACCTCAGAAATTGTTTAGTGGAGATAGACAATAGCTCCAGAGAGGAGAAAGGCATGACACCCTCTCCAGCGACACACTCCCTGATGGGGAGAGGGTCCCTGCTGGTAGGAGGCAGGCAGACTCGCACCTTGGCTTTGGGGAGTTGTAAGAAAAGTGGGGACACTTTGAGACAACAGGTAGGGCAATCAGAGGCAGCACCATGAAGAGGTGAAGAGCCCGACTCTGGAGCCATGTGCCCGGGTTCGAGTTCTGATTCTACCACTTTCTAACTACTTAACCTCTTTGTGCCTCAGTTAACTTGTTTGTAAAATGGGGATAATTGCACCTACGTCTTAGGGCTATTGTTAAAGATGAAATAAGTTAGCGAAATAATAAGGCTGAAGAATGCTTTTCTCTGGGAAAACCCCAACCATGAGGCTGGTTGCCCAGAAACCTTCGATTTTGCTATTTTATTTATTTATTTTTTGTAAACATCTCATTTCAACTCCCTCTCATTAGGCATTTACTTGAAATTTGCTTCAGGTGATGATGTTCACTTGACAAAAATTTTTGTACAGCTTTACCTTAAAAACTTGGTTTGGCTACAAGCTTTTTTAAAAATTATTTTAATTTAGAAATAGAAAACATCTTGGAAGAAAAAAAATGAGAAAAACAAAATACATAGGCAGACTTTTACTCCATAAGCTTCTCAACTCCTCCCTTGTTCACCAAGACGAAAAACCCTCCTCTAACAAGGTATTCAGCCACCAACAATGATGTTATTAATAGGGATATGGATCGATTTCACAAAAAAGCCAATAAATCCCATTACGGCAAATCCTATTGCTGTTGCCATAGCAACCTTCTGGCATTCTTTTCTATCAGGTTTGTTGCATCTTTTAACCAGCCGAATTGAGTCCTTTACAAACTGCTGACTTGGCTCAACGAACTGCATTATCTGATCCATGATGCTGCCCACCGACACCTTGGATGCCAGGGACACGTAGCAGAAGCGGCTACAAGCTTTTTAAAAAATTGAGGTAAAATTCACATAACATAGAATTAGCCATTTTACACTGAAAAATTCACAGGCATTTAGTACATTTACAATGTTCGGCAACCACCACCTGTATCTAATTCCAAGACATTTTCATTCACCCCCAAAAGGAAAGCTCATTTCCATCAAGCAGTCACCACCCCTCTCTCCTCCCCAGCCTCTGGCAACCGCTAACCCAATTGCCAGCTCTGGATTTGCCTGTTCTGAACATTTCAAATGGATTTATACAGTATTTGTCTTTTTGCTTTCAAGGTTGATCTGTGTTTTAGCATTTATGAGTACTTTGTTCCTTTTTATGGTTGAATAATATTTTGCTTATGCATCCATCTATTGACAGACATTTGGTTGTTAACATTTATGGCAATTGTAAATAGTGTGGCTATAGACATTTGTGTACAAGTTTTTGTTTAAACACTTGTTTTCCATTCTCTTCTTTATATACTCAAGAGTGGAGTTGCTGGGTCATATGGTAACTTTGTTTAACATTTTGAAGAACCTCCAGACTTTTCCACAGAAGCTGAATTATTTTTCATTCCCACCAGCAATGTAGGAGGGGTCCAATTTTTCTATATCCTCACTGACCCTTGTTATTTTGTTTCATTTTGTTTTTAATTAAGTTTATCGGGGTGGCATTGGTTAATAAAATTATGTAGGTTTCAAGTGTACAATTCAATAATTTATCCTATGTATATTGCATTGTCTGTTCACCGAAGTCAAACTTCTTTTGTCACCATGTATACGACCCCCTGTACTCTTATCTACCTCTCCACTTCCCTCTGGTAACCACTAAACTGTCGCCTGTGTCTATAAGTTGTTGTTTGTCTTGTTCGTTTGTTGCTTTCAGTTTTATATCCCACATATCAGTGAAATCGTCAAATTTTTCTGACTTATTTCACTTTGCATAATAATCTCAAGATCCATCCATGTTGTCGCAAATGGCACTATTTCATATTTTCTTATAACTGAGTAATATCCCATTGTATATATGTACCACATCTTCTTTATCCAGTCATCTATCGAAGGACACTTCAGTTTTTTCCATAGTTTGGCCACTGTGAATAATGCTGCAGTGAACATCGGGGTGCATATATCTTTACGAATAAATGTTTTCAAATTTTGGGGGGTAGATACCCAGAAGTGGGATTGCTGGATCATATGATAATTCTATTCTTAATTTTTTGAGGAACCTCCATACTCTTTTCCATAGTGACTGCACCAATTTACAATCCCATCAGCCACGTATGAGGGTTCCTTTTCCCAACACCTCTCCAAAACTTATTATTACTGGCCTTGTTGATAATAGCCATTCTTTCAAGTGTGAGGCGGTATCTCATTGTGGTTTTGATTTGCATTTCTCAAATAGTTAGTGAAGTTGAGCATCTTTCCATATGTCTCTTAGCCGTTTGTGTGTCTTGGGAGAATTGTCTGTTCAGGTCCTCTGCCCATTTTTTTTATTGGATTGTTTGATATTTTGTTGTTGAGTTGTATGAGTTCTTTATATATTTTGGATATTAGCCTCTTATCGGAGGCATTGCAAATATCTTTTCTGGGCTCTCAATTCTGTTCCATTGGTCTGTCTGTTTTTCTGCCAATATCATTTTGTTTTCATTATTGTCACTTTGTAGTATAATTTGAAGTCAGGCAGTGTGCTGCCTCTGGCCTTGTTCTTTTTTCTCAGGGTTGTTTGACTGTTTGGGGTCTTTTGTTATTCCATACAAATCTGATGATTTTTTTTTGTTTGTTCTATTTCAAAAAAAAAAAAAAAGAATGCCATTGGGATTTTGATGGGGATTGCATTAAATCTATATGTTGCCTTAGGTGATATGGCCATTTTAACTATGTTGGTTCTTCTCATCCATGAATACGAACTATCTTTCCATTTCTTTGTGTCTTGTTCAATTTCTTTTAATATCTTGTAGTTTTCAGTGTATAAGTCCTTCACATGCTTTGTTAATTTTATTCCTAGGTATTTTATTCTTTTTGTTGCAATTGCAAGAATAATTCTTTTTTTCACTTTTCTGAAATTTCATTGTTAGCACATAGAAATGCAATGAATTTTTGTACATTGATTGGTTTTAAATTTTTACTTATTTACGTATATTAGAGCCATCCTCTTGGGTGTGGAGTTGTATCTGTTGTGGTTCACGCTGCATCTTGATTTGGCAGTTGGTTTTACATTGGAACCTCCTGGGTTTTTATTTATTTGCTTAACAAGCCCAATGCCCGGGGCTGCATGTGGGCCGGGGCTCAGGCAGGTGCAGGTTTTAACGCTCCCCAGGTGATTCCAGTGTGCAGCTAAGTTGAGAAATACCATGTCAAAGATTCCCCTCTTGGTTACAAACTCTTTTTAATCAGAAACTTAACTGTGTTTAACTAGCTGGGTGAGGCCCACATTCATCTGAAAAATGGCGGGGGAGTCATGCAGATATCTGTCAGCCATTCTAATCCTGATAGCTTATGCCAGGTTTTTTAAAGAGAGGAAGTGCTTTCATCACAGCTGCAGACAGCGGGCGGGGAGGCGGAATGTCTCCAATAGTCCCAAGTGGACTAGTGAAAAAGCAAAAAACAAAACAAACAAAAGGTACTGGCTTTGATGACAGGTGCAGCTGCTAAGGGCTGCCAGCCCCCCACCCCCCTACCC
>NW_006435837.1:1770942-1773987 GCF_000325575.1 Pteropus alecto | reverse complement strand
GTAGCACAATGGCTGGCTTCCAGGTTTTTACAGCCTGGGGAGGTGTCCAGTTAGTATCCTGCATGCCACCACAGCTACCACCACCTTCTCCTTTTTAATGGAGGGTTCTTTTCCATTTCAACTTCCTTCTTCCTGGTTGATAGTTATCATTGCTAACTATGCAGGACAGTGCAGCTCTTCCTCAGAGTGTATAAAAACTCTTGCAGATGTTCCAGTTGGCCTGACTGAATAAGCAGATGGGTCCATGTGAATGTGAGTTTTGGATAAGAATAACACCTGATACTAAGTAGGGTTTTGCTAAGAGAGTCACCTATGGTTTATTCACTCCAAGCATTAACTTTATCTTATTATCGCTATTATCACTGCCCTCTAGCCACACACCCCCAGGAACACACCTGGAATGGAACAAGCAGGTTTTCTTCTCTTCGCAGGGAAGGAGAACCTTGGGGCAGTGTGGGGTATCGCAGCAAGAGGGTGTCAGAAAGGACCATACACAGGACTGGGCCTGTGTCAGGTGTTTTCGGGGAGCGTTTAAGGAAGCCAGGCGTTGCTCTGGACTGGATGCTATCAGGGGTAATCCTATAATTGGGCATCTTAAAATATGTTATCTAGAAGCAGGGAAGACTAGACAGAGGTTGTGATGGGTAAAGAAGCAGTAGTCACTCATTAGCCAGGATTGGGGGATGTTTGGTGATGTCTGTGATTTAGACAAGGTTCATGCTGTGTCCGTGTTCAGACATGATTACAGAGTGGTCTTGTTTTCGTCTTGTCCCATCCCGATCAGAGTGGCCTTGTCTGATCCTGGTGTTCCGGGAAATTGCTTATGTTCAACAGGAAAAGTGCCTGGCCAGCTCCTGGATAGCCTCGGCAGCTTTTCTATCTCAGGCCTCCCTTTTGGCCAAAAGCAGATGAGGTCGGTCCAGAGGACGTTAATCTGTAATATCCACAGTTTTGGCACTGCCAAGATTTTATTGATTAGGAGGTTGCTTCCAGAATTGCAGGCTGTAGTTGGGTAAGTCTATCCTGCTTTTTTGTTGCAGGATTCTGGCAAGTCCCCAAAACTGTAATACGAGCAGTTCCCACAAAGTTATTATTCATCCCTGGCCTTAAAGCCAGGAGCCTAGATTATAAAACCCAGGCAATGATAACATGTTCCAGAATCCAAACTCATAGCCCAGTTAGAGATGTTTAAAGAGGCCTCAAGCCCTTGGTTCCTGCACGTGTCCTACCTTTAATAATTTTTCCAGGATTCTGTCATGGGTAGGTGATGCAAGCATTGAGAACGTTCTTTCAATAACTCCTAAAACTACCCCAACAATGTAGGTTCCATGTTCTGCTAACATCATGAAGCATTTCTGTTAAACTTCACTTTTGTTACGGCTATCTGATTATTTCATGGCAAAGCAGCTCAAGGATTTTCATCTGCATATATTTTGTACCTTACAGAAGCAAGGTGAGGCATTAGCACCTGCTGCTGCTTCCTGCACAGCAGGACACAAGCTGCTGAGCAGGAGTGGTTACTTAATTTGCAGGTCCAAGGCAAAACAAAGACACAGGGCTCCTAGTTCAAAAACTATTAAGAATTTCAAGACAGAGCAGAGCATTAAACCAAGTGCAGGGCTCTTCTGAGCACTTGACACTATGCCACTGCACAGGTTACATGCCCCAGAGGCACACCTGGCACCTAT
Organism: Pteropus alecto; assembly: GCF_000325575.1. Taxonomy (NCBI): domain Eukaryota; kingdom Metazoa; phylum Chordata; class Mammalia; order Chiroptera; family Pteropodidae; genus Pteropus; species Pteropus alecto. Next base: position 1,772,299 of record NW_006435837.1, on the reverse strand, counting down.
GAAGGCCCACTGTCCCTGCAGTGTGGCCAAGGAAGACATCTTGCGTTCCCAGTGACGTGACTCCAGAGGAATGGCAAGAGCTGGAGACTATCCCAGGAATAAAGCAGGAGCTGCAGTCTGAAGTATAGAGACTGGAGGCTGAGATAGCAGAGTAACTAAGGAAATTGAGAACCTGGGAACCACACAAGAAAAACATGCACAGCAGCAAAGAGGTGGCTGTGGGTAGGAAAAAAATAATGCAGGTACTAAAAAGGGGATCGAGTTCTTAACAGGACAGGTTTGTTGAAGAACGCTTGTGAAGACAAAGCCTAGTTCTTGTAGAAAGGTGAAGGACTCAGCAAAACAGCTCTAGGGGCTGCCTGTGGGAGAGATGAATTTCATATTTAGGTTCTTCTGTTTTTGTGGAGGTGCATGAGTTCAGCGATCTAAACTTTGTCCAGCCAGTGCAGCAATTCCTGTGGGAGCTTCTGAATGCGGAGAGAGGCACAAAAGACTGATGGGATGATGAGGCAGTTGCCTAGTGATATTGTCATTGTAATAAAGGAGGGCTTTAATGCACAGATACTGAATGTTCCTTTGCCACATCTTGTTGACTACCAGCCATAACCTCAAAGTCAAAGACAAGCGCAAAGCGGGAAGATTGACTGCCACGAAGAGGCATCGGTGATGGAGGAGCAGTTATAGATTCTGTAATTTCTCAAATCAACATTAACGTTAACCCTCACTTGCTTCTCCCCCATTCCAATTTTCCTTGAAATGTAGGTAACTTAAATGCCCACGAGGTTTCTATTCGGTCCTGAAATGCAAAGACGACCCTGGCTAGTAATAATGGTGATAATAATTCTAATGAGTTTAACAGTAGCATTTGCAGAGTTAAGAAAAAGGCGGCAGTACAGCACTTTTAGACTACAGGATGGATCCTAGCATTTTATTTTTTTGACTTGGCCAGGAAATAAGAGGGGCCTTGGCTTGGGGGGGTTGGTGTGGAGGGAAGTACAGGGGATGGACCCCCCGGAAGTCGTACTGCGCTGTTTAAACCTAAGGTGACCTAACGGATGGCGGGAGCGCCCGCCCGATCCTGGGCGCGGGGCGCGGCCATTGGTGACGCACGCCAGGGAGCACGGCGCCCACGTTTCCACCATTGCATTAGCGAGGCCTCACCCCCCCCTACGCTCTAAGTTCGGGGCTGCGGGCATCCGTGTCCCTCCCACCTCCTATCCTCGGCCTCCCCGGCGCGGCGCAGTCCCCTCTGGCCGGAGCCTGACCCGCGTGCGGTCCTCCAGTCTTCCCGTGGCCGGCTCCCCCAGGCATGGCCCAGGGCCTCTCCTCACTATGGCAGCAGCACGGCACAGCACAC
>NW_006435837.1:1761114-1770535 GCF_000325575.1 Pteropus alecto | reverse complement strand
TCCCCGCCCCGGGAACGGGGGCTCCCCTCACGGAGCTCGGGCTGGGGAAGGACCGCGCGGTGTTTGCAGAATTCTTAGGCGACTGCGTAGGAAACGGATCCCCCGGAAAGGGACGGGGGGACGGGAAAAGGAAACGATTATTATGGGGGTGGGGGAATGAAGTCTGGGCGCGGGAGCGAGAACTCCCCGAATCCCGGAGGCTCGGAAGACTGAAAGGCGATGTGAACAGAAGGCTGGGGGAGTTGGAACTGTGTGCGGGAATTATCTGGGGAGGGCTATTTTGCATGCTTTTCTCTGGGTGCTTACAACATGGGGTGGGGGAGAATAGGACTGCGGGTCTTTTCTGGTGGCTTTTAAACCTATGAGTGCTGCAGACTTGAGTCTGCACTTTCCGTACGTCCCGCTGGGAGCATCTCATCCATATCCTGCTTGTTCCTTGAATTGGATGCATCTGCCCTTTAAGTTACTATTTAAAACATTTACTTTGTCACTTTCTCTTCCCATTTTCCTTTTTTTTTTTTTTTTTTGAACTTCTGATTACTTATTTTGTATTTTCTCAAACTAAAAGGATCTCGGAAGGCACAAGACTTAATAAAGACTGAAGATTGGAGCGAGGTTTACGCCCTGTCTTATTTGATTGGCTCTGCATGTGACTTTGGCCTTATTTTCTCAGCCTGAGTCGTCTTCCCTGTGGCAAAAAAAAGGGGCGGGGGGACACACTGCACACTTCATATAGTGCTTTTAATGTTAAGGGAGTTGCTGTAGAACATTGCAATGTTATTAAGTAATATCAATGTGTTTGGGTGGTCGGAAGTGACTTGGAAAAAACAGCATTTTTTAGTTCTCAAATTTCTTAGGTGAGAATGGAGGGAAGGGTGACTGCTGAGAAGAATCAGGAGCTAAAATGGTGTTTGGGGTGTGCAGCTGGTGGGGCGTGGGATAAGTAAGGTTTTAAGCATTACCCTGCCAGCTAAAGCTGTAGTGGTTAGTGAAGGTTCTAGCACACTCAATTTAGAGGTGAGGGAGGGTGAGGCTTGAGGAAAGAATAATGGTTCAAGGTCACCTAGCTGCTGAGAGGTGAGTGTAGGAAGTAACCCTGGTGGTAAGCACCTGTGAACACTCAACTAAACTTGTCCTGAGTTTCTAAGGAGGGTAATCTCTGGATGAGGCCAGAAGATTCTGGCACTTTTCTCAGTCTGAAGGTCCTTGCCTGGAGTCTTTAACAGCTTTCAGCTTAATTCAGGTGTTGCCTATTGAAATGATGGAACACATGGGCCTACTTCTCGTTCCCTTGTAAAAGTGAGGGAAACCTTCACATAACTGAAGAAAAAGCAGGAGAATTTGAACTCTTTGGGCTGGCTGATGCTGGCCACAGAGAGACAGAACCATGGACGTCCAGTTTGGAAGCCAGCAGGAGAAACTGGCAGGTTCAGTTCAGAGTCAGCAAGGTATTGAAGTGGCATCTAAATAATTTAGTTGTGCAAAGAGAAACTGAAGAAGATTGAGAATTCCCAGCCAGTTATTCTTATTTCCCAGCCTGTTATTTTTAAAAATGAAAATGTTTTGATGGCAAGATAAAGAACATTTTAGAAAGAAATCCTACTAAGGAGTAGGATGTGTATGTATGTATGCATCTATGTTAGCTCTTGAGTCCCTATTAAAGTGTTTTGGGAGTAAGAGAAGTCTGATTATTACTGTATTCCCCCCATCATTTGATTTGGGGGAAGGCATGTCACCCTCACTTGTCAGTAGGCATCCACGCTTGTAAAATAAGGGGACCCGGTTAGACTAGGCTCTTCTAAGTTCTTTTGGTTTTCAGTAAGGGGCACTTGGTGAGAAATCTACCACCTGTGAGGTCTCCAGAAACATTTATTTTAATAATAATGAGTCAAAAAAGCATTACTCTTGGCATGTGAGTATTGGATGTGACTCAAGGGTGAGTCAAATGCCTGTGGAGCCTGGATTCATGTACTTTTTCTCATTTGTCAGTAAACCTTCCTAATGCAGCTCTATGATGTGATTTTAATGGAATTAAACTTAAAACAGTTATGTTATTATACTATAATTCCATATAACTAGTTACTCATGCAAGCCAACTAGTACCCAGCAGCTACTGGGCCACTAAGGGCAATTCTAAGTTGGGCCCAGTGGTGCCTCTGTAGTGTACTGGCTGATAAGATAACCCTGGGGATTTAAATTTTTGCTTAAAAAAACAAAATCTGTGGTCATCTTGTAAGTGAAGCATTGGACTCAGGATCCTTGCGTCTAGAAAACATTTCGTGATTTCTCAGCTGGAGGCTAACAAGAATAAACATGTCCTGTGTTTGTAGAGTTTAAGCATCTCTGGGCTGGTGGAGGACATATTTCTAGTCGTATATGCTAGGCAGTGAGCGTGCTGGGTATACAGAGGTGAGTGAGGTACACGTGGTCTCTGCCTTCCTGTTAGAGTATAGTCTCTGATTGGCCAGGTAGCCCTGAAAAAGTCTAGCAATCTCCTTTTGATGTCCATTTCTTCCCCTGTGCTGGGAATATCTTTGAAGGCAGACCTCCAGGGTCTGTGTCCTGGACACAGTGCTGGTACAGCATGAATGTTTGATAAGTGCTGGTTAAATGGATCCAGTTGATATTATGGTAAAGGTGGGATCCTAATTCAAGTCCACTAGGGGAAAACGAGGCATGTATTCACCTTTAGAATTAAGAGAATGGGTCCTGCGTGGGGAAACTGGCTGATACTGTTAAGTCCATCTTTTGAACCACCAATCTCTATTTTATATAGTAGAGAAACAGAGTGTAAAATTCACGAATTAGTTTCAACAACAAAAATCTTGTTTAATAAGTTAACCGAAGGCCGCGTGGGAATTCTGGGCTTAGCGGAAAGGTTTAGGATATGGGTTCTTAAATTCTTTTGTGCCTTTGACCCTCATCAGGGAATCCTGTGGAGCTCTTAGAATAAGAATTTAAAATGCATAAAGTAACCCAATTATTTAAACTGCAATTTTCAAATTAAAAATCAAATACGAGCCATAGTAATATGTGCTTTAGTAACATTAAATAACATGATCTAGCAGCAGGCCTAATGACTTCATAATTTCGAAGTAGAGCCGAGAAAATCAGTATTTCAGCTGTGATGTGATAAGAAAAAGCTACGATTTTATTGGCGACAATGGCCAGGTATAGCTGATGATGTGGTTTTACAAGCATACTTGAAGAAAATGCTTTATTTCAATTAGTAAAAATAAGGATCTATGTTTTTTTTCCCCATCCAGGTTCCTAGACTCCCCGAATTGTATCCACTGGCCCCTGGGGAGCCCATGGACCCCAGGCTCTGACCCCCTAGGAGCTGGAGAGAGAACCGGGACTGCCATTTCTGTATATTGTTTTTTAGGAGGAGTAAGTTTCCACAGGTGGCCAAGAACCCTAAGCACGTGTACCTGGTTGTTCTTTAAAACAATGCTTTGAAAATGTAAAAAAAAAAAGGGGGGGGGGAGGAGGACCGTGTTTATTAAATGCCTCCTGGGCTAGGCATTGCCCTAAGCACATTACAGTTATTTTACATAATCCGGAAGGTAGGTCCTGTTATCCCCATTTTAAGTGACTAAATAGGCCCATTGAAGTTTTTCACCTCGTAAATAGGCTTGGTATCCAGGATTCAAACACCTGTCTATTTGATCACAAGGCCGTTGTTAATTCAACTGCGAAGCCTGAAGCCTCTCAGTTTATGGGCAGTGAATCTCAGTGTCCCTGTATTCCTCCCGTCCCCAGGAAATTTGGTAATATCTGGAGACATTTTTGGTTGTCACAGCTGGGGATGCCACTGGCATCTAGTAGGCCAGAGTTGCTGCTTAACATTCTGCAGTGCCCAGGACAAGCCCCCACAGCATTAGGAGCCAGAATGTCAAGAGTGCTAGGGTAAAGAAACCCCAACGTAAGTTCTAATTAGGTGGTGGTAGTAAATGAGATGATAAATAATCAGCAAAATTGTCCAGGTCTTATTTGGAAGTCTCCAATAGGCACAAATCAATAGGCATGGAGGGAGGATGGCTTCCACCGAGGTTTGCACTGTGGTTGGTTAGGAGCAGATGGCTTGGCTAGCATTCCCAAGCCAGCTGAGCCTGTGGCTTCAGGTGACCCTCCCCAATTTCCTGAACCTATGGCCCATCCTCCAGGCTCCCACTGTTTGGTTCAGTTGTTGAGCTGCCTTTGTGTGTTTGAAATAGCATTAACTATACGCTTACAACCTAAACAATCCAGTTTTAATTGCATCTAGTGTTTTTGCTGTTCAAAAGTAGAAGCTTTCCCTTTAGCCTCTCAGCATTATTATCCTTTGTCCACCATGGTGATAAACAACTCACACCCCCACTTTAACAATGGAGCCTGGGAGTTGCTGATGACTGGGAGTGGGAAAATGCCACTTGGGCCCCATTATAGAGGGACTGAATCACAGTCTGGGAGGGGAGAGTTCCCAGAATTTGCATTTTTTAGCAGTCTTTTCCCAGTAATTCTAATGCTGATTAAGTATGCCAACCACTATAATAGGGTCCTGCTTTAAAAAAAAAAAACCTTGTATCAGAAGCCTTTGGGGCACCTTCCCACCACAGCCCTCCCTAATCTGCAAGTCATTAAGCTCCTATACACTTTCAAATTCCTTGCTCACCTTTTTCCTGGCTACAGTTCTTGGCCACAATCTCTATTTGTCTCCATTTTGGGGAAGGGCTCCATCTTCAGGATCTCAAGAGATCTTGTTCCCTTTTCGATTTTTAAAACCCTCCTGTGGGTTCTAATTGTGCCCTCTGGATGAAGTTGAACTCCTTATCAGCATTTACAAAGTCCATTTCTACCTGGTTCTAATCCCTCAACACACAGTTGAGCGTCTCACACTACTTGTGCTTCCAAGTGGCCTTGGAGGCATATGGACTCAATGGAACAGCCTTGAGGAAGGCATTTTTTGACCTTTAGGTATTCTATGATACCTTCATTGTGTTTGAAAATGGCTTATGGACTGCTTGAAGGAGGTCTTCGTTGGAGTCTGCCTTCATTTGGCTTTTGCTTTGTTAGGCTTTTTTTAAAACTCCCATTCCCCCAACTCTGCAGTATTTTTTTTAATTGCACTGATCTCACTCTATTTGACTCCGGGTTGAATAATTGCACATTACCATACCCACTTCTTTAAATCTACAGAGGTCGCATATGGTAACATTAGTTTGTTTGTGTTCTTACTTGGTAGTTCTCCATTGTTTTACATACTTTAGAAGGGATGACAGCTGCTTAAGAAATTGACTCCATAATGCAGGCATTTGGGAATGATCTCCACCCCAACTATGAAGAGTTACTTTTTCAAGTAATCTGAAGCCTTGCATGTGATATTTCTGAAGGAGAGTGTTTTCAAGTAATCTGAAGCCTTGCATGTGATGTTTCTGAAGGAGAGTTAACCAACAGATAGACAATTCACCCTGTGTGTGTGTGTGTGTTTTCCGAGGAAGGAAAGCCAGTTTTGTTTTGCAGTAGAGGAGTTAGCTATTTGGAATCTTCTTTGCACCCCGTTAATTGTACAATGCAATTGACCGTGTTTGAATTGGCCCTCACAGGCCTTTGCTACCTTTTTAGGAGGTAGACTGAAGTCTCTCAACAGCTTTGAAAAGTTAGAGCTTTTGCTGCTGGAATTGGTACCTGAGTAAGACTTTATGATTTGAATTGAGACCACCATGGTTATACTAATTTGATACGTAAGGATTAATTAGAAAGTTACTGGACTGTGGTTGGTGTCTGTTTAAATATATATTCAATAAAGCTATTATTGAGTTTAGTTTTTGGAGTCAGGATATTCCGGGCATTTTAATCCACCATTTCACTGCAGTTGTAACCTAAGCCTGCTGGTGTGCACTATGGCTCCAACCACCATTTCATGGTAGTTTAATTACAGGGTCAGTTCTTTTGAGAAGCTGGGAAACCTCCTCAATTGAATCTGCAAACCAAGTATGTAAACCATTGCACAACTGTTCTTTTAAACCCTTATAACTAGGCACTTTTCCAGACCCCAAGAAGAAAAACTCTGGGGCCCTAAGTTGTGGTGGGCCTGGATTTCATTGAACTGATACTTTCATTTGTGTTCTGGAAGGAGCCACTGAGCTAGTACATACTTGTGATCAAAATCATTTATGTGCTAAGCCACAGGCTCAAAAGGAGCCGGTGAAAGCTAGCAGCAGGTAACATGTTCTAGATTCCTGAGCTGACTTAATCCTCTGGGTAGTTTCACATGCACCTTAATTTCTCCCTTTGCATGAAGGTGCTAATCGTACCAAAATCCCACACACTGTGTTGTGGGGTGGGATGTCCAATAAAATGTTTGGAAGAGCATCAAATGATACACAGAATACTTAGCACTAATTGCAATAGAGCTGAGTACTTTGAAATTGTGCCAGAGGATAAAGATGCTCAGTTATAAAGAGGTGTGAATTTAATGTACTGAAAGATAAGGAGAGTTCTGCTGGCAAAGGAAGAGGCAGAAAATGGGTTGGCATGTGATTTGAAGGTTGGTCTACTTTATATAAAGGAACTCTTGAGTTACTAAAGGAAAATTTTTAAAATGCACTGTGTATTTTAAAATAACACTTCCATTGATTTGTGTTGCATGATTACATTTTCCCGAGAATGAAAATTTCCCCAGGGAGAACACTTATATTTCACCAAATTTTTGCTTTTGAAGGACTACAGATCATAGTGGTCAAACAAGATTGAGATATGCTAAGGGGCATTCTGAATTTCTAGAGGTGAATGTAGAATGTATCTCAAACTCGGTTTAACATGGAACACTTATTTTTCAGGACTGGTGCTGTGGAGCACACTTTGGGAAACAGTAATGGTGTAGGTTTTAGAAATGATTTAACACTGAATCTTCAAACTGCATAGCTGCAGTTGAGAGGCCCAGTTGGTTTGGGGGTTTTGAAGAAGAGGGTCATGAGCTTGTTCGTCCAAGTGTTTGCTGTTTCTAAGTGGAGTTTGTCTAGGTTGGAGAGAGAGAAAAAAGAGCTTGCCATTAACTGATTCCTTTTGGTATGAGGTAAGAATATGATTATGACTTTTAAAACAGCACTTCGTGAATGCTGATGGTTAATGGAATTCCTGTGTGTATTTTTTTTCTTTGCATAAAGGATCTGGCTATTTACTTGAAACTGCAGAAGCTGTTTAAGTAATGATTTATGCATTTGTCTTACATATTTTTTTTTGCTTTAAAAGCTATTTGCTCATTTTGGCGTGGGGAAATATAAAGAAAGGAGGAAAGGAACTTTGATCTGTAATCCTATCCACAAGTAGATAACCACCATTGATGTTTTTGGTGTATGGGACAAATGGCTTATTCTTGTCCTGTATGTAACTGAGGAAGGGCAACACAGGGACGATTAAAAGCACTGGGTTTTGGAGTCCAGTTGCTTGAGTTCTCTTTGCCTGTTTTTTTGTACATTTTTATTTTGAATGGGTGTCGAATTTATAAAATACTTTTCTTGCATCAATATCATGTGATTTTTATTTTGCATTAATATGGTGCATTACATCGATTTTTTTTTTAAAAAAATATTGAACCAGGCTTGCATACCTAGAATAAATCCTGCTTGGTCATGATATATAATTTTTATAATTGCTGAATTCTTGTTAAGGATTTTAAGGATTTGCCAAGGATTTGTTAAGGATTTTTGTGTTTATATTCATGAGGAATATTGGTCTGGTCTGTAGGTTTTTTTCCAGACCTTTTTGGCTTTGTGTTAGGGTAACGGTTTCATAAAATGAATTGGGAGGAGTTCTCTCCTTCTCTATTTTCTGGAAGAGATTATGTAGAATTGGTGTTAATTTTTTAAATATTTGGTAGAATTCTCCAGTGAAACCATCTGGGTCTCCAGATTTTCCCTTTTTTTTGTTTTGTTTTGTTTTGTTTTTTAGTTTTAAAATTACAGATTCAATTTCCTTAATATTTATAGGGCTATTTAGATTATCTATTTCATATTGATGAGTTGGGATAGTTTGTGTTTTTTGAAGAATTGGCCTATTTCCTTTGTAAGTTGTCAAATTTGTGTAGAGTTGTTTGTAGGATTCTCTCATCCTTTTGGTGTCTGTAAAGGTCTGTAATGATATCTCTTGTTTTATTCCTATTATTGGTAATCTGTGTCTTCTCTCTCTTTTTTTTGTCAGCCTTGTTAGAGTTTGTCAATTGATTTTTTTCAAAGAAACAGCATTTTCCTTAATTGATTTTTCTCTATAGTTTTACTGTTTTCAGTTTCACTGATTTATCCTTATTTCTTTCCTATGCTTGCTTTGAGTTTACTTTTTCTAGGTTCTTGAAGAGACAGCATAGATTAGTGATTTGAGACTTCATTCTCATTCTCTAGTGTGAGGGTTCTTTTAGCTGTTAATGTCACTTCCATGTATTCCTAAAAAAATCAGGGGTCCTAATTATATAGGTTATTATCTATCCCCCCCCACATTTAATAAGTTGCTAACTTAAATGTATGAAATATTCCTCACATTATTTTAGTCTCAAATTCTAAGAACATCAGTTTTGGAAATTTAGGTTGTAGAATTACAGCTGAGTGTCCCCGTTGGTTAGGTTAGGAATTTAGGGCTAAAAAACCCTGAGACCAAGGGTCAAACTGAGGCAGGCCCTTGAACTAAATTCTGCTCTCTGGCCTCTTTTAGTATGGCCCTCCAGCTAAGAATGATTTTTGCACTTTTAAAGGGTGGCAAAACACGCCATCTGAGGCAGAGACCTGATTTGGCCTAAAAAGCCTGAACTCTTTCTTATGTGGCCCTTTGTGAAACAGGTTTGCCCACCCCTGCCTTTAGACTAAGTCCAGTGGCTGACTTCAGAGCCATCTGGAAAAATGTGTAAGTATAGATTCCCAGGCTTCCCACATGGGCTTTTTCTCATCTGGAATTCATCATTACACCCCTCCCAGTGTCAGGGCAGTTTTGACTTGTGTCCTTTGTCTTTCATCTCTGTCCTATTCTGCAGTCACACTTAGTTTTCCAGCACTTCCTAGGTGCTGAGTAGTCTCTGGGGGTGAGGAGAGGTTGTTCATTCCAAATGGGGCAGACCTGCATGTCTTCTCCCAGTCTGCCCTGGCCAAGGCCAGAGGAAGGGAAGATGGCGTGGCCACCTCGGGGACAGTTCTAATATAAAGGTGATTTTTGACATCACAAAGCCCAAACTGCTTTATCTCCGGAAATGCTATTTTATTTGTGATTCTAAGCCTGGCATAGGAGTGTGGGCAGAAACCCTGGAATTATTTATAGAAACACCGAGTGATAATAGGTCTGACCTGTAAGGGAGTCTGCCCACCTAAAGGTAGTGAAGACACCTGGATAGTGCTGATATTGGTTACGTGCTCCTGGATAATAGGAGTGGCAATCCCACAGTTTCTGGTTAGGGAAA
>NW_006435837.1:1757396-1761099 GCF_000325575.1 Pteropus alecto | reverse complement strand
GGAAAGAAGTCTTGTTCGTCTGGGTGGACCTGAAGGAAACCGTTTCTGTCTAACCTCGGGCCAGCCTGGAACCTGTTCTCATCCCACTGGTCTGTGAGATACGGGGAAGGGGCAGGTGACAGGTGGCACTCTTTTTGCATCTTAAGTGGATTGTGGGCAGCGGTTTTGAACTAAAGTTAAGAGCTGGTCATTTTTCCTGGTCCGGGTGTCTTAAGTCCTCTGTCCTCTAACCTCAAACTCTCTTAAGTCCCCTCTTGCAAGCTGGCTTGTCCCCTTTATGATGCTGCTGGGCCTGCTTTCGCCTCCTTTAACTCATCCTTGGGTTCACAGCCCCCAGAGAGGGCTCTTCATGGTCCTGACCCCACTCTGTGCCCTGTGTTGGTGGTCTTCCCTGACCTCCACAGCTCTGGCCCCAGTTTACTCCTCTCTCTTCTCTGAAAACATGTTGCATGAGTCCTCGGAGTCCTAATTCGGATGCCTTGTGTTGCTAAAATGATTACTTCTGGGAGAGGTCAGGTGGCCTTCCTGTCCCTTGTTTTCTGTCCCTTGGTTAGCCTCCTGTGTGGAGATAGACTTAACAGGAGGAAGAAGGGATGATATTGCATGGGTGTTTGGGTTCTAAACTAAAGAGTGATTTGGTTTGTGTCTCATAAATTAGATTGTTATAAACCCGCCTTTAATTTCATAAAGAAACTGGCTCCCGGGAGACCTGGGTTGGTGTTATTTTAAAGTAGAGCGAGCCTCCTACCACCATTCCAGTAGGTGTTGGGGTGATGGAAAATGCCCCTTTACCTCTCATGCAGTGGGAAAGGAAGGCAGGGCAATCAGAGCTAGCAGCACGTTTGTAGTTTGCCAAGTGTACTGAAATGTGAGTTTTAAGAAGTAGTCATTGTGGCTGGAACTGTAAACAGTCCCATATGGTTTTCCTTAATGAATATTTCTCTGAAAAGAGCTTGGGTGTTATTTCTGTGTTGTGTTGTATGGCTGTCAATCTAACTCCAGTGGGTCTTTTTCTTTCTGTAGTTAATTTTTCCTGGTTTGGTTGCTCTTCTCTATGAACAGGAGAAACTGCTCTGAAAATAAGATCTTCAAATTGTTTGTCATTGTCCCTTTCTGTATTTTGTAGCCTCATCCCAATGCTGTAATGTTCTATGTTTTTTTGGGGGGGGGAGGGGCATATAATTGACATATAACATCGTTTTAGGTGTATAACATTAAATATTTGTATATATTGCAAAAAGATCACAGTAAGTCCAGTTAGCATACATCACCACACAGTTATAATTTTTTCTTCTGATGAGAACTTTTAAGGTCTGCTCGCCCAGCAACTTTCAAATATACAATGCAGTATTATTAGCTGTAGTCACCATGCGGCACTTAGCTGCTGTGATTGACCTGAGGTGCTGAGATTGGCCGCAGGTGCACTCTAGTGGCAGGAAAGCCATCGCCAGGGCTGGAGACAGTACCTACACTCAGCCACTTCAGATACTTTCTATTCGGTAATGGGGGGTGATAGTGGGGATGGGTAGAGACAACCACCCCTTGAAGCCCCTGTAACCTGGTGCTGAGGACCTGGTTGATTGAGGGGAGAAACTGACTTCTGGAACTTTCTTTTGCTTTGATTACCTCACAGTAACTGAGAATCTAAAAGTGCAGCTTGTATGTTTATGTTTAGAGTTTTTGGGACAGCTGTATTGAAATACGACTCGTATGTCATGTTGTTCCTTTATTTAAAGTGTATAACTCAGTGATTTTCAGTAGTCAGCCCTCTGCATCTGCAGATTAACCAACTGCATGCACGTAGGAAATCTTTGAAAAAAGTTATGTTGACTGAACGTGTACAGACTTTTTTTCTTGCCATTATTCCCTAAACAATACAGTATAACGGCTATTTATATAGCATTTGCATTGTATTAGGTATTACAAGTAACCTAGAGATAATATAAAATATAGGGGAGGGGAGGGTGTGTGTAGGTTATATGCAAATACTACACCATTTTATATAAGGGACTTGAGCATTCCTGGATCTCGTATCCATGGGAGGGTCCTAGAACCAATCTCCTGTGAATACCAAGGGACAATTGCATATTCAGATGTGCAACCATTAACACAATTTTAGAATATTTTCACTACCCCAGACAGAAATGTGTACCCCTAGGCATCACCCCTATTCCTCCCAGCCCCTGGCACCCACTAATTTGCTTTCTGTGTCCAGGGATTTGCCTTTTCTGGCCATGTCATATAAATGGTATTATACAATATGTGGTCCTTTGTGACAGGCTTCTTTCACTTAGCATGAAGTCTTCAAGGGTCATCTGTGTTGTTGCATGTATTAGTACTCTGTTCCTTCTATGGCTGAATAATAGTTCATGGTATTACCACGTCTTGTTTATTCATTTATAAGTTTATGGGCAATTGGGATGTTTCCACTTTTTGATTATTATGAATCATGCTGCTCTGCACATTCTTGTTGGCTTGGGTTTTGTGTGAGATTAATCATTTTACTGCTGTTTATATATAAAGAACTGGACGTGAGACTATCAGACCAAGCTAAGAGGGGCCTGGGGAGCCACCTGCTTGACCTTCACTTCACTCCGTGGAAGTTCATTAGGCTTGTGTGTATCTGCGAAATCTCCCGATGCACAGGTCCTTTGTTAAAATTTTAAAATTAAAAAAGTCTCAGTATTTTAAATTTAAGGGTTAAGTTCTTTTGATCGTGAAATATGAAGGCCCTTTCTGTAGATATGACTTGATTTCAGTAATCTGGACTTACTGCCTGCCAGCATTTACGTTTTTAGTTACACCCGGTATACTTTGAGTTCGAAAGATGATCTCGAACCTTAGACTGTGGGGGGCAACCACTTGGGTGAGAGGGGGCCCATGAGGAATGCTGTGCTCTTTTTTGCCCTCAGGGGTATTAAGGCCATGGTGGTGGTAACTGGAACAGACTTTTTCTTAACTTGATGTAATACACATAGTGTACATTTTAGTGTACTGTTCTCTGAGTTTCAACCAATGCGTATGGTCATGTAACCACCACCACTGTCAAGATTAGGCCATCTGAGCAGATTTTAAAGCAGATACTAGAATGATTTCAAACTGTATCGCAGTCCAGTTTCCCTTTCTTCCTCTTTCAGGTTTTTAGGAGTCTGTCAGGAAAGCCAGAAAGCTGGTTTCTGTGAGAAGGGAAACTGTACAACCCAAACCTGGCTCTTAGGTGTTCTGACATGAGTGTTGGGTTTAGGGGAAGGATCCCTGTGTTTATGCTTCCTCTTGCAGGGAGCTGCACACGGACCTGCTGCCAACCAGTTACCAGGCTAACCTACAAAGAGTGCAGATCTCTGTACGGCGGGGGTAGACCCTGCCCACAGGACTGCCCTCTGACCCGACTTAAAAGGGAAGTGTGATTAGGGGAGGAAGACCAAGGGAGCGAGAATCAAGTAGAAGTAAGGGCTTGGGGCTCTGGAAACATCAGAGTCTAAAGAGTAGGAGGCTGGCTGGCAGGAGGCTGGGCTTGGGGCCTCCCCACTTGGGCTTGGTGCAGTGATGAGATAATTAACCACCTCCTGCAGCTTAAATAGCTTGAGCTGCTGTGGGAGAGACACCAGGGAGGCAAAACAATGGTGGGTGGGTGGGGGACTTGACGGTGGAATTTCCAGCCTGCATAATTAAAGATATTCTTGGCAAGAATAAAATTCATCTT
>NW_006435837.1:1697693-1757329 GCF_000325575.1 Pteropus alecto | reverse complement strand
GAATGCGGCTGCAAATCGCTTGTTCCAACCACTTAACTTCTCAGGGGAGACAAGTGTGGCTCTGGCCCCTGGTTCATTTTCACTTGTGTGTAGAGCATCTAACAGTTTTCCAGGGATTCTGTCCCTGGGCAGTTGGGGTGTGAGGTCTTTCTGTTCCAGAAGGCTGGGGGAACTACTCACATTTAATGGCTTTGGCTGGGATTACCAAAGTGCTGTGAGGGACAGGACAGTCATTTAAACTATATCGCCCACCTCGCCAAGTACATGTTGCTTGGTCATGTTGCATGCTCTTTACTAGACAGACGGGCATGCAGGTTGAAATTGGATAATAACTGTAAAGCGTTTTCTGGGGCATGTCATGGGTTACCTGTGGCTATAGTTAGCAAGGAGTTTGGACTTTTTTCAGACCTGTTTTGTTGAACATTTTCTATAACCTTCTGGCTACCTGAGCATAATTAGTTTGGAAGTAGTGGAGCTTGCTTTTTTCCTTTTTGTGTCTGGTGCTTTAAATCAGTGGTAGCAACTGTGACTGCATGTTGGAATTGCCCAGGTACCTTTAAGGAATACTGACACTTGGGTCTCACCCCTAGATTTTCATTTAATTGCTCTAATATGTGGCATCAGAATTTTTAAAAGTCGGATGATTATAACGTGTAACTAGAATTGAAAACCACTGGTCTAGATGTTCTTTAAAACCATGATTCTGGAAAAGAGATGCTGAGCAATCGTCTCAGCTCCGACTTCCCTTTCTGGAGTCTTCTCCAAGGACTGGGAACAGCATGGGTTACAGGGGAGCCCCCAGGTTAGGCAGATATGAAGTGAGGCAGACAGTGGGCAAAATGACATGGTCTTCGTATCCGCAGGGTTGACACAGTCAGTGCTCATGGTGGTCATCTGGTGGCAACAGCCAGCAATAACAGATCTGGCATATTTCTGGCAGCGGGGGAGAGCAGGGTAAGACCCCAGTATGGAAATGAGTAACAATTCAGATTGGGTTTATTTTGTACTGTATTTTTCTTCAGCTTGAAACCTGGCCAGAGGGCCTCCATTAGCCACTTAGTTAGTGCCCTTCTAATTGTGCTAGATAGAAAAAGGAGACAGTCTCCATGCTGGGCTTGGCCAGCAGTCAAGGACTTTGCGTGTATCAGATAAAGACACCCCGTTTCTCTGGCCCAAGGGCCAGACTTTGCTCCAGCTTAGCCCCTGGTCTGGGGTCTTCATATACTCAGCCTGGCCCTGCCTGGATTGTTTCCTTTACCAGAATGGGGGATTTGTGTCCTGTTTTGTAATGTGCCAAGAGAACACAGTCTTGAGGCCATTTACCAGGAGTGATGACTTGTTTTATACACTTTCAAAGCAGAAAACATCTGTTCTAGCTAAGGAGGATTGAATAATTATATAGTAGCTTTTCTCCTCTTCAGGGTAAGTACTGCTGGGCTGTGTGGGGCTCGGGCGTGCTGGGCACACTTGTCTTTACCGCCCTGCCAATCATTCACTTTCACAGTGGCCTGACTCCAGCAGCATTCCGTGACAAACATAAGCTGAACAAGGTCAATTCTTTTCAACAAGTTTGAAATCAGAACTTTTTTAGGGGGCAAAATCAGTTTTAAAACCACAGTTCTGGGGATATAACGCAGGCCTTCTCTTTTTAATTTCCTGAACCCAATTTCACAATAGTGAAGCCAGCTAGATTGTTTTCTGCCAAATGAGTTTCCAAAAGGCATAGTTTTACTGGGAATGAGCGAGGCTTCAGTGAGACTGCTTATGTGTTCCCATAGGTGCCTGGTGTGGGTCCCGCTGCCTAAGTCTCTCCCCAACGTGGGGCTTTATCCTGGGAGTGATCTCAGTTCATTTTGGCCTTCCAAAGGGCTCGGCCACCCAGGCACTTTCCGCCCTGCCCAGGTCCTCTGCTCTCTCTCTCGTGGCCTGCTGGGTGCTGCCTTCTCAAACGGAGGAGAACCCTTCCTTGTGGGTGAACCTGTTGGTGTTTAATGGGGGAGTTTGACATCCCTTCGCTTTCTCAACGTCTTCCACTCACAACTGCTGGTACCAAGCAGGTCTCTGGGCCGTGGCCCACTTGTCTCCACCTACTCCTGTTTTGTGGTTCGAGGGGTACAGTCTGTTATCCAGTTTTGTTCTAAATCTTTTTGTCCGAGTTTGGCTTGTGCTATCCTAATTGCTGCGTTTGGGGATTCAGAATATTACAAAGTCATGCGTTCACCGCCGTTTTTGCTAATCTATTCACTACTGTTTAAGCGAAGTTGAAAATACGAATTTCCGTGGTTGTATTAGCTTGTTAGGGCTGCTGTAACAAAGTATTACAAATGGGTGGCTTAAAATGGAAGCTTATTCTCTTCTTTGTCTGGAGGCCAGAGATCTGAACACAAAGTTTGGGCAGGGCCACCCTGCCTCTGAAGGCCCTAGGGGAGGCTCCTTGCTTGCCTTCCAGCTTTTCCGGATGTTCTTGGCTTGTGTCCTTATCACTACAATCTCTCCTTTTGCCTTATCTCCTGCGCCTCTTTTTCCCTGTGCCTTCTGTTTCTTATAAGGACACTTGTCATTGGATTTAGGATCCATCTGGATAATTCAAAGTGATCTCATCTATAACATTAAATATATCTAAAAACACCTTTTTCTAAATAAGGTCACACCTCCAGGGTCTGGGTGTTCGCGTGTGGACATATCTTTTGGGGGGCCGCTGTCGCACCCACTACAGTGTCAGTGGGAGAAATCTGTTTTTAAAATGGCAACTAACTTACACTCTTTAAAAAGTATGTGCAGGGCCAGAATAAGACACATCTGCTATCCAGTTTGGCCTCTGAATCCAGTTTGTGGCTTTCATTCTTACTGTGCGCTAGAGGGTCATAGGAGCATAGTTCAGATTGTCACCAGAGATAGTTCAGAGTGAAAAAACCCTTAATTTCCAGTCCAAGTTTCGTCACTCCTTAAAAGTTTGTGGAAGGAATTCCTATATAATTTTTTTGTGAGACCTCAGTATGGTCAGTTTTGAATCTTTGTTTCTTGTTGCCTCTGTTCAGGTCACAGGAATGCTTAGTTTTGGTGCTTTGCAGCCTGTAGTTTTTTCCTTCGTGCGGAAAAAGTGGCCTGCAGAGGGCTCGTGTGAGACAGTACAGAGAATTCCTTTGATCTCATCCTGGTTACCTTCCCCTCTATTAAGTGTGCAATAGCATTATGTCTTAAAAATGTACATACCTTAATTAAAAAAAACACTTTATTGCTTAAAAAAAAAAGGCGCTAAACAATTAAGCCTTCAATGACTTCAAAACCTTTTTGCTGGCTGGTGGAGGGTCTTCTCGATTTTGATGAACACAGTTAATTGCGAAACAATAAAACGAGGTATGCCTGTACCCATCAACAGTGGTCGGACATCCCCTTTCTAGTACTGTATATCCTCATTAATTTATTTAACTTAAAATGGAATCTTATATTTGCATTTCTTTGATTTCTGGTTAGGCTGGATATTTTGTTTAATGCTATTTCTGGTTGGCTGAATATCTTTCCGCATTCTTGCCACAGCTATTTTGTGGTTGGTGTTTGTATTCTTATTGTGTTAACCTGCTAATCTGTGTAGCCTCTCCTGGCAGGATTGAGAATGTTTATAGCTCGTGACAAAGGGGATTCGTGACGCTGGCCACTCTTTGCTCAAGTTTTCTTGTAAAGTTTGATCGTCAGACTATGCCTTCCTGGCTTTCCTTCTGAGTGTGATGCATTCCTGACTGTCTTGCCTTCTCCCCCCTGTTCTCTAGCTGATGGTGAGACCATTCTAAAAGGCCTCCAGTCCATTTTCCAGGAGGAAGGGATGACCGAGTCGGTGCATACCTGGCAGGACCACGGCTATTTAGCAACCTACATAAACAAAAATGGCAGGTGAGGCGGCCTTGAGTGTTCCTCTTCAGATCTGAGCACTTCCTGAGATGGGGGAGCTGCGAAGTGTGTGTGTGTCTGTGTGTCTGTCTGTCTCCAGGTACTTTTTCCTCTCACAATTTTTAGAAGGGGGCTAAAATTCAGCGCTTCTGGGCCCATGCTGGGAGCACTTTTCACAGAATCCAATGGCTAGGCATTCTCCCCAGAAATCGAGTTCACCGGGCACCAGTACTTCTCCAAAGATCCCCAGGTGGTCTGCTGTGTGGCCAGGACCCCAAACCTTTGGGCAGCATAAGCAGTGTGAAGTGGCGGCCAGTGATCTGGAGTTGGTTAAAACACAGATTCCTGGGCTCCACTCCAAGAGTTTCTGATGTGGTAGCTCTGGGGCAGTGCCCCAAAGAGTACTTCTTTTCTTTTTCTTTTTTTTTTTTAATTTTATTAAATTTGTTGCAGTGACATTGGCTAATAAAATTGTGTTGGTTTCAAGTGTATAATTCTATAATACATCATCTGTATATTGCATTGTGTGTTCACCACCCTAACTCAAAACTCCTCCCATCCTCATATGTTTAAATAGCATTTCTAGCAAGCTTCCAGGGGACACTGATGCTGCTGGTCAGCCGACACTCCCCCTCCCCCATGAGTAACGCTATTATAAATGATTATCTCCATTAATGCAGACCATAGTCAAATGCAGGATGGGAATGGCTACGAACGAGTAGCATGTCAGGAAGCTAAGGAGATCCAGGAGTTCAAGTTTTTCTTTTTCCTTAACACTTTATGGACTTTACATAATCAAAATGTAGGTGAAAGTCAATGTTTTCTGAGAATAGGAAAGGAAACCTAAATTTAAAACTGAGCAATACCAGAAAATGCCAGTGCATTGAGCTCTTTGTATTTTCCTAACTGTAGGTTTGTACTGTATTTACGCTGGTTTCGTATGTGGAACTATAAGATTCTTAGTAATTTTGCAGTATTATTTTAAAAATCTGAACTCCTGGGCACAAAGTACTAGAATTCCACATGGCTTCATTAAATGTCCCACATTCTCTCCCTTGTTTTTCTATTAAAAGTCCCCTGCCCCGTAGTCTTACAGATACCCTGAAGTCTGTTCTGTGAGATGAGGGAAACTTTTACTTTTGAGTCCACCTTCTTTCTGTTATCTCTTTTATAAGTCTACATGGTCCACCTCTATGGTGGTGATGGGCGTTCCCGCTCCTGATGCCTCTCAAAGACATCTTCACCCCCCCGCCCCACTTCCCAAGCCCAGATTGGTATTTTTAACCAGGTAGCAAAGCTCCATGTATGTGTTTAGCAGATAGCTCAAATGTATCTAAAATTATTTCTTCCTCAAGGGTGATCGAAAATCAGTACTGGCACCCAATCCTCTGCCCTCCATTGTTCCCCATGCTCTGGCCCAGTTTATGGCGAGTCTCCTGGAAGTAGAGGCCTGAGCTGTCCTTGACCCCTCCAGCTCCTGCAGGCTCGCATTCAGTGCCCCTCTTCCTCAGCCTCTCTTCTCTACCCTCCCCGCCACTGTCTCGACTGTCCTGGCTGCAGTCCATCCTTTGGGCACCACAGCAAATCAGACCTTGACACTCTGCCACCTTGGTAGGTCCCTCGTCCACTCTAGGTGGAGCCTCACGTCTCCGACCATCTCCTGGTACTTGGACACACGCAGCCTGGCCCCACCTACCTCTGTGTGACAGTTCTTGAATCTTCTACACTAGATACCAATTCCAGTCTTCCAGAGAAAGGGCTTAGAATTCTTCCTGGAAGAGAGTTTTTGAGTGACGAGCTGTTTGGAAATTGCTTTTGAAAGCTGAAAAATAAAATTAACATGCTTAGTTTAAAAACGTGTTTTCCACGTTGATCTCCCTCTTTCATTTGGTCGACTGGGACCCATCCCCGTGGTGCTTGTCCCGAAACCTGACTTTTCCTGCCCCGAAACCTGACTTTCCTGCCCAGGCACAGGTTCGAGGAAAGCACTGCAGCTCCACACACCACTTCCGGCCGACTTCTGGTTAATTCCATTCCCCTTTGTGATGCTGAGGTGTGGTCCTCAGCCACCTTTTTTTCACATTCTCCATATTCTCCCTGGTAACTTTACTTTTTTATTTCTGGTTTTAACCTTTTGCGGTTGGTACTTTACCCTACCTTCCAGCATTCTATGTGTTCCTGTGGTTCTCTGGCAGAGGACTTCATGCTAGAACCACCCAGGTAGTTAAGGGGTGGCATATCTCTATCCTTCCTTCACCCCAGGGACCCCTCTCTTTTGTGTCGCTTGTGGTGGATGGGAAGGGAAAGGTAATCAACTGATTCAGGTGTAGATGAGTTTGTGGTATCCTGGACATAAACTTGTTTTTGATGCCATCTAAGGACTGAAGGTAAAAATTCATTAGTTGTATTTATTTTTTAATCCAAGCACACTGCCCATATTCTCTGAACAGAATTCATCTTCTAATTTAGTGTATTTCAAATGTTTCTTTAGCCACGACTTTAGTAAGAGTAAAAGGTAACTTTATGTCATTAAATACACATCTGTGTATATATAATACAAATACATGAATTTGAATAATTGAAATAAAAGTTTCTTCAAATAATTAACTATTAATACGTGTGATACTCATTTTTATTTTATTAAAGAAAAGCTGGTCAGGTCCACTAAATTAGGAGTCAAAAGCATTTTCTGTAGGGAGTCAGATAAAGTCTCTGTCACATTCTCCTTTTATTCAAAAACCAGCTCTTTAAAAATGTAAAAACTGTTTTTAGAGTACGGGCTTTACAAAACCTGCTATAGGCTGGATCTGGCCCTCAGGCTGAGGGCTGGAGTGTGCTGACCCGAATTCAATGAATTTAACCACCACCTGCCCACAGTCAGAAAAACCCGGCTCTGTTTTGAGCTCTGAAGGTTCATTGGGAGAACAGTTGACTCTTCCCCGCCCTCCCTTCTACTGGATGAATCACCTGTTGGGCAACTTTCTTAAAAATCAAGATTCTTGGAATTTGCTACTGAATATGACTTTTTGGGCCCAAGAACCCGTTTTGAAAACCTTAGCATTTGATGACTCTCTAAATCTTCCCTGAATGATTGGGGACTTCCCTGTTTCCAAGACGAGGCTCTAATAAGAAAGCAGCAGGACTAACTAGGTAATTTTTTTGGGAAAAGAACAGTGGTCTTTCCTGTTGATATGGTTGGCGTCTTTTTTTCTCTTGAGTGCCCTTGATACAGTTGCTAACGTTAAAATTGTGCTTTCCTTTGTAGCTTTGTCAATTTGAGAATTTACCCTCATGGATTGGTGTTATTGGACCTTCAGAGTTACGACGGTGATACAGAAGGCAAAGAAGTTGACAGTGTCGGTTTTTCACTTTTATTTACTCCAGTATTTGAGGATCACAAAATCTGCTGAGTTTAATAGTGTTATAGTTTTTTTTTTTTTTTTCACTTAAATTGCTGACTTCTCAGTTCCCTCTAGAATTTCTTCCAGATAAGTGATTTTAGAAGAAAAATAGTTGTTCATCAGTTGTTTTTAAGAACTCGGCTGTCATTTCTCCCTTGACTACTCGAGTACTGATTTTACTTTCCACTGGAGAGAATAGAATGTAAATGTTTAACCAGGATGTTATATCCTCATTATCCTTGAACCTTCCCCGTGCCCATTAATTTGTTGGTACTGAGACTGACGTTAGGTCAGCAACATGAGGGCTAGTTGGCATGGGGATGTGGAACTGGGCCAGCCCTGGAGGCCGCCCGTAGGGATGGGGGAGGACAGGTGTATTCGGGTATCTTCTAGTATCGTACAGTTCTGTCAACATGGCCTCAACCTCCTGTTCTGTAATTTAGCTGGTCCACTCAGCCTATTCTATAAGCCCTTTGATTTCGTTTCTGTTCATTACAGCTTTTGAACAAAGTAGAAGAAAGAATGAAAGAACTGAGTCAGGACAGTACTGGACGGGTAAAGCGGTAAGTCCACTCCTGAATGTCTTTTTATATTTGGGTAATTGATAAGATAATCAGAATGGTGGTGGTGTCCCTGAGTAGTGTCTGCTTAAGATGTGGAAAAAATCAGTCTGTTTCTATTTCTGGCAACAGTTAGACTGAGCTAGTGGGCACCTCACACTGACAGGAGATAAAATGTATGAAAACACATACGTACAGAGAGAAAGGGAGAGAAATCTTGGATAAAATGAAACAGGAGATGTGGAGTGAGTCTGTGGAACTGGAACTCTGTAAAGCAGAGAGCAAGGAGTGTTGCCACCTCAGTCAAAGGTCACCTGTCTCTTCTCTGCTCAGACTTCTGGGCCCCAGTGTGGAATTAACAGTTAAAAGATTTATGAAAGGATGGGGTGACAGAAAATTTGCCTCGAAGCCTTCAAGGAAGAAGACTGCAAGGTACTGAGAATCAAGAGGCTACACGCCTTGAGCAGTCACAGATAGGTTCTCGTCAAATAGCAAAGAAGACAGTTAAGTTTTCCCTGTTCAGAACTGTAGCCACCATCCTACATGTGGCTATTGAAAATTAAGTTAATAAAAGTAAACTGTTCAGTTCCTCAGTCTCACTAGCCTCATGTTAGTATCTAATGGCTCGCGACTGCCATATTGGACAGCACAGATATAGAACGTTTCTGTCGCCACAGAAAGTTCTACTGGACAGCACAGAGGTATTTACCAGTGGTGTCAGACATAAAAAAGGCTTCAATAGAAGTAACAGTTTTGACATTTGTTGAGAAGGGGTAGAGTCTGGCAGGTCCTGGGAATTAAGAATGGGAATTAATCATGGATTCACAGCAAGTAATTCTCAGCAGTTTGTTATTGCCCTGCTTGGGTGGCTCCTTATCGGGCCACCCAAAATAGTAGCCTCGTCCCTTGGCCATACAGGCAAACACGTAGATGCAGAGAAACCGGGGGGTCTTTACCAAGGTCACACCATCACGGATGGAAGGGCCCAGAATATAGATTTCTCTCGTTCATGGCCGTTTCCAGAAGAGGGAATCCTTGTTGGCAAGAGCTAGGATGTTTGAATACTTAATGGCTCAGCGTGCTAAATTCAGTCAGTCCATAGGAAAGTTCCAGGGTGATGTAACATAACTGGTGGGGCAGAGAGCAGAAAACTGCAAGTGAAAAAAAAAAACATGATAGTGCGGAACCTGCCCAATTGTTGATTTCTGTCAGGGCACCCAGATTCGTTTACCCTGCGCAAGTTCAGTTTAGACATGTTCTCAGTCCCTTCCTTCCCCATCCTTTAAAAGCACATCTACACCCACGTCCTTTTCTGGATTTTTTTATGTTTTCCTGCTTGCAAGAGTTTTCTTTATCTGCACCCATGTGAATTTAACAGGTTCCCACTGTGTTGTAAAATGTCTAAACTCAGTGATAATGAATTGGCCAACATCGATATTCCTGAGTTTTATTGGTTTAATTTTTACTGGAGTTGCTTCTAGGACCGAGGAAACAGATGGAATGCATTTGTGGGCTTCAGATTTTACAAGAAGTCTGGTTTGTGTTATTTGTTTTTTTGTTTTGTTTTGTTTCGTTTCGTTTTTGGTTTTTGGTATAGATTTCTAAGTGAGAGTAGGAGTTAAGCTTTAAATTTTTAATTTAAAATACCTTAGTTTTGGCTTATCGCTTTTTTATATATATTTTCATAAAATATATATAGAAAAGGTGGTTGGAAATACTTCGTTGTAGGCCCTTTGTTATCGGTGTCAAAAAGACAAGGATGGTGCCACTTTCCTGTCTGGAGAATGACATTATTATATTAGAGATTCAGTCATCAATGAATAACTCAGTAATATCTGAAATTATTACTCTCCTGTGACTGATGAATTAAATGTGAAATTTTATCTAAGAAGCCATGGGATTTACTAGAAAAATTTTTTTTGTATTCTACTTTTCAAAAGAAAAGAGTTAGGAAAACAAGCTCACATCACTTAGGTCTGTTGAAAAAAGTTCTTGCAACTTTCACTGTACCCAAGGCCCAGGACAAATTCTGTCTGACTTTCTCTCTACAATCCAGTTTTGATTTTCAGCAGTGAAAGATCGAAATGAGTTGGTTTAGGGTTCCAGAATGTCTCCTCTAGCCCACTACAGGGAGATGCACGTCATGTTAGCATGAATACTTCCTCAAGGTAATGGCTTCCCCATCCTGTTGTAGATCCTTGTTGTTTCTTTGCCAGTCTTTACAAACCATTGTGTTGCAATCGAGGAAAGAGCTCTTAACCTTAGCCAAGGCACTCTGGACACAACTGAGAATAGGCATTGTTTATTTTCAGTGGGTTTGTGCATAGTTCATTAATAGCCTATAGCAGCTGGCTGTCAACTAGGAAGTAGGTTTCTGCCCTTGAAAGCTGTAACTTGATAATTTTCACCCTCATCTAGTGCCACAGGTGGCTCACTCTCCCACCTCACTCCACTCCCCCCACTCATCAGCCAGGAGTGGGAGAGGCTTCCCGCGAGTCCTTTTTGCCTGCCTGGGGAATTTCCTTTTTGGGACTCCACATTTGACAAGAAAAACCTGTGGTCTGCCTAACATTTCAACATGTGAATTTGTTAACCTGGAGGATAAAGAAGAGGTTAAACTGGGAGTTGTTAGGATTAAATGAGATGAGATTTATGGAAACTTGCTTTGTAAACCTCAGTGCTCTACATATATGTTAGTACTATTTCCTTATAGGAAACCTCATTAACGTAAACAGGTCTAGACTGTGCTCTGGGAAGCAGATGAGTGGGGAGGGGAAATGAACTCATCAGAGCAAGTCAGAAGTAGAGTCTCCCACCCAGCATTTCAGGTGTCTGCGGCTGTTTTGCTATCAAACACCACTGTGTCCAAGAACAGATACTTTGCAGGCCGTTGTGTTATGTGTGCAACGAGTTCTCACTTTGTTTGTGTTCAGGTTAGATTTTTGCCAAGCCCCTTTTCCAGGTCTGTTTTTCCCTGTCATTTAGTGTCCTCTGCTGGTAGTTTCTAGTACACTCACTTTATCTAAAATACTGAGTACTTAACAGAAGAATGGAATCAGAAAAGCATCAGTTTATAGCCGCTGTAGTAAATAATTGGTTCAGGCAAGAATCTTCTAGATGTCAAATCCCCTGGCGAAGGTTTGTTGGGAGATCAGGACCTTCACCCACTTTGAGAGGACTCCACTTCACAGCTAGTTTAGTAATTCCAAGGGAAACCAAAAAGGTACGTTTCCCAGTAGAGAGATCCAGTGGCATCTACTTTAACCAAGTGGTCACACTTTCGCATCACCAGTAATAGGACGAGCACACATCTTTGCCCCTGATACAATACCTGTATAATACATGTGCACTTACATGAATGTGATAATGACAATGTGGTCATGTGGGCAGTCTTAAGAAATCCCTGCTGAAGTATTTATGCGTGAAGGCAATGTCCGCAGTGGCCATTTTCTCCTTCAGCTTTTTATTTAAAAAATTTCAATCATGCCAGGAAGGTTTTTAAAAAGTCCTATAAATAGCAGTTGTTGACGTGGTGGTGGCCATGTTTGCTAAACCTAAAAGGCCAAGCTTTAGATTCGTTGGATACTATTCAGGAGTTGGCCTCGGGTCCATGCGGCTTATTTCTTCTGCACACTCTTGCTCTCAGGTCCACTTTTAAGGCAGCCTCACCTTAAGGAGTTTTCTCTTAAGGAGCATTCCTATTTTCCTTTTTTCCTAGATTACCACCCCTAGTTCGAGGAGGAGCTATTGACAGATACTGGCCCACTGCTGATGGCCGCCTGGTTGAGTACGACATAGATGAAGTGGTGTATGATGAAGATTCACCTTATCAGAACATTAAAATTCTACACTCAAAGCAATTTGGAAATATTCTCATCCTTAATGGGGATGTCAGTAAGTATTCCATCCCTACGCCAATGGTACAACAAAGTGACGATGTTGGACTGTGGTGTTTTCCTGATGAATACCACACTGTTGTGGATTTGCCCAGGTTTGTCCTTGGCACTGTTTTTTGAAATGAACATTTACATACTAACCTGTGGATTGTCTGGGTTTTTGTGTTTTATATAAGCAGAGCCATGAAAACTTCGTCTTGATGTTCCCTTAATTTCTTAGTGATAAGTATTTGGATTGTATTTCAAAAATCATGTAATTGCTTATTTAAAAAAATCTTTTTTGTAATGGAAAACTGCAAACTTTAGTAGACAAAATAGTATGATGAACTAGCATATACTCTCCAGTGAGTGTCAACAGTTATCAACTCCTGACCAGTCTCGTTTCCTCTAAACGCTGGTCCACTTTCTCCTTCATATTTTGAAACATCTCTTACACGTGATATCATTTCGTCTGGACAGGCAATTGCTTTTAATGATACACATCAGTACATTATTAAGAGTGTATTCTTCCTAATGACTATTGCATACCTGTATGTAACTTATTAGCTGTCAGATGGGCAGGGTTGATGAAAATTCCACAATCCAAAGGTAAAAAAACCTTCGTACATTGTTAACAGTTTTTAAAGATTTAAAGTGAAACGTTTTAGGCTAGATTCCAGCACTTTGTAGTATGATGAGTCAAGTCGTATGTGGGTTTGGGTCAAGTCACCATTTTGGATCTGTTTCTCTTCCCTAGACCTGGCGGAGAGTGATCTGGCATATACCCGAGCCATCATGGGCAGTGGCAAAGAAGATTACACTGGCAAAGATGTGCTGATTCTGGGAGGCGGAGATGGCGGCATATTATGTGAAATAGTCAAACTGAAACCAAAGATGGTCACTATGGTAGAGATATCCTTTGTTGATCGAGGTCAAGTTCAATAGGCTACTTTTGTTTTCTTTGCCCTTTTTTCTCTTAAGACTCCAGTTAATGTTATGACACAAATGTGTTATAAAGAGTGCCTTGAACAGATACATTCCAGTTTGCTACCAATAGCCTTTTTATGTGGCCACCAGTAAAGAAGCAGAGATAATCTAGTTGTGAATTAAAGAGCAAGCAAGCAACTTTGGTACCGTGTTTATCGCTCAGCATTTGCTGAAATGGCTTTTTCATGAGAAGAAAAGAAAATTCAGTTCCTTTTGAGTGTCCTTGGTGCAAAAATAAGTTCATTGTCTCATTCACCTTTTCTGTTTTTAACTTGTGATAACCAAATTAGTGTTATAAAACTTTAGTTTGTCTTCTCAATCTTTAAAGTATTACTATTTCAGAATTCTTCGATACATCCAAATTCAGGGTACAGTTCTCCTTAACCTGTTTCGAACATCGACCAGATGGTGATTGATGGATGTAAGAAATACATGCGAAAAACATGTGGTGACGTCTTAGACAATCTTAAAGGAGACTGCTATCAGGTAATTACGTTTTCTGGATACTGTTTTTAAGTCAACTGACAGTATGATAGTTATGTTACTGATCTGAATTGTGCCTTCCTAAAGCAACTTTAAGAATAATTGGTTAAGAAGAAAAAAGATCATTTTGTAGTGGAGAAACAAATTTTCCCTCCGCCCTTCTAGTTCTTGGTTTAGACTCCTATAATCAAAGACAGATTAACAAGAGAAAAACGAAAGTTTATTAACATGTATATGTGGGAGATACCCAGAGAAAAATCAGTAATTCAGAGGTAGCTTTAGAGTTTAGGCTTAAATGTCATATTAATAGAGAAAGAGGACAAAGTTGTCTTAGGGGAGAGTAAATGACTTAGGAAAGATGAACAGGCCCTTAGAAGCATAGACAGGAGGAGGTAGGATAGTTTGTGACAAAGTTTGTCTGGGTCCACGTGGTGTCAGTCTTCTCTCCTGTGATAAGAGGCAATCTTCCTGGGTTGACTCTGTCTTTAGGCAGATAAAGGCTAGTTCGGAGAAAGCCTCTCCCTAACATTTGCTGTTTTTTAAGTGCCTACAGCTCAAAATAGTCAATATGCCAAAGTGGCATATTTTTAGGTGGCATGTTCTGCTACCTTTCAGTCTCTTTGTGAGCTATACATAGATTTATATTTAGGGCAAATGTGTACATATAATAAGATCTCTAAATTCTCTGAATTTAATAGTATTCATTCTTGTATGAAAGATGTCATGTACCTTTTTATGACCTGGCAACCATCGTCTTTGGTCTCTCTTCCCTGTATAATTTGTCCGTGTTCTGGGTCTTTCAGAGGGAATTCAGGTATTTAATTGGAAAGTGAAGATGATTAAAATGTTTGACGTAGGAACAATTGCTTCTTGCTAAGCAAATTAGTTTCCGTCCTAAATTCTACTGTGCTTACGAGTTGACCAATCACTACAGTTTGTAGGATGCATTTTGTATTGTGTTTCAAGGATGCCTATGTTCGATGTCTATCCCTGCAGTCCTTGTTAGAGCCAGGTAAGCAAGCAAATATGTTTTATTTGCACAGAATCTTGTGTATCTCCAGATGTATAGGCAGTTTAGGTGAATGCTTTAATTTGTTGATATGTAATTACTTTACCCATATCCCATCTTCCCTTAATGTATGTGCATCCAAATTTGATTTCATGGTACATGCATGTTAATTTTTTAAGCTGAGAGGAATTGTCTCTACATTAAAATGCAGTTGTGATTGTTTCGTGGGCAAAAGGGAAAGAAAGATAAATATTTCACTTGTACTATTCGAAAGTTTCAAAAGGGCCAGGGGGGATTAGGTTCTCCAGAGCATGACAGATTTGTTTCACAATGAGCTAATAGTTACCATTGTTTGCAAATAATGTTTGTACTGTTAGCCAGACTGTCTGCCTCTGGGGTGTTTTTACATTTAATCCTCCCACCTGTACCAAGTGGGTATTATTTCTATTTTATGGACAAAGAAGATTAAGCTCAAAGTTGAAAGGACATTTAGTCAAGGTTATAAGGTAACTTTAGAGGAATTCACATTCAGATTCCTGGCTCTTTATATGGCTTCTTTATGTAGAATAAGAAAAAATATGTAAACAGAACTCAAGCCTGTAGTACTGTGGAGTTGTGGACTGTTATAATTAAAGACCATTAAGTCGAAAGATTTACAAAAATGGCCTGGGAAACCAGCCTCACTCGAGAGTCCATCTGAAGGCAGAGCACCAAAGGCAGATGGTGACATAGACAGTCGGACATTTTAGGGAAGGGAAAGGTATTTTATTTGAAATGACTTGACTCTTGAGGAAGTTGCTTGCTGGAATGCATCCTTTTTCCCCTGCCTGCTTTCTGGAACAGAACAACCACCAGGGGGAGCCTGGAAAATTCTTCTGAGGCTGAGCATTTTCTCCAAGCTCTAAAAGGGGTGAGGGGTTCTTGGTTTGTGGGTCAGCAGCAGGCAAGCCCCTTAGCCAGTAAAATACTATTACCGTTAAGAAAACAGCAGGTCTTTGCAACTG
This sequence comes from Pteropus alecto, assembly GCF_000325575.1. Classification (NCBI taxonomy): domain Eukaryota; kingdom Metazoa; phylum Chordata; class Mammalia; order Chiroptera; family Pteropodidae; genus Pteropus; species Pteropus alecto. The sequence continues at coordinate 1,742,125 of NW_006435837.1, read as the reverse complement.
TTTATCATTTGAAAAACATAATTGTTCCGTTAACCTTTTTAGAAAATAGAAAATGTTCCTAAGCATTCTCTATTCCTTTTATAATGATAGAATAATTTTAGGACTAAAATCATTACGGTAGTACAAAAAGAAAACTAAAGATCAATTTTTATGTACACACAATATGTCTAAGTAAAATAGTAAATTCAATTTATCAGTTTATTTAAAGAGTTATATATTACGCACAAGGAGGTTTTAGTACATAAATATCAGGGTATGAATCTTAAAAAATCAACATAATTCATCATACAAATAATTTAAAAGAGAAAATAACACTAATTGATAAAGCATTTGAGAATATTTAATTATTCTTAATGAAAACTCTTCAGGTTAAACAAAATTACAAAAGAAGGGAAACTACCTAAACATATTTGAAACAGAGACCCAAAGATAATATTATATTACATGGCAGAATACATAAGGCATTTACACGAAAACTAAGAACAAGATGAGGATGCTTATTACCTTTATTCAGGATTGTTTCTGAGTCATTAGCTAATTCAGTAAGGTAAGAAAATAACAGTATAAATATAGAAATTATTTGCAGATGATGTGAATGCTTAGAAAATATAGGAAACTCCTAGAAAGCTAGTTGAATTCATGAGAATTTGGTAAAGTGATATGATAAAAGCAGACTAAAAATATTTTCACTATGCTAAATGCAAAACCGTTTGAATGGTACTTGGGGGTGGAGGGTAGGCCGGAAATCCTATTCAAAGTAATGACCAATTGTTAAATACCCAAGAACAAGTTTAACAAGAATCGTATGTATTGTGAGACTGATAAGAATCATGTTAAGATTTTATTTGAAAGACAGCAACTGAAGTTTGACTGGATGGAGAGAGATACTGCATTCTCTGATGAAAACCTCAGGACAATGTCTGTTTCTTCCTAATTATAAGTAATTCTAATCAGAATCCCAAGGGAGTTTTTAGAATTAGACCAAATGATTTTGAAGTTCATTTGTAACAAATTTCTAAGAATAGCCAAGAAAAAAATTGTAAATAGTCATAGTGAAGGGAGATTTTCCCTCTTGTTTATTAATTTACTATAAAGCATAGTAATCAAATAGGAAGTATGATGTTGACATAGAAATAGACAGATTAGAGGAATGGCACAGAGACTTGAACACACAAAACTAATATTACGGCCTAAGATATGTCGACTCAACTCAAGAGTCAGGAGGCTTTGGTTAGAAATAAATAACAAAGATTTATTTATTCAAGAGTCTTAGGATTTGCAAACCAGAAACACAACTAGGCAATATCAGGAACATTCCAAATGGAATAAGGAAAGCTGAAGGTTTTTATAGTAAAAAGTACATTCTTGAGAAGAACCAGTCCTGCATTCTTAGCCCCTGGATTGGTCCAGGATGGTAATCTTCAGATGTCTGGTGGTCTGGACAGTGGAACAATTTCTTCTTGAGGTCATTCAGATGTTCATCTCGAGGGTGTTAATGTAGGTCTAGGCGTTGACGTACAGCCGGTGGATGTGGATTCAGGCGTTGATGCAGAACCGGAAAGTTCAGAAGTTTAAGTTCCCAGGCTAGTTAAGGCAAGAAGAGAATTGTTTCTTCATGCCTCAGCCTACTTTATTTTAATAATTGAACAGTTTGACCATGGTGACTCCATTTTATTTCTTCACTCTATTCCTTCACTCTATTACTCATTTCACTTGGGAAAAACATTCAGTTAATAATTGATGCTAGTATAATGGGCCGTCCGTCTGCATGAGAACAAAGTTAACTAACCCTAAAAGCCATAGAAGAATTAATTTCAGATGGTTTAAGCTCTAAATACAAAAACTAATACATTTAGGAAAATTTAAGAGTTGAGGAACCTTTTAAAGAAAGAGCAAGAAACTCTGAAACTGTAAGGACAACATAATACCATAAAGCCAAAAGGCAGACTGGAAAAATACTGCTAACAAACATGACAGGGAGTTAATCTCTTTAATGATACAAAGAGTCCCTGCGACTTAAATTTAAAAATTAAAAAAGGTGTAAAGGATATGAACTTGTACTTCTCAGAAGATGAAAGCCAAATAACTTAGGAGAAGATGATCACCCTTGTCGGTGTCCCAGGAAGTTCATGTGAAAACATTAGTAAGGGACTTGACAAAATAGAAGACAGATGGCGTACAGTGCTGGGAAGGATGCAAGGAAACAGTTCCTTACGTACATTCCTGGTTGCAGCATGAGTTGCCATCAAAACTAAAAAACACATGCCTTTTGTTTAGACAACCCAATGTTTGAGCGCCCAGCCCACAGACACAAAGGCTCTATTTGTAGGGGCCAGGGCATGAAGATGATAATAAGAATAGAACATTTTTAGCGGAATGGTATAGTTTAAAAAAAAATATCTTTACCTGGAGTGGTGTTAGTTAAATATTTTCAAGCACAGAATGTTCCCGGTGCGTGATCCCAGGTTTACAAAAGAGAACAAGCACTTGCATATATTTCTGGGTGAGTGTTTTTAGGAGCCTATATGAGCATAGGGGGGAAAAAATCTGATCACATCAAATGGAATTGATAAATAGGTTGAAGGCAGCTGGGGTGTTACTGCCTTCTATATCTTTTCATGACATATTAAGTGAAACAAATTATAAAGCAGGATGGTAAGATTCAGTTTCTTAAATTGTGACTTTGAAGCTATACATAGGAACATTCATAGGAGAAAATCTGGAGTAGATTATTTTAGAGAATTGTGGCAAACTTGATTTCTCATTCGTTACATGTGAAATTTTTATTAAATTTATTGGGGTGACATTGGTTAATAAAATTATAGCTTTCAAGTGTACAGTTTAATAATACATCATGTATATTGCATTGTGTGCTCAGTGAAATCTGAAATTTTTTTTACATGAACATGTACTCTTTAACTAGAAAAAGACAAGGTGAATAACTCCTGCCTAGTTCAGGATGTCGTCTAGAACCAGATGGGTCCCCAGCGTATAGCTTCAATACTTGAAAGATAAGGCAAAGCAAACCCCACATTCAGTTCTTGAATTTACTGTGAAGGATCTGTGTGAGAATTCCAGCTCTAACTGTGGTACTCCCTCCTCTCCTTGGTGACTCTGATTGTGAGAGCTGGTGTTTGTTACATGGCTTTATTATTGGCAGTACCAGTACTCATAGTGTTAGAGGATATTGAAAAACCATAGGTTAAGATTTTGAAGTAGGATGTGAAAAGACATCAGTAGGCAATGAAATCATTCAGTACTTCATGTAAAAGAAAAACTAAAAATAGAAGAAAATACAGCTAGTAGGAGAGGCAATGTAGATTAGGGTTAAAAACATGAACCTGACTTTCAGATACCTCTAGGTGTACTTCTTGGCTCCGTTTCTTACTGGATGTCTTTGGCAAACTAATCTCTCAAATTGGTTTATCCATTTTGTAGAATGGGGCTAATAATAGCACCTATAGAATTTGGTTTAAATGAGAAGGCATATAAAGCATATGTACTAAGCCCTGAATTTTAGTCCTTACAGGCATGGGTGGAAGTCATTTTTGTTTGTGTGTCAGGTGCTATGGATCTCAGCCCCAGCTTGCATTTTTCCCCTTCCTTAACAAGTGTTTAACTACTTCCACATGTGTTGGCTCACATGCATCTATTCCTGTTCTCTCTGGAAGGTCCTAATAGAAGACTGTATTCCAGTACTGAAGAGGTACGCCAAAGAAGGGAGAGCATTTGATTATGTGATTAATGATTTGACAGCCGTTCCAATCTCCACTTCTCCAGAAGAAGGTAGTTTTTGTTTTGTTTTTAACCAAAATAATATTCATGGAAATGTTTTTCTTGGCATCATATGAGTATGAAAGAATCTTAGAGATTGTCTAGTTAAGTTCCTTCATTTTTTTAAAGGTAGTTAAGCTGAGGCTCACAGTGGAAAGATGGCTAGATTTGGCTTTGGTCAAATCCTGTTCTGTCACTAAATGAGCAAAAAACTCAGTCATTTGAAACAAAGAAAAAGATTCATAATCCTATCATCAAGACGACAGCTCGACTGATTATTTATAATACATGATTTTTAAGCTGCAATGAGACAAACTGGTGACCTGTCTAAGCAAAACCAGAGACAATTCCCTGTCTCAGAACACACACTCGAAATCACTGCTGGGTTGGGATTGCAGTGTTAAGGATTCTGAGTTTGCAGACTCAGTCCCTACCTGATGACTTTTGCAATTTCTCTCTCGGGATATTGCTGCTTTCCCCCTTACTTACAGCTGTCATCTTGCATATTTCAACCCCTGCCTTTGTGTAGAATCTTTATTGGTGTTGTGAGAGCAGTGCTAAGTACATGCACATTTGCTTTTGACCTTGCTTGTGCACATATGTGAAAGACACCCAGTTTGTGACAATACAGTATCATTTATGAATAAGCTCTTGAGTATTGGGACTTATGTTCATGGCTCTTTATGTTTTCTTTTGTTGTCATTTAGTCTTAATGTGAGTGACTGTAGCTGTTGTTTCTGATGCATGCAATTCCATATTTATAAAACTTAAAATTTCTTCAACATCCAGATTCCACCTGGGAGTTTCTGAGACTGATTCTTGACCTCTCCATGAAAGTGCTGAAACAGGATGGGAAATATTTTACACAGGTAGGCTCGTTACCCGTTTTTTATTACCTCCCAAACTCTCAATAAGAATATTCTATTTTGACATTTGAATGCATGTTCTTGACATTTATGACTGTGGAGGCTGGAAGAGCATAATTGGATTGTTTTTCGAAGCAGTAAGTTTATAAATAACTGACCCAGCATCTGCTGGGAATTAATCGGTTCTGTTGTGTCCTGTTACCTTAATGTCCCCCATCTATCAAACTTGGGCTTTGGCTGTAGTATGAGCTGATGCCACCAGATGGAGACACAGATTGTGATTTTTGCCCCTTATCTTCTAGGAGATTCTTAATTGAAAAGCCAAAGTAAATTTCCTACACTGCTTGGGCTATAGTATGAACTCCTGCCAGCAGATGGGAGAAAACTGCTATTTTTCTCATTCCCTTGGAGATTCTTAATTTAAAGTTTGAAGTTCATATTTCTTGATATATATAAAAACATATGTAACGTAGTGAAGTCCTTAACAAAATTTTGAAACCGACAGCAAAAGCAGCTAATGGACGATCCAGTCTCTTTCCTTGGTACAGAAATCTTTTGATTCATAACCAGAAAATAAGCACTTAACTTAGGTAGTAGCACACTCCGGTCCTTGTAATTCTTCAGTGTGTTCAGGAGGACCTCTCCACTCCACCTCATCCCCTTTAAAAAGCGTTAATATGTTTAAATATCAAGAACTAGTAGAGAAGTCTTAACTTTATTCTCCTGAGGAGGCACTTTCAAGCAGACCCTGGACAGTGTATGAGATCTGAGATTAATAGCTAAAAACAACTTAGCAATTCTGAGGCACCTTGAATTAGGCTCCACCCCATCCTGTTTCCTTCTCCTCCCCCTGCATGTAAGATCCTTCCTCCCTGCCGCGCCCGCTCCCCCCACGATGTGGTGATTAATCATAGATATTGTACTTGGTGAGAGTAGTGGGAAGCTTCAAGGGAACAGACAGCCGTCTATGGATTTTTTTCCCCTGATGTTTAGAAATGATTTTTTTTTTTTTAACACATTTTTAGACTTGACTCTTTAAAGCAGGGGTCTGCAAACTATGGGCCAAATCTTGCCTACTGCTTGTTTTCGTAAAGGTTTCTTGGCACACAGCTACCTCCATTCATTATGTAGTCTCTATGGCTGCTTTCTCGCTACAGGGGTGGCAGTGAAGAGTTGTGATGGAGATTGTATGAGCTGCAAAGCTTAAAATATTTTCTGTGTGGCCCTTTTCAGAAGAAGTTTGCTGACCCTTGCTTTCCAGGAAATCTACAATGAAACCTGCTGAAAGTTGACTTATTCTTGTAAAAGCAACCCACATTCAGTGAGTTGAGTGTTTCCGTGAGTGGATATTTCTCAAGCAGAAAATACCTATAGAATTTGGTTCTTTTCATGTTTCTGCAAATAGAAGGAAATCTCATGAAACTTCAGTTGAGGGAGAACACGAGGCTCTGGGGTCTTTAACCAAAAGAAAACAATTTGGATCCATTGCAAACCAGTCAGTTCGTACTGCACCACAGGTGGAGTTAGGAAGAAAGTGTGACTATTTTCTCTCATTGTGGACTGGTAGACTGCCTTCTTGGAGAGCTGTTACCTCAGTATGGAAGATTAATAGAAACGGTTGCTTAACAGATCACCGCAACCCATTCGTTAAATATTAACGATCCAGGCCTTTGCCATCTGGCTTTTACCAAAAAACACATTACATGCCCAGGGCTGTGCTGGTTTCCAAGAATTGTGCAAAATATGTATTAGAATATGTTTCCTGTCCCTGCATTCATTACAGTTGGGTGATCTCATTGTCATACCTGGAATCACGTACCTTCAGTGGTTGAATGTGTGGTGTCACCTGGTGAGATTCATACGGACTAGGGGGACAAAGGCTTTTGAAAAAGCAGTCATCGAGTCAAGAGCACAGGGTGGTTTGATTCAGAATGTACTGATGTCATTGCCACAGTGTAATATCTCTTTAAACTGCCATGCGATATGTGCACAAAATAACCTTGATTCACACTCACCTCCCTTCCCCAAGTTAGTCACTTAGAACTGGAGTAAGATTAAAAATGGCCTGTTACGAGGTGATTGACAAAAGCTGAATGTTCCTGACTAAAATGGCTTGCGTTACCGTAGCGAGCTTATGATGTCACTAGTGTCACTGTGGCTGTTTGAAGACTGCCTTGTCACTGTGCCACAAAGCTGGGGAAAGCATCATGGGGTGGCCGGGGGAACGTGAATCTGAATCTGAGGCGGAATTGCTTTCATGGGACTAGGAGGCAGGTCCCAAGACTTGACCTCCTTCGCTTCTCTCCTCCACTCCCTATTCAAACTAGGTCATTTGATACACATAAAGATATATATGTGACATTCATGTAAATTATAATGCAAAAGATTAGCAAACCTGTGACTTTCCCCAACTTGAGAATTGGACATTACCAGTAAGTACCTTGACACATTTGCCTTCCTCCGAAATCCATGCCCACCTTCTAGAACTAACCCATCTTAAGTGGTGTTGTTTTTTTTTTTCCTATTATTCTGTGCTGTTCTTTATAGATGTTTCACACACGTGTGATTTAGTAAATCATTATTATGTTTAGTTCCGCTAGCTTTTGAACTTGATAAAAATACTTTCATTAAGGATGTATTCTTCTGGACCTGTTTTTGACATTACAGAAGCAATACATGCCATTAAGTTTAAAAGACAGAAACAATACAGAAATCTAAAGTAAAAAATCAAGTGTCACTTACCTATACCTAACATGGGTAAAGAACTTTCTAGAACCGAAGTTACCAAATTGGGATTTACTCCCCCTCCCCGCCCCCATTATTCCCTTTCTCTCATCCTTGGTAGATGCTTAATTCTTTGCTATTAGATTTTTGTTCTGCATTTCCCATTTCTCTTAAGAAAAAAAATGTAGTTCCATTTAAATACACAGGAAAGCGAAATGTATCACGTTACTTTTTTGGGGGTAGGTCTCTATTTGTGGTGTGTTTTTTTTTCTTTTTTTAAATTGCTTTTTGACAATGTCGAGGAAGAACAAATTGAAAGTATCCTATTTCTTTACCACATTCTCTGTCAGGAGAATGTGGTAAAGAAAGAGCGTGGTGTCAGTTTTCATATGGCAAGAGAAACCGTTAACTGTGCACCTCGGTGGCATTTCCATTCTATACCTTCACCAGTGGCACTGTGCTCTAAAAACAGCCAGGCAGTGTTTTCTATTTGTGAGTCTTAAATTATACATGTGGTGTTTATATGCTCTCATGGTGAACTTGATGTCGAAATCAAATTATATACTGGCAAAGAGCACTCTGGCCAGATCCCGCTGCAGGACCCTAGATGATGGGTTACTAAACAGACTGGCCCTGAATCATGACGTCATGCAAAGCGAATGTGCTAAAACCACCAAGGCCAGCTCTCAGAATAGTTCTGTCTACCCGCTTGCCTGTGGCTGGCTGGCTGGTTGGTTGGTTTTGAAATGCCGTCCTCAAAAATGCTTACATCACAGGCTGCCTTTATTTGTAAATAATTTTCATCTTACATTATCTTTGGCTTTTGTGAGACAAATTGATAGTGAAGTTCTTATGAAGGAATGGAATCAGCTCATACATTCACTTAGTCTTCCAAATGTCAGCTTCAGAGGTGAAAAGGAAATCGGTGGTATTAAATGCCCATCTTGTTTTCTAAGTCTTATGCAAGTGCTTGCGGGGGGGGGGGAGGGGAACTGTACTAAAATGATAGACCCTACCCCAGACCTACTGAATGAAAACCTGCATTTTAGCAAGATCAGCTATGATTCATATGGACGTTAAAGATCGAGAACCACTGTTACTGAACCAGACAGATGCCGTATCCATCAGCAGCTCTACTGTGTCTTGGCCGGCATCTGATTCTCTTCACCTTTTTTTTTTTTCTTTATAGTAACAGAGTGGCCGCTGTAGCTCCAAATGTTGGTTACGGCTAGGTTATAGGCTGAAAGAAATTTGAAGGGGTGGGTCACTGTGTTTATCCTTGATTGTCCAGAATAAAAAACTTTCCCAGTAGTCCCCAGCACACTTCTGTATAACACTGACCAGCGCTAGCTCCTGGAGAGGCTGAAAAAGTTGGGGCAAGAAAGAGAAAGTGTAGAACAATGAAGTCAAAAGAAAATATTCGATAAGGAGTGGAACCGAGCAATATCCTTAGTGTATATATGCTGAATAGACTTGTTCTCTTAGGCCTTAAGTCAGATTTGGGGGAAAGCATGGGGGGGTGAATGTAGTTTTCTGTGCCAACATCTTAGACTCTTATGAGGGTCGTAGTTTAAGCCATTCTAGAAATTGACAACATTGTCTTTTTGATACTTCATTCTCAACACAGTGGTGACAACTAGGAAACTTATTTCTAATGGGTTATGTGTATGAATCTTTGCTAATTGCATGGTGTTGATACAATGGCTCTGTCACTAATGAGAAATTGGTCTCACTGCTTTCTGTTGCTTCATACTCTAATCATTTGAAATGGCTTGGAAAATGAGGTAGAAGGATAATGGGCTAATGGATCTATAAATAGAACTCAGTGTAATTTGTAGAAGTTACAGAAGCCTTATCTCATTTTCTAAGGCGAACTTTTATCTAAAGCTGGAATTGTTATTGTTTGTTAGCGACCTTCAAATGAGGGGGACCCTCAGTAGGACTCAAGAATCCCGTTATTTGCTTTTCTCTCTGATTTAGGGGAACTGTGTCAATTTGACGGAAGCCCTATCACTCTATGAAGAACAGCTCGGGCGCCTCTATTGTCCTGTGGAATTCTCAAAGGAGATCATCTGCGTCCCTTCGTACTTGGAATTGTATCCTTTGGCCATATCATCGCGTTGCCAGATCAGAACACCCAAGTCAGTCCCGTGCCAGTTTAACATTTTAAATAAATAGGATTAGCTCTGTAGTATAAAAGGCCCTACTTTTCAAACTTGGCTGCACATTGAATCCCCTGGGAGCTTTAAAACAATACTGATTTCTGGGTCCCACCCTCAGAGTTTCTAGGGTGTGATCTGCCACAGCCCTCCAGCTGGTTTTAATGTTCAGGCACCACTGGTTCTCACAAAGGTCCCCAGACCCGCAGCATCTTCTGGGAACTAGATAGACATGCAAATTCTCAAGCCCAGCCCTGGCCTGCTGCCCAATGAGAAACACTGGTGGTGGCACCCAGTGACCTGCCTTCAGCCCTCCATGGGATTAACATGCACCTCAAACCTTTCAGAAGTCCTAGTCTAGAAGACCACCTCAGCTGTAGCAGGCAAAAAGACTGAGACATGTGTTCAACTTTTATATTAAGATTATCTTACTTTAATAGTTCTGTACTGTACTCGATTCTGATTTGCAGTAGAAATAGAGAGCTAAAAACAGTGCTGGGGATCTCAAAGTTAATGGTGTTCTCTGTTAGTTCTACTTAGTGAAGTTAGCCCAGAGAAATAACACAAGAACCTGGAAGAAAAACAGAGCATCGACATTGGAAATTTATAATGCGTTTCCTCCTAAAAGGCAGACTGTAGTCTGCAGACAAAAACTTCCTTACTTGAGGCAGCAGAGTTTCCTGTGACTGCTGCTGGCCTGCGTGAGGCCCTGACGTGCAAGGCTGGGCAGGCTTGCAGCCATCAGAACCCCCCCCCAGCCCTCCCTGGGATGAATTGAGTACTGTGTGCTTGCTTGCTGGCCATGTTCTTCCGTGGCCTGTGGAGAGCTTTGATGCCCCACCCCCAACAGTCCACTTTCATCGAGGTGTTCCTCTCAGAGCATTTTTTACTGTCAAGTTGGTGTTTATCTTTGAAAAAATTTTAGAAATCAGTTGATAACATTTGGAAAAAAAGCCTCCACCTTCTGGCTCCCCTCCAGCTCTCTTCCTCCCTTCCACCTTTCTCATATTATTTCCCTAAAACATCTTAGAGATGTTGGAAGCAGTAGTGTTATCTGAGAGAAGATGTGCGAGCCTTTAGCCTTTTCTGTGCGTATCCCCCTCCCCAATGTCACAAGTGGTGAGTTTCTAGGCTGCAGAATGGCCTTATTTAAGAGGCCTTCATTCTCATGACCACAATGCTCTAAGCTATGAAACATCCATTTTCCAATTTGTAGGCCAGCAAACAAATTTGAAGTGATGCCTGTTCTTCCTTGAATTACCTGCTTTCATTCCTTGACTTCCCTGTCCAGGTGGGTATTTTACACTGTTTGGAAGAAAGCTAAACCTTGAAGATCGATGTCCCCTAATCATCTGTGCTGGAAAAAGCCTTCCTGACCTCCATACACGAAATCAAAACAAGTCAGGCAATTGATTATGAGTTCCTTCAAGTTTTCTTTTTAATTATTTTTAATTTAAAAAATCAAATGGAAAATGTATATTTTGATGAACTAGGGTGTTATTTTTTTTTGAAAGTCAGCTGAAGGATGATTAGATAGCATAGCAAAGGCTGCTAAATGCACTGAACCCCTAGAATGTGATTTTTGTTACCTTTTTTTCCTATGTGGGCTTTTTGGGTTTCGTTTTGGTAGACGTCGAATTTGGTCATTTGGAGGAATGAAGATCATTGTTTTGTTCTGCAGGAAGTTCTTGACGGTGTTTCTTTCCCCCAAAAATTGATTGACTTAGATATTAAAATTTGGTGTTTATGAGAAAGTTAAACGAATTAGCAATGCCTTGATTAAAATTACGAATGAGAAATTTCTTGTGTCCGTTTTTTTTTTATTTCAGTTAGGTCCCTTCTTTCTCACTTCCGTTGGCACAGAACAAAGGTGTCTCTTGGTATTTTTTTAGTTCTGTTATATCACTCTATGCCATTTATCTCTTTGTAATAGGATGGCCTGAGGGCCTGTTTTGAACAGTAGTAATGACTTCCATTTACCATTGTGGTAAATGATACACAGCCTATTACATTCCCCAGTTCTTCATTATAAAATTGACCTGAGGATAGGAAAAGATTTGGCCTTACTATAAAGTTGAAAGTCAAAAGCTTATTTCTAGTCCCACTACTTACCAGTGTATTAAATGGTGGAAATAAAGATCATTTTGGATTGCTGCTGTGAAGCTTTGAGAATATTTTCGAATGCACAGATAGGTGACAGTTTGTGGAGAGGACTGCAACCAGAGCGACGTAAACACACCTGAGGAAGTGTGTGTAACTACCGGCTTGGCAATGTATTTGTGGGGAACAATCCACATCTAAGGTGAGGCTGTATTGACGTGGATTGTTAGACATCACTGAGTTAGTCTGTTTTTATAAAAGGTTTATGCTTTATCAATGAAAAGAGTTCATTTATGCTGAGTTCACAGTAAGCAAAGCATTAAAAATGAAATATTCAGTGTCTGTTTTGCGATGGAGTTACTGTCAAGCCAGAACATTCTTCCTCCCAAAATACGTTCATGGTACCTGACGTATTCTTAAAAAATGAGTGTATGCCTACTAATTTTTATTAGATTAGCATGGGAGAAAAAACAACAACATAATAAGAGGAGTTAGTCATGTTGGAACTAGACTGGTTTTCAGCAAATATTCTTGTGCATAAAATTTAGAAATGACATTGGTAGACATTAAGAATCCTACGCACCCCTCTAATGATTCTATAATGCTGTGAAAGGCTCTGTAAACTAAGATTAAAAATGATGGCACTATTATAATTAGAGTACTGTTTTGGGTTAACAGAATTGGATTTTTTTTCCATTTTAGAAAAGAAACCATGGATATCTGGTGTCTGGGTATGTTTACTAATATGTGGGCATGAAGACTAGCTTGAGGCCTAGGCTCAGTCCACTGGTGAATCTGATGACACACGGGTCTTGCCAGGAGCTCAGAGTTACAAATGAAGGTGGGTCAGGTTGTGCCAGACCAGGGAAGATGCATCCCAGAGAATAAGGAATGTGGTATTGGAAGAAAGGAAAGGAAATCAATATTTTTTATTTTGGGTGATAATGGTAAGTTCTGACCCTACTCACTTCTTCATACTGGAGAAAGGATGATGCCTGACTTTATTTTTGAACATCTTTGTAATTGTTTTAAAAGAAAGGCATGCAAATGCTGAACTCAACTAAAATCCTCTATGCTGCATTTTTCAGGAAATGTTATAAGATCTAAGCACTTTTTTTTTTTTTTACTTTAACGGCTGTAGTGTTATAGTGTTATGGTCTCATTTGTAATCTAAAATAGAATACTGTAGTATCATATAGCCACTTTTTAATTAGACAAGACAAATATGGCTGTAGTTTAAATTTTATCCAACATCAACAGATGTCAAAAATTGGTTTATTTTTTAAAATGCTGCTTTTTCCTGAAAAATGTGCTACTATTCCCCGTGCAGTTGAGTGGTCCCCTCCTTGCTAGCATTAGCTATTGCCGATATAATAATTTGCGTTTATCTCAATAAATTGATAAATTTCATTCTGTCCCCATGACCTGTGGGACAGGGCTAAGGAAGTGCGTGTGATGTTAATATATCATTGGGTCTGCATTCGAGGCTCTAGAGAGCATTGCAGCTCAAAGTGAAGTCTTTAACCAATTCTTGTTTTCTAAGCACTTTGTTTATTACTTCAGTTGAACCTTTTAGTCCCTGGCAAGGCTTTCTCGGCAAAGGAAGCAGTTCGTTGATTGATATTGTAGCTCAAGCTCCTTACCTAGTCTTAGAACAGCATTTTGCCATTGGGTGACATTATTTGAAAGGAGCTGCAATGTGGCCTCGAGGAAACACTTAACCTTCTATCACTTTGTTGCTGAGTGTCTTTTTATACCAAATAATCTTTTTACGTGGCTGGGCTTTGGGTTAATAAACCACTTTAATTTACATTATCTCGATCAACCTTAAAATAGCTTTGTGAATTGGATGTTAATATCGCTGCATAGGCCAGCAGTCCAAATTTGAAATGTGCCTGGAGTCCCCTGCTAGTAACCATTTGAATCTAGGTTCCGGCATTCATTCGGAATTTGCTATCTGAAAGCCAATATCAGGTCTCACCTTTTTTTTGTACCTTGGACTCCTTTGGCAGCCTGGTGAAACCTGTGAGCCCCTCCTCAGAAACATGTTTAACGCAGAAAGTAGAAAAATTACAAGGAAGCAAGTTACGTTGTTTCTCAAAAATTTATAATTTAATATTTGTGTTTTAATAACTTATACAGCTAGATCTAGTGTTGGATTGAATACTATAATTCTGAATAGCAAGGAGCACAAATATAAGATCTGCAGCAATGAAATGTGATAAGAATGCATCCGATTTATTGACAGAGGCGTAGGTACTGCCGGTGCTAACATGGTTTGCCATCTACTTTCATGCTTAAAGGAAATGCAGAATTTCAGAGGTTAATGAAAATGAAGATAGAAATGTTTTCCCATCCAAGTTTAGACACAAAGAATTCTGTCCATAGGCCCCAGGTTAAGAAGCCATGGCCCAGTTTTTGCTTTCATTGTATTTAGGTGGTAGGGAAGGGTAGCTGAGTCCTTCCAGCCTACTGTCAGAACTTCAAATCAATACTGGCAGATCAGTTCTCTTCGGCCAGAACCATTTAAAATCTCAATTACCTAGTGCAGTCATCCTACTGATTTCTGCTTTACTCGTTATTTCAAAAATGAGAAATAGAACATGGGCAAGAAATAGCCCAGTGCTTTTGGAAAGCTATTTGAATACTCTTGGATGTGATTTCCCTGTGAAATCAGATGATAAATGTGACTGGACAGGTATGCTTATCTCCTGTATCTGGGGGTCCTAGAGGCACCCTGGCCAGCTTATTAATGCAGATGGTGTCCCCAGACAACAATCAACCACATGGTGGTCATTTCAGTGAGCAATTCCTTTATGATGAAGCTTTAGGGATCAGGCCCCTCTCTCTGCAACTTCGCACAGGAATGTAAGATGAGTACGGGGCTCTCCTGGGTAAAGCAAGCTGAACAAGTCTATGTTTTTTCACAGAATCTCTCCAATATCTGGAGAAGGGGGATTGGTAGTTGCCCCACCCCATACCCTAGAGATGAAAGCCCAGGATTGTTTGTCTAATGCTTTGCACATGTAGTGGGCACATAGGTTAAAGTGTAGTATAAAGGCAATTCCTTAGAATTATATTTTCCAAGTGGAACATGGAAGAAACAGCCTGGTATGGAAAAGTTACGTGGATTTGGGCGTGTTCTAGAAGAAACAGTCTGTGATGATGAAGGGGTACGTCCCTGAGTCTTCATGCATCGAAAGGAGCAGGACTGTCCACCCTGCACCCCGGCAAGGTGTGGCCCCACTCGGAGAAGGTGCTGTGTTGGTGAATTGCGTCCTCTTCACCAGGGCGTGCGTAGTTTGGGTTCCTTCTTGGTCCCTCTAAGGGTCGAGGAGGGGCAGAAACTCGGGAAGGTGTATGGCAATCAGATTGGAAAACCAGAACGAAGTGTAGGATCTGCAGCCATTGTGGTGTTGGCCATTTCTGTGCGTCTTTTCCTTCCTGTTCGTGCTCCACTGTCTACATCACTCTTGTAAGTCTCTGTCCTTGGCGATGCCCCCCCCCCCATTGGGTGGTATTATTGCACCAGGCCTCCACTTTGGGCCGGGCCAGTTGACAGGACCATGGCTCAGGTTCCTGCATCAGTCTGTGCAGGCCAGGCAGCAAGGTCACTGATCTTGTCTGCTTCAGGAACATGATAGCAAGAGATTCATCCTGGCTGCTCGTGCCTTCTTTGACCCTGGCCCTTGGCTCCAACTGGATGATTCCAGGAGGCTTTGTGCACTAAAATAATGAAGCACAGTAATGAATTGTAAACCATCGGGAAAAAATGAAGATCACAAGGATGTGTAGAAAACAAATATACAAATAAATGGGGAGCACAAATATATACACAAGGTGCTTACCATAGGATGCTGAGTACCAACTAGTTAAGGGGTAGGAGGGCCGGAGTTGAAAAATTAACATTTTGTGGTCATCACAGTGAAGACTGAAATCAGGCAAGAATCACCCACTAATGAAAAATCTTGGGAAATTTCGACATGGAACATATTAATGTGGCTTTGAATCTCCCACAGATTGCTTATTAGTTGCGTTATCAGTTTCCTACTGCCGCTCAAATTGCCGCAAATGGTTCCTTAAAATAACACGAATTTATTCTCTTAGAGTTCTGGAGGTTAGATGAGTGAAATGAGTCTTACAGGGCTCTCTATTCAAGGTGTCTGCAGAAATGGTTCCTTTTGCAGGCTCTAGGGCAGGGGTCCCCAACCCCTGTTAGGCACCTGGCCGCACAACAGGAGGTGAGCGATGGCCGAGTGAACGAAGCTTCATCTGTATCTGCAGCCGCATCACCGCCTCAGCTCCACTTCAGATCATCAGGTGAATCTAATAGGAGCTCCGGTCCCTGGTGCCACAAATGTTGCGGACCGCTCCTCTAGGAGAGAATCCATTTCCTGCCTTTTCTAGCTTCTAGAGGCTGCTAGCATTCATTGGCTCTTCCCCTCTTCAGTCTCAAAGCCGGCAGCAGCATAGCATCTTCAAATCTCAATGCCTCTTTTGTCACATTGCCTTCTCTTTTGACTCCTACTGCATCCCTGTTGGAAGGCCCTCTGGAAATTACACTGGGCCTACCTGGATGGTCCACGATAATCTTCCTTATTCAAGATTCTTATCCACAGCCTCAAAGTCCCTTTTGCGATGTAAGGTAGCCTATAGGGTTCTGGGATTATGGTGTGGACATCCTCAGGGTTGTTATTTAGCCTACCACCCACTGCAAGAGCAAAAAGTAACTTTACAGTGGAGAAATTGAACAGCACCTTGACCAGGTGCTAAAAATCAACGCAGTGGACATCCTGTGACTCCAGTACTAGCATTTGGCTAAGAATGCCTAACTCACATCTAATCATGAGGAAACATTAGACCCAAAATGAGAAACATTCAATCAAGAAAAAGGCCTGTGTTCCTTTAAATATATTAATGTCAAAAAAGGCAAAAAGCTGTGAAAATGTTTCCAGGTTGAAGGATGCTAGAGAGTCATGGCAATTAAATGTGGTACCTGACCCTACACTGGACCCTGTGTTGAGGGAAAATACTGTAAAGGGCATTATTTTGTCAATTGACAAATTGTAATGAATGGTAGTTTTAATACAAGTATCAGTATTAAATTTACTGAGGTTCTTATTGCAACTTTAAGTTTGAAATTATCTCCAAGTAAAACATTAAACGTTAAAAATAAGGGAGGGATGCTCTTGGCACAATTGGCCTCCTTTCTGCCTGAGAGAGATGATAGCAAGAATTTTGGACACAGATTCAAAAACCTAAGAGGAAAAAGGCTCAAGGGACCTGCATAGCACCCAAATAAGCATATGCTGCTTTTAAGATCTAGCACAGGAGGCAGTAAAATGCGTTCATGAGGCAGCTGAAGTTCTAGTGGCTAAATCGTGTCTTTGAGGCTGACTGTCTACTACACAGAAGAAACCAGTCGTGCGAGAGCTCCTGCAGGAGATCATGGAGGCCGGGTGAGTGGGGCTCTGCCCAGGATGTCTGTTGCGGTACAAATAAAGAGAGATGCCGGCAAGAGTGAGAAGATGGTGCGGGAGTTGGCTTGCGTTCTTGTGAGTCCTGCTGGCTCAGAGACAAAGGGCCTCAGGCAAAGATCTTGCTTCAAAGCCCCCATTTTTTCTTTGCTGTTAGATGTTTGTTCCTGAGCTTCTGCTAAAACACTGCAGGGCATGAGGGGCTTCCTTTTTTTTTTTTTTTCTTCTTTCTCCATGTATGTGGCAGAAGAGGAATGGAGAGCCAGAGTGGATCAGAAGCCTTTATTATTTTTTTTTACTTAAAGCAAAGAGCCCCATATTGTAATATTTTAAATTTGAGAATAGAATCACATTTAAAAGTTATTCGATTAGTTTTTATGAGAACACTGGCTGAGGACTTTAAAAGATTCAGCTGGAACAGCAGTTGCCCTGCTATTTAGAAATAGGAATATTCTAAATATCCAAATAGGGAAAAGCTAGGGCAGTGCCTCTCAAACTTGAGTGCCCGTAGTGATTACCCGAGGATCTTAAAATACAATCTGATTCAGTAGGTGGGCGGCAGGGCCCAGGAATCTACGTTTCTCACAGTCTGATCAGCTGACGTTGATGCTGCCAGTCTGTGGACCACGCCTTGAGTCGGAATGAGCTAAAGTGCCGGTAAATGAAAAATCAGATGGGTGACATTGCAGAAAAATGCAGAAATCTGTTGCTTGAAACGCTGAAATGAAATGTTTTAAATATCAACTTCTTGTTATAAGAAGCTTCAAAAGCAATAGTCGTTGCCATAGTAATTGCTAAAATGAATTCCCATTTGATTTCCAAGGGTTTGAAATGTTAGGGATTTTGTTAAAAAGGTAATTGGATAAATCGTTAAGCTGGGGCTCATTTTTTAACCTCCCAGTACTCCCCAAAAGGCATGAATACCCCCAGCATTTGAAATATGACAAAACTGATGATGGATGGAGGCCAGTTAGTGGAGACTTTGAAGCAATGAGCAGTGCAGAAATTTTCAAGTCCTCCCTGCAATTCGGAAAGGATATGCAGTTGACTTGCCAGCTAGAAGGTTCTAAACATAAGGATAAGGGATTATACTTTTTATTCAACTAAACATGCAACTTACTGGGGCCTGGATTGTGCTTCGATTTCACGGGTTTAGGTGAGTTTGTTTCTGTGGAGAGTAAAACCAGAACAAATTTCGATTTGTGCTTGGGTCTTTTTCAGATTTATTCAAAATACAAGGAATAATAAGGAAAGGATTAGAGGGTACATGATTCAGTTCTGACATTGTACTGGAATAGCTTTCAGAAGCACTTTCGGGGCACCTTTGCTGCAGCCACTGGAGGGGGGTCATAGAAGACAGTGGGATATATTCAGAGCACTGTGCAGAGGAAAGAGCATGTGGGCAGCCTCTTAAGCAAAAAAAAAAAAAAAAAAAGCAGAAAAAAGCAGCATTAAACTCCAGCCCAGCCCAAAGCAACAGGGCAGGCAATATGAGGGCTGCTGGAAATAGAAGTGTGAGGGAGTAAATGTAGACTTCTTAAGGTGAAGGCTATAAATAAAGCACACGTGTTTTAGTTAAGGGATGGGTAGAGATGGAGGTGATATACTCCAAGTACTTTGTAAAACAGCAAGCATTTAGAAGACAGCAAAAGCTAATACCATTTATGCCTGCTACAGCTATGTAAAAAGATAAAACTTAGATTTTCCATTAACCAAATGGCCATTCAGGTCCTTCCAGTTTTATTTCTCCCTCACCACAAAGACATATGGGAAGATGTTATGGTCGAATTGTGTACCCCGCCCCCCCCCACACACACACCCCAAGTGTTGAAATCCTGCCCCCAGTGTTTGTGACTTTATTTGGAAATAGGGTCTCTGCAGATGATCAAGTTAAGATGAGGTCATTAGGGTGGGTTATTATCCTATGTAACTGGTGTCCTTATGAAAAGGAAAAATTGGGACCCAGAAACGTTCATGATGTGAAGACATGGGGAACACCATCCTACAAGCCAAGGGATGCTCGAGGGGAAAGGTCTGAAACAGATCCTCACAGCTCTCAGAAGGAACTGACACTGTTGACGCCTTGATCTTGGACCCCTAGCCTTCAGAACTGTGAGACAATAATTTTCTGTTTAAGCCACCCAGTTTGTGGTACTTTGTTACAGCAGCCCCAGGAAACCAATACAGATGGTCTTCAAAATAGACAGATGGAGGAGGTTTATCTGTTAGCTATTATCGCAATAATATTGCATAACAAGCAAACCCGAAATTTCAATAGCATATAGCAACAAGTGTTAATTTCTCTCTCACCCATCTATGGGTTGGCTGGGGTTCAGTGGATCCAGGCTGGGCTCTGCTGGGCTTTGCTCTTAGCTGTGAGTTAGGTCTAGGTTTGCTCCACATGTCTCAATGTCCTCGGACCAGTGGCTACCTGAGACATGTTATGGTGAAAGACAGAAGTGCAGAAGGGCGAGCATATGATGCAAGCCCATTTCTAAACTCTGTGCCATGTCTATCACTGTCCCTCTGGCCAAAGCATATTGCGTGACCAAGCCCGAGGCTGAGAGGCAAGGAGGTATGCTCTGTCGATCATGAGGCCGTGGCCAGGATATGGATGACAGGGGAGTGAAGAATTCGGAACAGTAATTCAAACACGTTTAACTTCAGAATTTAATGTAAAATTCAAGGAGTGCTTAATGCCCCTGTTCAGAATTCCTTGTGTTTAAAGAAATAGGAAAATGTCTTGCTCAGAGATAGCAACACAAATTGTCTACATTGACTGTGGCAAATGTGGTGAAGACAATCTTTGAGCCCTGTATCATGTTTTAAGTGAAGCAGTCGACAGATGGCCTCATATTAGCAAAGAGATGATAAAGTCTTTGAAGGAAATAACCCAAAGCACTAAAAGGTACGTCATAAGTAAAATGGTACTGTGAATTGAACAGACATCAAACATTGGCATGAGATGCCAAAGTTTGTGGCTCCCTGGAAGGAACACTGTTCTAGAAACAGGAAAGGTGCTATTTGGTGAACATATTCTCTTGGTAATTAGAGAGACTGAAACACATGACCAAATTGTATTCAATCCTTGGAAGTCAAGAGTTATAAGGCAGCATTGTTGTTTCTTTCCACTCCTTTTAGTATTAGGATCAAGACTGGCTTGAGAAACCATCCTAAATTTTCAGTCATAGAAGTCCATAGTGCTTCACACTTAGTGATGCTACAATTTACTCATCACATGCAGGACAAGCAATGGCAGCTCCTGCAAATACTGGTTACTCATGGGGTGCAGGATGTAAAAGTGGTTTTGCACATAGGCTCTGGGCCCAGACCACTAGCTTCAAATCCTAGTTTTGCCACTTCCTGTCTCTGGGACCTTGGCCCTGTGTGCATCTGTAAAACAGATATAATAACAGCACCTCTGTCTTAGGTCCGTTTGGGCTGCTATAACAGAACACCATAGACTAGGTGGCTTACGAACAACACACATTTATTTCTCACAGGTCTGGAGGCTGGAAGTTGAAGATCTGGGGGCTGTGTTTGGTGAGAGCCATCTTTCTGGTTCGAAAACAGTATCTTCTCTCTGTGTCCACGTGGTGGAAGGGTCGAGGAAGCTCTCTGTGGTCTCTTATAAGACAGTAATCCTGTTCATGAGGGCTGCAATGCACCCTCATGACCAAGTCACCTCCCAAGGGCTCCATCTCCTAATACCATCACATTGGGGTTTGGGGTCTCAACATAAGAACTTAGGGGGACACAGACATTCAATTAATAGCAACCTCCCTCTGGATTGTCGTGAGGAACAAATGAAAAAAATCCATGCTTAGATTGGTGCCCAACAGGGAGTAAGGGCTCAAACATTAGCTTTTATTATTTATTGGCAAGTATCAGGTTTCAAAATTGAGTTATGCAACATCAGAATTTATACCAGTGCAGCCAAACTGTCTAGCATGTTGGGCCACTGCTGCCTTTAAAAGAAATTGGGTGGTGAGATCTTAAAGAATACTAAGTGTCATGCCCTCTTCAGTCTTTACCTTCACCAGGAACAATAATACAGAATTGGTTTTATGTAATTTTTCTTAAAAAAATAAAACCTACTATAATTGTCCAAAATGCATAGTTTTTTTCTTCGATTTCTCTACGTGTCTTTTCTTCAATTTCTCCACAAGGTAACCAGCTATATTAAATGATAATGAAATGGGGGCAGTAAAGAGATTAGATGTTTTTGATGTGTCCTGGAAGGGCTCATTTAAAGGGGAGATCGGGCGATCTATTTGTATGATAGAATTGGTTAAAGTTAGATATTTATTTTATATAAGCTCTTGGAGGGTAGGGACCGTGCACTATTGAGCTTTGCATCCCCAGAGTTTAGTAGGCACACAATGAGTACCTAATGAAGAGAGAATGGAGATATAAATGATCAAAGAGATGCTATGAAATGCAAATCATCAAAAAGATTACATATCTGGAAGTTTGGGTATAGAAGACCCAATACCGTACAAAGGATTTAGCTCATTCAACATAACAGTAAGAATAATGACTAATTTAAGTTTTAACTCGGCACCGACATCTGGAGAAAGAAATTAACAACCCCCAAAAGATGACTGGCTTCTCTTTCATGGAAAACATGCATTTAACCAGGCCAGAACCTTCAGGCCTTCACAAATTGGAAGACTAAATGTTGACATCTTCACAGAAGAATCAGAATGCTACAATAAGGCTACCAGGAAAAAAGCAGTGGAGAAGTTGGAAAATATTCACATTACTGTGAGTTTTTGTTATGCACCAAAGATCTCCTTTAAAAACATTAACCACTGTCACTCCAATAAATTTAATAAAAAGAAAAAGAAATGAAACATTACTGCATGTGAAGGGCAAATAAAAGCCATCAGAAGTTAGAAAGGTACTTGGCACAGTTTCTCAGAGGCGACCTACGACTGTATCCTTTTCCTTTCTGCTACTCCCCACTGCAGGCTCCTGGCCTTAAATTTGCAGTTCCTTTAGAAATGGCACCTCCTTGTAGATTCATTAAAAACAAAAACAAAACAAAACAAAAATCCCAGCTCTTCTAGTACTTTCCCACGTGTTTGCTTCTCTAGGCTTCACTTTTATTAGATATTTCCAAATTGCTTCCCAAAGTGGTGTACCAATTAACACACTCAGGATCAGGGCATGGGGGCTAAAGTTGCTCCATTGCCAACACTTGATGTTGTTTGACTTTAAAATTCTTGCCGGTCTGGAGGTGTCAAATGGTAATTTCTTGTGGTTTAAATTTTCATTCATCTGATTACTAATGAGGTTTGAGCACATTTTTATAAGTTAATTGGCCAGTCAGTGTTCCTCTTTGGAAAAATGCCTGTCTTCTGTTCATTGGCAATTGAGTTTTTATTTTCTAATTGATCTATTGTGTTTATGTCTTCAGGATAATAATCCTGCGTTGCTTATTTGTTACAAGTATCTACTCCCAGTCTGCCCTTGTGAAATCTTTTTCAGATGCATTTTGTTTTAATTATATTTTATAATCATCAGGAGACTAGCTTTGGCTATGCTTTGTCTTTTCATTTATTAATGGTATTTTCGGATGCACATGAGTTTTTAATTTTAACATAGTCAAATTTGTCTGTTTGCTTTATGGTATGTACAGCATGGTAGTAGACAAATTTATATCGCTCTATTGAAATGCCATCTTTAGGGAAAAATTTATTGGGTTATTTTTAGGATATACGAAACGTGTAATTTAAGGCCGTGTGTGTGTGAGAGAGAGAGAGAGAGAGAAAGAGAGAGAGAGAGAGATGTATTTTTTCAGTACTTTAGTACCTTAAACC
This sequence comes from Pteropus alecto, assembly GCF_000325575.1. Classification (NCBI taxonomy): domain Eukaryota; kingdom Metazoa; phylum Chordata; class Mammalia; order Chiroptera; family Pteropodidae; genus Pteropus; species Pteropus alecto. Next base: position 1,719,200 of record NW_006435837.1, on the reverse strand, counting down.
TTAGCTTTTTATAATTAGGTCTTTCATTTATCTGGCATTCTGTTTTTGTTTATTTATTTATTTTTGGTAGGATGTGAGGAAGGGTTTTTTTTTGTTTCTGTTTTTGGTATGCTGTGAGTTGTGAGGGTATTTTTTCCATTGTGAACACCACTTGTCCCAATACCCTTGATTAAATTGTCCATTCATTCCCCAATGATTTGAAATGCATTTGTTGTCCTACATTAAGTTATTCATTTATTCATGGGCCTGTTTCTGGGTCCAACAGCTTTTTGCACTTGGAGAAGGTGATAGTTGATGGGGATGTGCCAAAAATGTACTTTAAAAAAGATATACACATGGCTACAGAATGTCAATGGGTTATATTTTATCTTAGAATATTACAAAAAGTAAAAAGATGTCGGTCATAGTCTAGATTAAAAATTTTCTGATGGCCCACTATATAATTTATTTTTAAACATTAAATTTAAAGATTTGAATTAACAGCTAAGTTATGTGGGATCAGTTATCAAAGACTAAACAATCACTTAACAAATTGCTGACAATGCTCTGAATCAAATATTTTATCAAGTGTGATAGTTAAGATTATTAAGCTTGTGGACAGAGCACTTTAGCATGTGAAATCCAGACCCCCAAGAGCTGTATCTTGGGAAGTATTCGAACGCCAGTAAAAGTGTTAAGTCAGGCCCTCTGTAGCACCTTAAAAAAGAAGCTTACTGAGGCTGGAAGGAGGCATGGGAGAGCAGGAGGCAGGAGCTGGCGGGAACTGGCGGGAGCTGGTGGGCCAGAGCAGTGGAGCTGCCATGTCGGACAGCGAGAAGTACAACCTGGACTTTCATTGGGCGCCTGCTGGAAGGGCTCGCGGCATGGAGAGAATATACGGCTGACAGAGAATAAGATTTGTGGTCTGTGCCTCAAATCCTGGGAGATTTTCCTGAGCCAACCCATTCTTCTGGAGCTGGAGGCACCCCTCAAGCTCTGTGGTGACATCCATGGCCAGTACTATAAACTTCTGTGGCTGTTCGAGTATGGCGGCTTCCCTCCAGAGAGCAACCACCTCTTCCTGGGAAACTACGTTCCTTAGATTCCACGTATAAGTGATAACACATGGTATTTGCCTTTCTCTGTCCAAGTAATATTCGTTTTTATCCATTTATCTATCGATGGACACTTAGGTTGCTTCCATGTCTTGGCTATTGTAAATAATGCTGCAATGAACATAGGGGTGCATATGTCTTTTCAAATTTTCAAATTTCATTTTCTTCAGATAAATACCCAGAAGCGGAATTGCTGGGTCATTGGGTAGTTCTATTTTTAATCTTTTGAGGAACCTCCACACTGTTCTCTATAGTGGCCACACCAATTTATAATCCCACCAACAGTGCAGGAGAGTTTGCTTTTCTTCGCATCCTTGCCAACATTTGTTGTTTGTTGATTTATTGATGACAGCCATTCTGACAGGTGTGAGGTGATAGCTTATTGTGGTTTTGATTTGCATTTCTCTGATGATTAGTGATGTTGAATATCTTTTCATGTGTCTGTTGGCTACCTGTATGTCCTCTGGAAAAATGTCTATTCATGTCCTCTGCCCAGTTTTTAATCAGATTGGGTGTGTTTTTTTTTTTTTTGATGCTGAGCTGTATGAGTGCTTTAAATATTTTGGATATTAACCCCTTATCGGATATATCATTTACAAATATCTTCTCCCATTTAGTATGTTGCCCTTTTGTCTTGTCGATGGTTTCCTTTGTGGTACAAAGCTTTTTAGTTTAATGTAGTCTCGTTTGTTTGATTCTGATATTCCTTATGCCAGAGGAACTCAATACTATTAGTTCACGAGGGCAACAAGGTGACCATTTATTTATTCAATAATATTACAGATGCTTCCTATGTGTCAGGCCCTACCAGGGGAACTGAATAAACCAAGATGACTGAAGGCCCTCAAAAATGTTCCCCTAGATACTTGGGGAAACTAATTCATAGAGATAAAATAGTGGGCTTCTGTTTCATGATCCTTCATGGTGTACTCCATGGACATTTGAAACAATGCGACTAACAATCTAAAATGGCCGAAAAGGACAGAGGAAGGAGGGAGGGAGTGTTTTTAACACTCAAACGGGAACTCTGATGGTTAGGTGGAAGATATAGTGAAGGAGTAGCTGTGTATTTTCCAGGTTTCTTTTTTTTTTTCTTCTTTTTATTCATCATCATTTCAGATAGAAATGTTTAAGGGAAACAGCAGGGAAGGGCTGCCAGGAACATAGCAATTTGGTTTACCAAGATCATTATATTTAGTACTTTAATGTCTAGCTCTTGAAGTGGGGGTGAGGGGTGTTGAATTTAAGAAAAAGTAAACAGTTGTTCTTAATTATACCATACCGTGGAACTTGTGCTAGCTTCAAACAGAAATAATCCAGCCTTTTCACCATTACAGGAACATCAGTGATTAAACACAATCGATCATCTGAATGAATATGATTGGGAGTTTTATAGTTAAATAATGCTTAGCCTTTGAGATGAGCAGTAAACTCCAAGTGGAATTCATGGCTAATAATATCAGTGATGCAGTCTATTGTGTAATGTAATATTTATCACCTTCTTAGGAAGACAAATGATCTTTTCTGTTTATATAATGTGTTAAATTTTTAAAATTCATATGTCACCTGATGAATTTTATATAATACTAACACAATAAAACATTCCTAGAATTTGACACATTGAAAAACATTGTCTCCTTAAACAGATGAACTTGCACAAATTGATTTATTTAAGAAAACCCACTTGAGGTCTTTTTCCTTTTGCTTTAGCTGTCAAGGACTTCAGTTGCAGTAGGTAGCTCATCCCCAACATCTGAGATCTATATTTCTCTGTTTAAAAAAAAAATTCTTGCAGTTTAAATATGAGTAGGTTTGATGTGAAGAAAAGGTGTGTGATGAGGACTACACTTTTGCCCTCAGCTCTGGGCAAGCGGGACCCTGCCCTGAGTCCTAGCTTTGAGTGGGCTTCACTCTCGCTCTCCTCCAGCTGTGCCCCTCACCACGGGGTGAGAGGTCCGTGGCACTGAGAGGATGTGCCCGTGTCTCCTTCTGAAACAGTTTGAGTATTCCCAAGACTTGAAATTTCCTGTCCAAATTGCTCAGAGTGCACTCCCAGGGGCCATAGGAGTCTCCTTCTCAGTTTGTTATTCCATCATCCTGATGGAGGATTTTGCCCAGGCTCCGGGGGTGGTCAAGGTGCTGTTGGTGGTAAGGTGTGAGCAGAGAAAAGGGAGTGGGCTGAGGGCCTCGTGTCAACATGTTTTTGCGTGAAACTTCATAGAGTCTGAGAATTCTGAATGGGAACCTGGCCTTCCAGGTAGACATGAAGTATATTTCCAAGTTAGGAGGATAGAATGTATTTGATTTAAGAGTTTGTAGCCTGATTTACAGCTTTAATGGTATGTGGATGGATCTCCATTTATAGTCTGGTCTCAGACCCCACAATGTAGGATTGGGCTTGAAGAACTATATTGTAATTTAAAAAAATAGACAGTGAGTCCTCATTAAGCTATATTTGGAAGAATAATGGCAAATATTATATTATACCAAACAAGCTCTTTTTAGAATAAAAAACTTTTAAATGCATTATGAAACTGAAAATAACCAGTCAAAATTTGAAAATCTTGTCTTAGTTTCCTTCCTACATTTGTAGAAGATGCCCTATTTAGTATGCATCCATCCCTTTTTTTTTCTTTTCCACTGAGTATTCTATTGGCAGAAAGTTCTTGAGAACAGGGATATGTCTTCATTTGATAAAAACCAGGCTCGGTACACCCAGAAAGCACTTGACATTACGGAATCCAGTGGTGAATTATTATAGCAGAGGAGGTGTGAACAAGACTCCTCGGCCACTATCTTAAAAGAAATAATTTTCCTCTTGTCCTTGATCATGTCTAGTAACTACAGAGAAAGGGCCTGTTATCACTCCTTTCTCTCTAATCCCTTCTCTTCATCCCTACTGCAAAGTCATTCTGAATCTAGTCTTTTCAGGCCGAATTCTGTTGCCTCACTGGGATTCTAGTTGTATTCATCCTGCAATGTTAAGTACTTTCTCTGTCAGGTCCCATGGGTGTAAAGATGTCCAGATCATGGTTCTAGTCCTCAAGTGGCTCAAAGAAAGGAGGAAGCAGACAGGTGTATGTTCACACCTGGCTGTTCTTACTACCAGTAGGAACCCAACCAACTAGGATTGGAGGACCACCAGCGTCTGCAGGGAAGAGCAAGAGAAAAGAGCAGAGAAGAGGGAACATTGTTGTGGCTTTAAATTGCATTTCCTTAATGTCTAATGAAGTTGAGCCTCTTTTCATAGGTTTATTGGTCACTTAGATAACCTCTTTTTGAAGTGTCTCTTCAAATCTTTAGTCCACTTTTTCTACTGGGTGATCTGTCTTTTCTTATTGCTTTGTACACATTTTGTATATATTCTGATATGAAAGACAGGCACCATTTTGACATGCCTTCCAGGCAGAGAGAAAACCAATCAGCAACGTTTTTGGTGGTGTTAATTCGTGCATCTTGTGCTGGGGAAGAGCGAGACTTGGTGTGACTTTAAGATAATGAGGAAGGGAGCCAGGCTGATATTCTGCAGGTTAGCAAATGTTATGGCTGTACAGATTCTTAAAACATTAAAACAATTCTATGCCTTTTTGAAAGTAGCTGCTGCCTTGAGCCCTCGATGCTTCCCACTGCTTTGGCCCTCTCCTCTTTCTTCCCCTCTCTCTTCTCACCTCGCCTCCCTTCCCCTCCCATCCCCTTCCTATCCCTTACCTTTCCCTTCCTTTCTTTTCCATTCCCTTTTTCTTCCTCCCTTCCTCCTTCCGTTCTCCAACAAATTTGCACTGAATACTTCCCATAGGCATAGACATCCTTGAATAAGAATGAAAACAAAACAAAACAATGGGAGGCATCTATGGGTGGCAAAACATGTGAAATATTAAGAAGCATAGCAATAATGATGCCTAACATTTCTTTAGGCACCCTTTTAAGCATTTCATCTTATAATAACTCTATAAGGTAAACACCATTGTTATCTTTATTTGTCAGATGGTAAAATTGAGATGATGAGAGATTGAGCAGTTTTCTCAAGGTCACATAGAAGTAAGTAGTAGTGAGTGCTAAGAATCCAAGCCAGGGAGTTGTATCATGGATCCCATGCAGTTGACCACCGTCACCACTGCACTACAGTGCCTGGCAGCATGGAAACGTGCATCAACCTGACTGGTACCACTACGAGTTAGAGAAGAGACCTGGAGCTGTCGGTGTTCAGGCAGGAAAGCAGAAACCATTCTATGTATTTCAGAGAGAGTATGTTTAATGCAGGGAATTGGTTCCAAAGATATTGAAAGGGCAGAGGGAGCAAAGAGGGGATGATCTTACCCAGAGTCCAGTAACTGCAGAAAGATGCTACTGCTCTTCAGTCCGGAGCCGAAAAAAGGGAAAAGGCATTGAGCCCAAGTCTGCAGCACAGTGACCCCTGTGGCAGCTGCTGCTGAGCAGGACTCCAGGAGCCACAGTCCTGCTGATGCTATTGGAGACTGTGGTCACCGGCAGCCATATGCCTCTGCTGCTGTCTCCTCTGGCCCCACTCTCGTAGGAACCCACACTTGCCTGCTGGAGCCACAGATAGAACCAGGAGCAATAAAGAAAAACCAAAGCGGGCTAATGCCTCCCGTTGACAGAATTGAAGAGGAACTCAAGGGAGACTCTGGCAAGGGAGGAGTTTGCAGGCATCACGTTGAATATGCTAAAAGGTCAGAGTGGGACTGAGAGCCAAAGCATATCCCGCATGCTCAGTATTGCACAAGGAGATGTGGATGCAGGGAAGAACAAACAAAGCTTATGTCGTTGAATCTAAGCTACAACTAATAGATGTACAACAATGCTATGTACTATTAAGAAAGAAACATGCCACACCACCAGTCATGAGGTATACTCTACTTCTAGAGATATTAAAGCTTCAAAAAAAAGTCCCCCCTAAAATTTATATGATATGGTAAATGTCTGCCCTCAACATACCTATGATCTAATGGGACAAATTTCTGTAGAGATTATCGGAATAGAATCTAAGTGATGTGATAGGTCGCCCTGTATCCTTGAGAAGCAGAGGGGTCTAGGAGGACTTTCCTGAGTAGGCAAAATCTGAGCTGAGTCTTAAAAGATGAATCTAAGTTTCCTGAGAAAATAGTTTTCCCAGACAAAGGAGAAATCTTTTCTAAGGGCACAAAGGCTGGGTGAAGTTTGGTGTGTTTGGGGACTTTAAGAGATTTAGAATGACTGGTATGTAGGATGTAAAGTGAGCAGCCATCCAAAATAAGCCCGGAGGATTGCATGGGTTCAGTCATGCAGGACCTACTTGTGAGGCATTTTGACATTTTTCTAAAAGCTGACAGCAGCCACTGAAGAATTTTGAGCACCATCAAAAGTCCATTAGAAATTCTTCTCCCAAAAAACAAACAAGAAAACAATTTATAAATCCAAAGAGGGAAAAAAAAAGGTGAAAAAGAAATTTGTCTCAGGACTGTAATCAGTTGGTTCACACTGGTGTGGCTGCAGCTATTGTTAAGTGATGAAATACCTCCTAATTTAGCTGTGAATAGTTGTTGCTTCAGGCTCTCCTGCAGCCTCATCCACCCCAGTCCCTCTCCTTGGACCCTCCAGATCCAGCAATTAAGAGGTAGGGACTGTGGTGAGCATTTAGCTATCTACTCCATGGTCTTACTGTCCCGGCATCCATTTTGTTTGGCCAAGTGGCCTGTGGGGGCCCTTAAACTGACACTCACTCCTCATGCAAGCACATACCCTGGATAACAGCCCGCAGAGACACAAGCAAATGTTAAGTTCCTGACATGACTTCCCCAACAGCCCTTGTGATCAGTAGTCTCTCCTGCCTCTCTGGGCCTTCCCCTTGTGCATCCCTTAGAGAAGACCCTCATGGAGCTTACCAAAATTCTTCTCTCTTTGGTTTGATTTGACCAATCTGGTCTTAGCCCAGAAACCCCAAAGCACTCCACCCACAGACCCTAATAAAGTCATGTGCCCCAGTCTTGCCTCTCTCTGTACCCTGCATTGACCTCCCTGTATGGCCGCTCATGGCATGCCCTATACCTCCTCCAGGACCTGCGAACAATGAACTCCTCTATTTCAATTTCTCTTGCAGTCTTTTGTCGAACCACGGCCCACCATCCGGCACCATGTGCTTCACTTAACAAATATTAATTTAACTGTCCTAATAGTCTGGCACAGCACTGGACACAGAAACTGGCCCCGGTCCCCTGGTCAGTGCCACGCCATACTGGTTGGTAAATATTTTGAATGTCATCCCCAGTTTCACTACATAAGTTTAATGTTTGCTTTTCTTAGTTCTTCGGTTCACCTTACTACATCATAAAGAGAGTCAATGGTTTCTCTAAGTCAGTGTTTCTTAAATTGTAGTCCCCAGACCAGCAACATTGGTATCACGTGGACGCTTGTTAGAAATACAAACTTCCCACTATCCTAAATCTGCTGAATCAGACTCCTGAAGGATGGAGCCCTGCAATCTGTGTTTTAACCAGCCCCCCAGGAGATTTTGGTGCCTGACCGCTCAAATTTGAGAATCACTTCTCTATATGCCTCTTGCCTTCTTGAAAAATTAGTTGTAATTGATCAAAGGCATATGGACTTCTGTAGGTTAGTAGTCTAACCAAGGTGTCAGGGTGGGTCTGAGCAGTTTCAGGATTTAGCATGTGAGCTAAATCTGCATGTGGATGAATAGTTATTACATTTTAAAAAGTGTTATGCAGTGGAATGCTTTGCAAAAGGTCTTATAGGTTTTGGAGCTGTATTAATCAGGTTTTTTATTTTCTATATTTTGTGATTTTTTTTTTTCATCTTGGGGACTTGCGGATCCAGGGAGGGAATGCCCCTCATGGGGTTAGCTAATTCTGAGACAGAGCAAATGACTTGAAAAGCCTTTAAAATGTAAACAAAGCAGTCCCAGAGTCCACACTCCCAACCCACCTCATTTTATCAAGCTCCTGCAGTCCAGGTCACTATCCTCCTGCTCTAAATTACCTCAGGGCCAAGTACTGGACAACTAGAGACCACTTCTGTAGACCAGAGCCTGCTGAAATTACTCTGACTATCCAATCCTGAGCCTGCTTAGCTGCTTACCATACCTCTCTCATTTCTTCCCTTGAAAACCTTCATAGAAGCTTTTGCCCATTCTTTCCCCTCATTCCTTCTGCCATCTGATCGACCCTGGTGCTTCCACATGTAGCCCTGCATGGAATGCCCCTTCCTCCCAAAAACTGAGTAATAAAATTTTCTTTCAAAGGCTGTCTCTGTGTCTGTCCCCTTACCATACCTTGTTAAAACAAGTCCCAGGTACATTTCAAAAACGGGAGCCAGATAGATTTGAGTTCTGACAGAGCTATCATTTACCCATCATGTGACCTTGGGAGTATTTCTTATCCTCTGCTAGCTTCAGTGTCCTTATCTGTACACTATGGCAAAAGATTCCTATGTCATAGGACTGCTATAAGGACTGATGATAATACACGTAAAGTGAGTGCACGCTGAAGAAATAGTAGCTGCATGGCCAAGGAGGTGAGAATATCAAGGAATAAAATCCCCCTTTAGGCTCAGAAATGAACAAGTACAATACATGGATTGCTAGCCTTTCAAATTTTATGTCCTTTCTAATGTTCAATTACTAGCAGACATAAATCAGGAGATATTTTGTGTTTTGCTAGTTTTGTTCTCCAACCGAAAAACTTTTTTTCCCCCATAGTAAATGATAGCTGCTGTTCCTGTTAAGGAAATGAAACCTGATAATTAGTCTTTTCAACAAGAGAATTAAAGGAAGCATCGTTTATCGCTTTTCCTCCGCTCAAGCGTCATTTTGACATGCTACCTACCTTCACTAATTACCTGAGGTAGATAAGCAAATTTATCAAGTAACATGGCAGAGAGAAAAGAGATTGGAATTAAAAATCCCTCAGGTCTTAAGACAAATACCCGCTATATGACCTCGGGCAAATCGTTTAATAGCTCCAAACTTTAGTTTCCTCATCTGTAAGAGGAGATTGAACACTGAGTTAAGAAAGATATTTAAAAAGATCAGATATAATGTGACTAATGAATCTCATTAGTGAAAAGCCTGGGACTTGAACTCTCCCTAGTGTGAAGGATCTGCCAACAAATAACAGAACCCCACAGCCCCCAGTTCTGAGTTTTCAGCATTTAGTTCTCCTCTTCCTTTCCTCTCTTCCCTCCCTCCCTCCTCCTTCCAGGGGATGGATGAATACATATTTCAGAATTTGAATCATTTCCTTCTTTCTCACTGAAATTATGGCCCACATGGGATTTTACTGCCTGAAACAGAAGACCCTGCACATCCAAGTAATGACCAGATGTATTCACGTCTAGCATAAAGACTCGGCTTCACTTGTCATCTCGGCCACTGAAGTTGAGCTGAGGTTGCAGGATTCAGTTATCTCTGAATAGTCTTACCTGTGATTCCTACCAGGAGAGATGTAAATGGCCAGGCAACTCCCATCTCAAGGTAGGGCTTGGCCTATCCAGAAGCCTTCCCATTTTTCCCCCTCAAGCTGTCTATTCTTGCAGCTCCTCCTCCTGGAAGTCTTCCCAACAAATCTACTGATCAGAGATTTCCATTTCTCTAGACATTTACTGGCCTTTAGTATTCTGTAACTAAGTTGCTAAGGATTTTGCATATTCTCATGACTAAGCCCAGTTTACCAGTCCAGAATCTCTGGCATGGCTTCTTCGTCTTCCCTCACAGGGCCTTGCACAGGGCCAGGAACCTGAGAAATATTAAGAAATTTCTGTTGATTTCGTTGATTGATTCCAGTTAAGGCTCAAGATAGTCCTGGAGGTTCTTAATTAAAACAATTGGGTGGATGCAGGCCAGACTATTAACAGACTTATGTGCATAGTGACTTTTCAGTTAACTAATTTTCATAGGTCTTGAGAAATTCTAAAGTTTTTTTTGACAACCTCCACCCTTTTTAATCCCAGGACAATGACTTTTCACCCCAAACACACTAAATCATATGCTGTAGTTTCAATATCACAGTTTCAAGCAAAGACACATTGACCAATTCCCCTGACATAGCAGCTTGTGTTTAGAGAACATTGAATGGAATGATTTGGAGAACCAGGTCAAGTGTGGATGAATATTTTATTTTGTTTGTGTGTACCATGTAGGTGGAGTGAAGAGGCAGCATCTTCTACTCTTGTCTAGTCCAGGGATCACTAAACATTTTTTGTAAAGGGCCAGAGAGTAGGTATTGTAAGTGTCACGGTCCATAATGTCACTATCGCAAAACTACCCAGCTCTGACCTTGTACTATGAAAGCAATCAGACAACATGCAAACATAATGGGTGTGACTTTGTTCCAATAAAACTTTATTTACAAAAACATGCAGTGGGCTACATTTGTCTCATGTGCCCTAGTTTGTAGACCCTTGCTTTTGTCTTTTCTGAGCACTCAGTATTTCTCTGTGGTTTGAACTTCTTTATTTTGCCCTAAAGGGATTTTTTTTCCTGTGTTACTTTATTTTAAAGTGCAGTTTGATATTTAATGTCAACTGTAATTAAAAAATAAATAAAATAAATTTTAAAAAGTGCATTTTGAGTAAGATATCATCTCCAAAAAGGTTAAAAATTAATGTAGAAAATGGCACAGAATGTACCTTATAATGAGTGATTCACCCATACCCTTTCCTCTACCAGTTCCTATCCATTCTCAAGTCTTCCTTTATTCCTTTGGTGAGTAAAATAAACTTATATTACATTATACAAATGAACTATTTTCAATATCTTGAAAGCTGTTAATTACTTTTATAAACTTGCTTTCATTGCTCAATTAATATATTTTTCTATCTACATTTGTATATCTTAGTTTATATCATAATTTTCCTGTGACAATTAATGAAAATATTTTTTGTTAAAATTATTGGGGTGAAATTGATTAACAAAATCAAATCAGTTTCAAGTGTACAATTCAACAGTATGTCATATATATATTGCATTGTGTGTTCACCACCCAAAGTTAGATTTCCTTGCATCACCAAGTATTTGACCCCTTGAATATTCTTTTGTTTAATGGTTTTACACTTAGCTTTTGAATGTTCGGGAATGAATTCATGTCATTAAGTGATGGATAAGTGTACTTCAGGGTTTGCTCTCACCTCTGGAGAAATCACCCTTTCAAGAAGGGTGAAGGCTACTCCAGCTGGCACCCCACAGCCACCATTGCACATCAGCCTGCACCTGGAAATGTGTGAGGAGATCTGTAGAATGTGTATGGCAGTGATTCTCCTTGCCATCTTTCCATTTCCTGGTTTTCCTATGCCACCTGAGGCCAGTATTTGGGTCTCAGTGTTGTCATTTGCAAAAAAAAAAGAAAGATAAAAATACCTTTGTTATCAAGCATATGAGTTTGCCATGAGGTTAAAATGGGATGTGAAACTGCTTTGTCCATGTAAAGTATCATTATTTGAACATTTAGAGGGAATTAAGAGGCTACCCGCCCCCCCAACTCCCCACGCCGGCACTAGCATCCGAGGTTCCTGAAACTGCTTTTTAAGAGCAAGTAGCTAGGACTAACTTGGATGATTTTCATTGCTCTTATTTCTCCTTTCACTGTTATGGGCAAGGGACTGTAGATGCTGGGGCTGCAGCATTGAACTTGATGGACATGATTCTTGACCTCTTGGAACTCATAGTCTAAGAAGTATTATGGAATCAAGTTCACAAACTCAGGAGAATGGCATCTTAGGAGACAAAGGCCTGCTAGGTTGTGTTATGGAATAACAACAACAACAACAACAACAAAATAACATCAATAGACAAAGAGCATGTCTACAACATACCATGATGTCATAATTTGGACAAAGGCTTATGTCCTTCTGACTTTGGGGCAACATGAAATGAGCAGAAAATAAGGAAAGTTGTGTATAAAATAAGTCTAAAACCTTGGGAGAATCCCATGCTAAAGGTCTAAGGCCTGACTAGGACCTTAGATCAGATAAGACCATGACCTTGAGGCCATGTTATACTGGGCTCATCGGTGTCTGCTGAGCTCTGGTGTGGACTCCAGGACCACAGGCACAAGTTTTGAATGAGAAAAGTGCTCTACAGGTTTCTAGATGTAGCTGAATCCTCTACCCCCACTCCCACTGTCCTATGACCTCCAGTAGAACAAAAACAGGTAGGTAATAATTGTGGTGTGAATTAATGATATCTATATCATTGGATCATAAAATCTATATCATTTCAATAGCATTGGAATATCAGCTGCCCTTTCCCACGAAAAGAGCCGATTTTCAAAACTTAACACATTAGCATAATCAAAGAAATCAAAGACCCAGTTATTAATCAATCTTTCCAGTGAAACCAGCTGCCATTGAATTCATTCTGGGGAATCTGCTGAAATGGGTGTTTTATGTAAACACAAAAACATCTTAACCAATGGATGCCTCATTTAGACTGGAGGACAAAATATATGGGTACACTTTTCATCAAAACACGCAGGGGAAAAATCTTTTACCGTATTTTTTTTGTGGTGGCTAATAAGCTTAATTTGAACACTTACCTGTCTCTGTACCATTCTTAGCACTACAGAGAGGAAGTGCTTTCTTCCTCCTTAAAAAAAAGTTCCCGTCCAAACCATCAGCCTCTGTAGGTTGTCTTAATTGCTACTTTGCACTGCACTGGACTATGACTCTGATTTTTGGCACATACTGTCATACACAAAGTTCCTAAAATAAAATGCTTCAGGATATCCCAGGAACTCTTAGAAGGCTTTAAAAAGAGACTTGCACACTGAAAGAATATCTTTGATGAAGACCATTCAGGCGAGCAGAATGATTATTGCAAAAGAATTACGTGATTCGTTGAGATCTTGAAGTGGATCTGGAGAATCTTTGCCACCTAACTTATCATGGTTAGGGGGAGTTTGACGAGAATCCAGTTTTGATAAAGACAATTGTTTTTTCCTCCCCAAGTGACTATACATTTAAATAGCTAAAACATCTGTTCAGCAACATAGTAAAACATGTACACTCGGAACGCCTGAGAGAAGAGCCTGCCAAACAATCGGTTGAGAGGGACTTTGCTGGGGGGAGAGCACCAAGATAAAGCAACCACTGTTTGTTTTGTCTGGTCAGGGGGAAAGCCAAGGCAACCAATATTTTGGGTTTCTTTTATTTTATTTGTGAAGAACTATTTGAGAAAGGGTGGCGAGGGGAGATTTCCTGACGGGAATTTTTAAAGCTGTTCATTAGTAGAAGAGCAAGAGAACCTTGGATGTCAACGCCTAACAGACTCTTGAGACCAGCCACCAAACCACAAAAAGCGACTGTCTTCTTGCGTGGCCTCTACATCCCTCCAGATGGAGGCAGAAACCGGGAGCAGCATGGAGACTGGGAAGCCGGCCAACAGAGGCACTCGAATCGCCCTGGTCCTGTTCATCGGCAGCACCTTGGTGCTGGGTACCATGCTCTTTCTAGGTAAGTGGGGCGAGTGCAGTGAAGTTTCCTTGTGCTTTATTTCTGACAAACCTTGTCAGGATGCAGGTGGAAGACTGTTTGCTCGCGTTAGTAGGTGGTGCATCCTTAGTTTCTATTAAATATGCAAATGGAGAAGCCTTTTCTTTAGGAGGCAAAATAAATAAATACAGCCAAGTACCCAATGCATAGTCCAGAATGCGAAGTGGATATAAAGTGGCTTCGAGTGGCTGGAGGATTTGGTTGTACTGGGCAAACATTGTTTTTATGCATTACATTTAGCAAAATGAATGTTTATGAATTCATAGTCAGATGCTTTCATTTACTTTGTGAGGAAAGACTTATATTGTGATCAAAACCATGTTGGACTTTCTTTCCATTTGATTTGTGTCAATGTTTGCCTGAATGAATCATGAAATTTAACTCATGAAAGACAAACTCGTCTTTAGAATTGCACCTTTAATGGTATTCTTCAATTCTTTTTTAATCCAGTGACTCTGGTGGGATAAAAAATTAACTCTGATTTTCTATTAGATTTAAAAATTAATATGAAAGAAAACAGAGGTTTTCTCCAAAGATTTGAAAGGTATTGTGATTAAATTAAATGTAATTAAAATAATCGTATTTTAATGATTCTTGGTGAGAATGAGGTACCCAGAGAGCATAGATGATAATAGAAATATATTCCTGTGCAAAAGGATGAAACATCTTGGAAAGGGGAAATACCTAAGACTGTAGCTATTTCAAACCTTTGACTATCACCCTTTGTATTTTTCTCATACAGTCCACACTATTTCATTAGCTTGAAAGTGATGTAGGACCAAGCCCTATACTTAGGAGATTCTAGGTGCTGTTTGAAATGTAGCACGCCTGGAAACATTCCTTGGCACATACAGGATGCAGGAGGCCATGTTTATCTTGGCAGGGGAAAGCCAGTAATTAAACTTTAAAAGAGTTAGGGTTATGTGGTTGAAAACTCTGCTGAAATGCGCAAACCATCTTTCCATGTTTTCTGTGGCTGAAAATTTAGGAAATTAGATGGGTTTATTGCTTTCTGGTGCAGCTAAACCTCCTACTCCTGCAACCAAATTTGTGGCTCTTGAAAACTGTTGTGAGATTTCTTGGCACTTGGGTTTTAGGCAAGTGTCCTATCCTGAAGTTCAAAACTGGAGGAAAAATGATATGAGCATGCCAAGGGACTACATACTGTGTGGGAAGTGACTACAAAGTTAGACTATTTGTGTTTTGCAAACACTCCCAATTTAAAAATCCAAATGATGATTGTTTATGTAAAAATATGTACTCTTTTTAATGATGTTACTGCTGCTTGAAACTTTTTTGAAATTCAATTGTTATGATTACATTCTCAGGCTGTAGTATATTAGTTGGAATATTCTTGATGGCAGAGAATCTTTGTTATTTGAGATAACACGATGAGCTCTAAAGCTTTTAGAGCACAGAAAAATTTATCAGGCTAGGCATTATGGGTAAGGAGGCCTGCATAAAATAGAAAAAAAAATAACTTTCCATTCTGTGCAATAACCTAGTTCTCACCTCGAATCTCTGAGGAGCTCTAATGATGTTAGAGAGTGACGGTGTGATCATCCTACACTTTCGCTACTCAAAGTGTGGTCTGTAGACCAGCAGCATCAGTATCGCTTGGGAGCCTGCCCCCACGCCCCGCCCCAGACCTACTGATTCAGAATCTGCATTTTCACAAGATCCCTAGGTGATTCATTTGCAAATTAAAGTTTGGCAAACATTACTTCAGGTGACCACATCCATTGAGATGTATACGTTGGAGACATTCGTTTTAAAATAAATGCATACTCTCAGGTTAAAAAATAAATGAAATTTTTGTCAAATGTCTCTGCACTATTTCAGACTCCCTGTCTTCTCCCCACACTTTTTCACCGCTTTGTCTCCCAGGCTCTGATCCCCACCTCCACCCTATACCTAGCAAAGTCCTTGTCTGAAAATCTTCTGGGGCCCGTCAGGCAGTGCTGGTAATGAAAATATTCTAGTTAAGGTCCTCTTCTCTTCAGGGTGCCTCCGGGTTGGCTTTGTGGTATATTTTCTCACGTGTTCAAGTTCAGTCGCATGTCTGCAATTTCCAGCATTCCTCTTCACCTCTTCATGTTTTAGGCTCTGGGGTAATCTCTTTTCTAAATCTTAGTCCTTCTACAGTAAGAGTGATTGACACTGGCCTTGGGGTGGTCTCAGAGAACCTAGAGCAGTAGGATTTAAGACATCAGGTACAACTATATGCCTATAACCAAATTATTTTAAAGTGTCCTTTCTTCTCCTCCTCCTTCCCTTGACCCTTTCTCTTCACAATCTATTTCTCAAATGCAACGAATGGCAAACTTTTCTTAGTAAAGGGCCAGATAGCAAATATCTTTGGTTTTCTGGGCTATACTGTCTCTATTGAAGCTATCAACTCAGTTGTAGCACAAAAACAGCCACTGACAAGATGTACGCAAATGGGCATGGCTGTATTCTGGTACAATTTCATTTCTGGACATTGAAGTTTGAATTTCAGATAATTTTCACAAGTCATGAAATATTATTCTATTTATGATTTTTTCCTGATCATTAAAAAATGTAAAAACCATTCTTAGCTTTCTGGGCTGCGCAGAAACAGGCAGCGGGCTGGACTGGGCCCACAGGCCATAGTTTGCTGGCCCCTACTTTATGGTCATTCTCATGCTCTCTATCTGTGGATGACTCCACTACACTCTGAGGTCATTTCTGTTGGTTATAGAGAAATCTAAAATGAGAAAGCAAACTGCTGTTTAAGTTTTTTTTAAAGCTCCTAACTAGTAAAATTAACATTTTCACTTTTTACGTGAAAAATGCTTGTTGTCTCTTTTTCATTCATTTACACCTTCACATTATCTGGGCTTGTTGACCCTTATTTATTTTCAGGATCTTAAGACAACCCCTCACAGATATACTGCTTTTCCTTGAGGGGTCGGGTCTGTCTGCATCTTAATTAATTTAATTTAAATCATCCTTTTACTCACCATCAGATCTTTATCTATTTGACTTTTAGTTCTGCTTCCTTAGAAGTTTTAGGTCAAGAATTATTTTCCTTGAAAGGAATAAATCTTTAATTTTTTTTTTGTTGAGATAACAATTGACATGTGACATTATATTAGTTTCAGATGTACAACATAATGATTCAATATTTGTATATATTGCAAAATGATCACCACAATAAGTCTAGTTAACATACATCACCATACGGTTATATTTTTTCTTATAATGAGAACTTTTAAGATTTTCTCTCTTAGCTACTTTCAAATATACAATGTAGCATTATTAATTATATTCATCAAAGTGTACATTACATTCTCATGACCCATTTATTTTATAACTGTAAGTTTGTACCTTTAAAGTAACAAGTCTTTAAATTAAATATTTCATTATCCTTTTTCTAAAATAAAACAGGCTGATGTCAAGAAGATATTGTCCAGAATCATAAAAATATTATTTAAAATAAAGTTTATTTTTCCACTATAAAAATAACACATGCTCATTAAAGAACATTTGGTAAACATATGGAAATAGACTGAAGGGAAAATTTCTCCCATGGTTCTACCACCCAGGCATATTGAAATATTTGATACTAATCTTTACACTGCACATACATATTTTTACCTTTTTTTTTTCTTTTTAAGGAACTCAAAAACACCCGTAAGTAAGGTAGTTCTTCTCTTAAAAATAGGCCCGAGATGTTCCCATAGGCAGTTTTCTTGAATCTATAATGTAACACAGGTAAAAAGGCTGTTTTGAATATGGCAGCAGAGATAAGAACAAAGAAAAAGCCAGCTCCTCTTAGTATATGGGTTAATAAATAATACAAATCACCACACTGGCAAATGATGTACAGATCTTCCATCTCTAGCAGAAATATAGGTACTTCCACGCTTTCTGATCCTGCTTCTCAGTTGAGGATGCCATGAAAGGCCTTGGCCTTCCCTTCACCCCGCACCATCAGTCTCCCCATGGCCACATCTCCAAATGATTCTTTATTTCTGCTCACAGAGTACAGCGATAATGAATTCTCCACAACTTCCTCAGCTACCAAAAATATTTTTGAAATCTAAACTCACATCTGCTAATGCCCAGGTGCTACCTGGAGTTTACAAATGGGGCACCCTTCTGTACTTCTGCAGAAATCCATTTAGATAATGTTGTGCCAGATGGGGAAAATTAAGCTATTGGTGAAAAGCTGCTTCTATCTCACTGGGTTTTTGTTCTGTTTTGTTTTGGTATAAGTAGTTGGAAGCTTGGTCCATAAAGCTACATCTGTCTGGTAGCTAGGCTGAGCCTGGAGGGAGGAGTGTATGTGGGGTACAGGGCAGGCAGATAATGACTCTCTTACTAGATTACTGAGTTATATACAATATGTTTACCCCACCCCACCCCCTTTTTGGGCCATATCAGTATGGATGGTTTAAATAAGATCCAGAACTTTAAATGCCACACATGCTGGCTTTATCCTTCCATTCTGGCTTTGCTCCAAATGACGTAAGTTTCAATTTTGCCCATCTCTAAAACAAGAATATAGTTGTAAACAAAGAGTGAAATTATGAGACTCAAACCACAGATAATTGGAGATGAAAGAGACTTTAGAGATCATCTATCTCAGTGATTCTCAAACTTGAACCGGCATCAGAATTCCTTGGAGGGCTTGTTAAAATGCAGATGGCTGGGCCCCACCACAGAGTTTCTGATTCAGAAGATCTGCAGGGCTCAGTAATTCGCATTTCTAACAAGTTCCCAAGTAAAACTGGTACCACTGCCCAGGGGGGTCTCACTCTGAGAAGCACTGGTTTAGTTGTTCTTATTCATCCTATGGTAAAGAGAACTGAGTTTCAGAGCAACCACGATTCTCTCACCAAGGTTACTTAGCTCGTGACCAGAGTCTGGTTTTGTGATACTGAGCCAACTAGATTTTTGAATTTCATGTTAATACTGAGAAGGACGAATTGATATCAAATGTGCCTGGTGGTGGGTTACCTGATGGTGGTCTGCTACAAGCCTATCATTTCTTTATTTTGGTCTGTTTTTTCAGTGAGTCAAGGTTTCTTAAGTCTCCAAGCTAAACAGGAGTACTGCCTGAAGCCAGAATGCATCGAAGCTGGTAAGTCAGTTTTCCATCCTGTGTCAAGTTATAATTATGGTACCTTGGGGAGTAGAAGAGAAAACAGGTGGTATTTTTAGTATTCTGTTTGCTTGAGGTTTACCAAGTACGAAATGCAATTTTGATGAAATTTTAAGTTTACTTTCAAGTCTTGGTGTGAAGTCGTGGGGTGTAGGTTTCCTGTTTTCTTTTTCCTTGCGAAAAACAGCTGTGTGGTATCCCAAATTGTTACAGGCATACCTCAGAGATATGATGGTTTTGGTTCCAGACCACCCCAATACGCCCCAAAGTGAATATTGCAATAAAATGAGTTATGATCTTTTCGCTGGTGGAGGGTCTTGCCTTCCGTTTGTAAAAAACGCAACACCTGGGAAATGCAATAAAGCGAAGTTCAATAAAACAAGGTATTCCTGTATAAGGAAATCAAGAAGGAGCTTGGAAGGCTAAATGGCCTCTTTTAAGGCCCAGAGACCGAGGCCATTGGCCTTCCTATGGCCTCAGCTGGATATAGATATCTATTTACCTTGATGTTTCTGCTGTCACCTGGAATTTCTCTGGGTCCTTCCAGTCAGTTACAAGTCAATTTTTTTCTTGAGGTGACTAGGCCGTGTATTATTAACCAAAGTGAAAATGAGTGCTTAAAGTTGCCTCAGTTTTGCCACAGCTATTAGATTCCCTCTATAAACCAGTGTTAGGGCCTAGATTTTCAAGACCCAGATTCCAGCCCTCAATTCCATTCTTCAGGTGGGCAGAGACACACTATGTTTTACAAAGAGAAAGTCATAGAATAAATTAAGCACATACCCTTTCACTTTCCTCTTGGCCCTAAGAGATTAATGAACCAATTCACCATATATTTACTGCACTCCAGGCACCAAGTTAGGTTTTGGGAATACAGGCATAACTCGTTGTATTGTGCTTTGCTTTATTGCGCTTCACAGATGTTGCATTTTTTACAAATTGAAGACAAGACCCTGCACCAGCAAAAAGATTACAACTCGTTTTATTGTGATATTCACTTTATTGTGGTGGTCTAGAACCAGACTCACAATAATTCCGAGGTATGCCTGTACAGCCAGTGAGGCAGAATGATCAGGTAAGGGAAGAAATCCAACACACAAGGCAATCAATGCACAAGAAAACTAGGAGCTGGTGGTACATGTTATGCAGAAAATGAACATGTTAGAATAATGTGATAGCAAGTGACAGTATGGCTAGATTGAAAAGTCTGAGGAAATGATGTTGAAGTGACCCTGGATGATGAGAAGAGACATGTTGTGTGAAGATCTAGGAAAAGGCTTTACAGGTGGGAGAAACAGCTGGGGCAAAGGTTCCATAGAGGAAAGAGCTTACTGGGTAAGGGGCAGAGTGCAAGTGATGAGGGTCAGTGGGGAACCCAGGTGCTGGTGAGTTTGGGTTTTTCTTGTTTTCTCAAAAGCCTCTGGAGGATTTAAAAAAGAGACACGATGTTATTAGCGTTTAAAAAGATCTCTCTGTGGAGAGCTAGACTCAGGGGAGTCTTTCTGCATGGAGAAGAGACCACAGAGAGCAAGAATGGAAGAAGGTGCTCAGGCAGGAGGTTATTTCAGCAAGCTGGGTGAGAGGTGATGTTGTCTTGAATTCAAGAGATGGAAAGGGAGACTAGAGGGTTTAGGAGATAGTGGTTTGCTGAAGTAATGAATGTGGGCTGTGAGAAAATGAAGTCAAGCTGATGCTTAAATTTTTGGTGGTGGTCGTTGGGTGGTGGCATTTATTGAGATGGGAGAGACTTAGGTGAAAGCTTTTAACTGAGGCCTTATACAAAGTTAATAGGTTAGATAATTGTTATTAGAGTTTTTTTGGTTCCATTCTTAAGTGATCAATATATATATATATATATTTTAAACGAGGCAATGTGTTAAGTGACTTACACACACCATCTCATAAAGTCTTCATAAGAACCCCATGAAATCAGTGCTATGACCAGGCTCAGTTACAGACGAGGAAATGTAGGCTTCTAGAAACTAAATAACTTGCCCAGGGTCACATCCTGAGTCAATGGCAGGGCTGAGCTTGAAGTTCATGTCTGGCTCTTTTCCATCTGTGCCTTGGTGCCATAAGGCCATGCCAGGTATCTATCTCTCTTTGACCCTGGTCTTGTCTTGCTGTTTTTTCATATTATTAGACTTACTAGAGTCTAGTGACTAGGTAACCACTTCAGCTTCTTGATCTCACCCCTGCAAGGGTGAGAAAGATTTGGGAAGTCCCAGGCCCTTTCCTGTTCCCAGCTCAAGCTGAGCTAGGGTTTTTTCAGAGTATGACCTGGGCTAGGGTGGAGTGCTAGGTGGGACTATTGGAGGCCCGGTTTTAGGCTTTATGTCACCTATGCTTTTGCTGTGGTAAGGTTCTTGCAGATGTGTTAAAATGATGTTTTTGAACTGATAAATTTTCAATTTGAGTTTAGACAAATTTCGTACAGAGGGCCACTTATTTCAAAAGTTTTGTCTTTTTATTATGAATCACAATAACGCAAAAGTAAGACTTACATATTAATATTTGATAATGTCACCTCTTGCCAGCTAGTATATTTTGCTTTGCTGTCCTGTTTTTAATTTTCACGTTGGAGAATGGCTTTCTAAAAGTGAAAAAAATATTTTTGCTGTTTCTATAGTGAAAGTCTCAAAAAGGATACAGTCCTTTTTAGTGTAACAGGAGCCTCACTATGGGCAGTGTTCTACAGAACAGCTGCAGAGTACACGTCACAGAACTGTAGGCAACGGAAGGTCTGGAGCAACACAGTGCGCGTGCGTGCGTGGGCGCCGCGTG
>NW_006435837.1:1675851-1697530 GCF_000325575.1 Pteropus alecto | reverse complement strand
CGTGGGCGCCGCGTGCGTGCGCTCCTGTGCTCGAAATTCAGAAGACGGAAGTGTTTGATCGCGTTCTGGACCGTTTTGAGGTGTGTCCTCTGCATAACTCTCCTTTCCTCCTGTTTTATCCTATCATAATCCCTTTTTCAAAATAAGTGGAGAATGAATACAGAGAAACCCGGAAAGAAGGAAAAGATGTGGTCATGATGGTGGATAAGGGCAGACAGGCTGACTTGGGTTTGAAGCATGATTTGGCCACTTACAAGCCGCATGATCCTGAGCTGAATATATAATCATCCTAAGCTTCATTTTCACCATCCATAAAGTGGGAATAATAGCTTTTATGTATCATGCTTGTTGTGAGACTAGAAGAAAATATCGACGGTGGTAGTAGTAGTAATTCAGATCTACAATGCCAAATCCTTAACCCAAAACCCAGAAAGCACTGTAACTCAGTTGGCAAGACTGGACCCGACTTCGATTCCTGTGGTGACAAAACTGGATCTTAACTAATGTGAGGCGGTTTTAAACTTTGTTTTTCCCATTTATGAAAATATGTACGCATTCTCTATAGAGTTAATAATGTGCTTGCTTCAGGAGTGCCAATCCATACATTGCTGGAGGCATTATATAATCTGTGGTATATACACTGTATTACTTTTCTAAAATCTGAAAGTCTGTGAACTCTGAAACATCTGGCCTCAAGAATTTCAAATAAGTGATTGTGGAATTGTAATATCAAAAATTTATATGTATTGGTGCCAGATTTAGCTACACGTGTACATGTAGGATGCTCCGTTAAATTTGAATTGCAGATCAACAACAACTCTTTTTTTTTGGTATGTCTCATGCAATATTTGCTACATACTTAGACTATAAAAGTAGTCATTTATCTGAAATTCAAATTTCACTAGGCATCTTGTATATTATCTGGCAACCACATTGTTCTGACACCGTTCTATGCACTTTACATATATTTATTTTCTTCTCATGAAGATCCTATGGGTGCTTTTATGATCCGATCCCCATTTTACAGAAGGGCAAACTAAGACAGAGGTTAAGTAACCTGCCTGAGGTTACATAGCAACTGCATGGTATTATTGGCATTCAAACCCAGGTGGTCTGGCTCCAGAGTCTGTGATGGTGCTATACTGCCTGAAAATGGCTTAGCATAGTTCCTGGCACAGAGGAAATACTCAATATTTTTTATTATCATTCTTATTACCTCCACCCTCCCCCTCTTTCTCAAGCCTTGATTAAACTTACAAACTCAAGCTGGTATATGGGGCTGTATTTATACTTCTACTACATAAACATTAGCCAAGACCAAATAATAATTTACCTTATATGCAATGACTTCAGAGACTACATAGGCTGGCCATTCACAGGTTTCCTTCATCATATTTTTTTTCTAAATTAAATCTCTGGGTTTTCTCCATGTTGCTGAGTAGAGGGAAAAGAGCTTTGGTGTCTTGATAACAATGGTCCCTGACCAATTCGAAGTCACAGTTCCTCTGCAGAAAGTGCAGCCCTGTGCCCAGCTGTGAATTGTGAATGATAAATTGGGAGGCTGAAGCTGGAGTTTTCCCATTCAGCAGTCTCAGTTCCAAATTCAGTGTGAGTGATGTATTCCTCCACTTCATATCAGGGCTAAGGTCAGAGCTGATCTTGCAGTTTTTTCAGGTACCTGCAGGAATACTGAAGAGATGGAGAGGGATACATTTGGGGGTTGGGAGCAGGGGGAGGTTTGGGAAGGCAGCCAGAAAACAATGTGCTTATGTGAATAAAAATGTGTGTGAAGATTCCTCTGTGTGACTGTAAATATTGTGTGGGACTGAAACTTGTATGATCAGTGTCTCTGAAGTGTCACATAGCAGATTCATTGTGTTGTTGCACAGCCAGTATAACTATAAATAGAAACTGAAATGAAGATTTTGTGTACCCTAGCATATTTGCATATTAAATAATAATGACAAAATAGTAGCAGTAAGTAAAAATTTAATTGGAGACAACCGAATTTTCAAAGATGAAAATATTAAGCCAATTTCAAATTTGTCAAACTTCTAAGCTAATTTTTTTGCTTTGATTCTTTTTTTTTTTTTTTGGAGAGGATTTCAAATGGTAGAGATTTCGAAGTTTATTATTTACTTTGTTGAGGACAAAAAGCTACTTGAAATTTTCATAGAAAGTCTAGAGAAATATCTAGCTTTACTTTTAAATCTGGAGGAACCACACATGTAACCGAATTGTAATATGTGTATCTACATTTATGCAAATTATACTTATGGGGAGCAATTTATTCACATTTAGCTGAAAACTCATTAGGTTTTCATTACTTCAAACAGAAATGTATTCTGGCATTAATTAAAGTATGGAAATTACAGAGGACATCATCTTTCCCATGTCATTAAAATATTGGCTGCCTTAAAAAAATAAGTTGGTGCATATCTCTGTTTTAGAGTGGTAGCCAGCAATTGTATGACAGTTGGAAGAGAGAGTTCAATATTGGGAATTTTGGAAACTTCTCATTTTGTAACGAAAGATTTTTTTTTTTAAGCTCACGGATACATATTTAAGTATGCACAAACTTCCTACCTATTGATTGTCTTTCATGTGTAATTGTGTGTGGGCTTATGAAGGAGGAAAAAATGGTACATCAGTGTATTGTGTCTTTCTGTTAACTCTCATAACAAATACTCAGTTCAGTTCTGTCCCTAGACCTGCCCCTGCCTTGAGCCCCTCATTTAGGACACCCCAGTTTGCCCCTCTTCGGCCATGCCTCTTCCCTAGTCAGGAAATCAGTGGGGCCAAGTCAGCAGCCTTCTACAACCCAGAATTCTCTGCTAGATGGCCCCAGGCCTCCTTTCAGGGACTGTGTGGGTCTCTTCCAGGAGTTCATTCCTCTGAGAGCTGCACTAAATGTCAAAAGGCTCGAGAATTCATACTTGGCCTTCCATGTCTTTATGAAGGTATATTGTAGATGTATCTTTTAAATGTTTAGATATGACATGTGGGCCTCTACTTCAGTTAGCCTTTGCTGTGGAATAAACCACCCCAAACTTTAGAGGTCTGAAACAAGAGTGATTTAGTATTTCTCGTGATTCCATGATTTGATGAGGGTTCCTCTGCTAATACTGCCTGCGCCCATTGATAACAGCTGCATTCACCTGTTGTCTGGAGGGTTGTCTGGCTAGGAAGGTTCACAATGGCCTCAGTCACAGGTCTGGCAGTTGCTGCTAGCTTGGTTCTTCTCTGTGTGGCCTCACCTCCTCCAGGAGGCTCTTCAAAGGGCAATTGCAGGGCTCCACTCGAAGGGAGTTAACGTGGAAGGTGTGAGGCCTCTTAAGGTCTAGCTTTTAAACTCATGAAAAGTTACTCTGCCACATTCTGTTAAAGCAAGTCACAAGCCCAGCCCAGGTTCAGGGCAGGGGAAATAGATCCTACTGCTTGATGTGAAGAGTGGCAGAGTTACCTTGTAGAAGGATAAGAGGGATAGAAAGAATGTGGCACGCATCTTTGCAAACAATTTACCATATACTCCAGTTGTATGCTTGTCCCATCCTCCACAGATGTTAGGGGTGATCCTGCAAAACCCAATAATAATGATACTACCAAACATTTACCCATTTATTCTGAATGTAGTAATTTAGTGCAGTTGATTCAGGGAATCATTAGAGGGAAAACGTAAAAGCCAAAGCTTGGAAACTGGTTGATATGAAATCATTGTTTAATTTGGGAGAGCCAAGTACACAATGTTCAGTGCTTGTCATTAATCCTATGATTTTCTTTTTAAATAGCTGCTGCCATCTTGAGTAAAGTAAATCTGTCTGTGGACCCTTGTGATAATTTCTTCCGGTTCTCTTGTGATGGCTGGATAAACAGTAATCCAATTCCTGAAGATATGCCAAGTTATGGGGTTTATCCTTGGCTGAGACATAATGTCGACCTGAAGTTGAAGGGTAAGTTTCTACTGGGATTTGGTGATAACTTTTAAGAGGGCAATATTTGACAAGAAAAACATAGTTTTGGATTTGAAGCATGCCTGCTTACTTTTTAGCTATACCGAATTCATATTCAAGATTTTTAAAAATGGAAGATTGAAAGGAAAGTTGTGGAATTCCAATTTCCCGGATTTCAACACAAGCCTAGTGTAGGTCATTATGTTCATATTTGATAATAGTAAATTCTGCTGCTGAAGGATAACTAGTATCTGATTGAGATTGGGAGCAAAGGAATAGTTAATAAAAACTATGTTATATTAATATACTTATTTGTCTGTTGTGTTTAGAGCAAGCTTTATCACTTGCTCGTTGTGTCCTGGATTTTCATGGCTTACAAAATATACATAACACCTCATCGTTTTTTGACATCAGTTTTGAGAACTCTGGATGACCTTGTGTTTGTCATATTGTTCCTGTTAACTTCTAAGTTGGCTCTGGGGAGACTGTCTTTTCTCCCATGGCCTTTTAGCAACGACAAGCTCACATACACATACTCACATATGTGTGTGCATGCACACACACTTTAAAAGTTGAAAATGTCTTTTACTGCAGGATCTTCTGTTTGCAATGGATCTAATTTTTATGTGGAGCTATTGGAGAAAGATACTTCAGAAGGGAAATTGGGAGATTTCAAGGCCAAATAAGGTCATTGTTTTGAGAGGGTAAAAATAATGTTTTCCCCCTTCTTTGTAACTATGCGTTATGCCATATAACTTGTGTTCGTAACACTTACAAAGAATTTCTGAGAAGTTACAAGAATCATCAATTTTCTTTTTTCTCCATCTCCTTTTCCTCAAGATTTTAAGTACATGAAAATTAAATATGTATCAATTTATACTTATAACAACTGAAACTATTGGCAAATTAGATACCTATTGTCAATTGTAAGGAAAAATGTGTTTAAATTTCACAACTAGATAAAAATCATATGGACTTATATTTTCTACTAAGACGCCCAAACTTAGACTTTATAAATTATAAATGAAAATTTACAAGAATGTCACTTTTCCTCTCACTATAGTATGGATTCCCATACTATAGAACCATAAATAAGACCTCAAGGAATGAATTTACTAATACTTATTTCCCTGTAGAATATTAACTCATATTGGCCCTTCACCTACCACTCTTGACTGTTTTCTTTTTTCTCTTTTCTGGCTTTTCCCCCCCTATTCAGAGAGATGTGTTCACATGTGTGCATGCATACAATCATGGGTACAGAAATATC
The DNA here is from genome assembly GCF_000325575.1 of Pteropus alecto. Lineage (NCBI taxonomy): Eukaryota > Metazoa > Chordata > Mammalia > Chiroptera > Pteropodidae > Pteropus > Pteropus alecto. Next base: position 1,692,310 of record NW_006435837.1, on the reverse strand, counting down.
ATTGAAGGATAAGAAAAAGACAAAATGTTCAGAGAGATACTCTTTTTATATTAGTTATAATCAAAAGATTTGTATCTTTGAGGCATGAAACAGTTACAGTAATTTAAAGAACTTTCTGGGGCTACAAAAATTAAATGTAAAAATTGAAAACTAAATATAAAAATTAAAATCAGTATCAATGTGCTTTGTTTATGGAGGATACTGTATATGGGTTTCTTTAAAATTCATAGACGTGATAATTGTTCAGAGCAGCGCTGGGTTTTTTGATTCTTTTAAAAATGAAAAAAGTTATTTTCAAGTTCAGTTGAGAAAATAACAAGCAAAAATAACATGTAAAAAGTAATAAGAAAGTCATCCCATAAAATTGCTGATAAAGCGATTGGGTGTATATTTTTCCAGTTTTTTTTCCCATATGTGAGTACATATGCATACTTTCATATGCATACCCATATACTTAAAAAATTAGCCTATATGCATACTGCTGTCACCTGCTTTAAAAAATGTTGTATTTTTCAAAGATATGGATTATATCAGTAGATATTTTTTTCTTATTATAAATAACACTATAATAAATATCCATGTGTACACATCTTTATGTACTTAACCTAAATGTATCCTTAGGATAAATTCCTGGAAATGGAATTGAGTTCATAAAGTATTCATAGTTTAATTTTTGATGCATATAGTTGAGTTGCCCTTTAGAAAGTTATTTCTAGGTCTCTATATATTTTCTTGCTGTTTTAAATGGTAACTTTTCTCTATCAGCTTTTTTTTTTTCTTTTTGGTGATATAATGTAGCAGTCAGCAAACTACGCCTGTTGGCCAGATCCAGCCTACTGCCTGTTTTTGTAAATAAAGTTTTATTGGATGGCAGACCCATTCATTCATTTATGTGTTATCAATTACTGCTTTTATATGGCAGAGTTGAACAGTTGCTACAGAGACCATATGGCACACAAAGCCTAAAATATTTACTGACGCTTATGGAAAAAGTTCGCCAATTCCTGATGCCTGGTGTAAATGAGCTTTGATATATCTATATTGGATCTGATTAGAACTGTTATTAACTAATAGCTTTTTGGTGGCTTTTTGGGATTTTTTTAGATAGGTAACCATAAAATTAAGAAATAATTATAATTTCCTTTTGCTATATTGGCTAGAGCCTCCAGGGTGGTGTTGAATAATAGCAGTGATAATGGGTATATTTTTCTTATTCCTAGCTTGGGTGGTAATGTCTCCAATATTTCTTCCCAAATATATTTTTCCTTTGTTTGTAATAGATAGTTTTTATTGTGTTCTGTTATTCCTAGATAGCAAAAAGGAGTTTCTCAAGAAAAATCTGTTATTTATGAAGAGACTCAGATGGAGTATCTATCTCTTTTAACTTGTCTAGATTTTCTCATGCTGAACTAACCTTATAATCTTGAAATGAACCCTACCTATGAATGGTTTATTATTTTAAGACATTGCTAGACTTGAGTAAGCTATTTGTTTTATACATTTGTGTCTATATTTATGATTCATGTTGGTCCATGGATTTTTGTGTGCTACGTTTGTCAGATTCTGTTATCAAGATTGTGCTGGCTTTGTGAAACAATGGAAGGCTTCTCATATATTTTTATGCTCTGGGAAAGACACAACCAAATAAATCCCAAATTATTCTGTGACAAGCACTGTAAAGAATGAATTCAAAAATTGATCATGAGGCTCTTATTTCAAGTGCCAATAAGGAGAGGGAAGTAGGGTCTCTTTCTAAATTAGTATTATCTTGTACCAGATGTATATGTTTGAAATATAAAATATCTTAGTTTTTTAAACTTTTTAATTTTGAACTAATTCACACTTACAGAAAAGTTGAAAGAATAGCACAAGGAACTCCAGTTTACCCTTTACCCAGATTCCCTAATTGTTACCATTTTGCTGCATTTCCTTTATTATTCTCTCTATCGATATTATCTCATTCTCTATATCTATACATTTATATATATAGATAGTGAGAAAATATGGTATCTATCAATATATAGATATTCATATACAGATAGGTTTATAGATATATTTTTCTAAACTCTGCAAGTATGTTGCAGATGATTGTTCTTAAAGGGTAGAAATAGAGCTTTTCAAATATCAGATGTGCCAACAATCTTTTTCAAATACTAGATCTTTAAATTCTATGTTTCTTAATATAGTCTATATCTATGTATCTACACATTTCTCATTCTGTCTACCCATCCAGGTAATAAAGGTCATTTCTATACCAACTATAAATGAATAACAAGAAGAAACACTTCAAATCCTACCACCCAGCTATAACTTTTTAACTGCAAATTAATATACATTTTAAATACATTTAAAATTGTATGTATATTTCAGAGATCATATAATATGTTCTGTTTTTATAACCTCTTTACACTTGGCATGTTAACATCTTTTCATGTCAATAAAAAGGAATCTATAGCATCATATGCCATGGCTGCTTTGTATGGATACACTACAATTTATTTAATCAATTCCTATGTTACCATTTAGGTTGTTTACAGATATATTCCTCATTATAAGCCACTCAGAGCATGAGTTTTGAAGCCACAGAGCTAGATTCAAATCCTGGTTCCCTTTCATTTTGCCTCTGTGTCACTTCTGGCCAGTTACTTATCTCAGCTAGCTCAAGGTTTTTTTTTTTTTTTTTAATCTTTCAAGTGAAAATAAGAATACCCGATTCATAAGGCTTGTGAGGACTAAAGGAGATGACCTATATAAATTACCCAGTCCAGTTTCTTTCATATAGCAGGCCCTCAATAAATATTTGTCCTTTGCACTTTCATTTTATTTCAAAGATAGTTCTAAGGCTCGTGAAGTAATGTCTATCAAACCCTTAAGTTTTATTCTGTTCTTATTCTTTGTAAATATCATGTGGTTTCAAAAATATTGAATACTGTCTAGATATTTTTCCTTACCCTTGATACAAAGAGAACATTCAAAAATAAAACCCAATTCTACCAATCAAAAGAATACTATTTTCTTATAGCTGATAGAGAACACACAGATAGGGCTGTCCAATTTGTAAAATAAAATGGATTTGACAGACCCGGCTGATGAAAAATTGCCCTCTATTGAAGTTAGCAACCCGGCTTTATGAATTTTTTCTTTAAATGGCAATATAAGACTCAGATTTCTACTTGGAAAATAAAATTATTTCTTGTTCTCTTCAAGAAGCAGGATTTTTTAAAAAGGCAGAATGTAGTCATGTGTTTGAATGTCTAAAATTTCCTTCCTACAAAACCTCCCAAATTTGTCTTCATGTGACCATGGAGATGACACAGCATGCATTGCTTGTGAACGAGCAGATGAAAATTTTGCAAATGAGCACTTATGAAACATGAGGCAATGAGTGAGATAGAACAGTTGTGTCAAACAGAAGACAGATGACTCAAGGTAGGGCCAGCTCATCTCTATTAGAGAATAGCAATTTTTGCCAATATTTTGTAAAGAAATGGAGTATATTATTATGTTCAAGCACAGACAGCACCAGCAAAACAATAAAACGAAGTAGGGTCTATGCATTAATGAGCAGAGAAAGATGATTGTGATTCATAGATCAGTTATTTACTTGTAAATACCTGGTGGCTGAGATTCAAATGGTTCTCATAATTAAGTAACCCTCCCATAATATTGTTTTTCCTATAAGTAATCCTAGCCAAGTCAACTTTTACAGATAAGAGAAAGCTGAAAACTTCAGCTCCCTTAAAGTTATTTATTTTGATAATTAGGAAGATCGGATTATTGAAGATATAGTGAATTGTGTCACGTCATTTTCCTCATACCATGAGCATAGTATAATAATGAACCAAACTGAGCCTTGATATCTTTAAGTTCTTTAAAACAAATGATGTCAGACTGGAAAAAATTCAAAACGGTTATGCAGTGGGGAAGTGGTAGGGAGCATCCAGCCATCGTGGTGGGCTTTTTAGTCCTGTAAGTCTGAGTGAATTTGCTATATAAACGGAGTGCACCCACTCAGAGCAGATTCTTGTTTTTCTGACAATGCTGACTCTTTTTCTTTCATGTGGCCACACAGATTATGCATCCATCAGTCCTGTATGCATAGAGGAGTGCTACGTGAAGATTTGGGCCTGTATCGAGGACTTTCAGAATGTGAAATGAAATAATTTTGCTTGAAAAGTTTTTTTGTTGTTTACATGTTTTTCTAATTTTAGTACATCATTTGAGCTGGGGTAGGGGTTGGGGTGCATGGAGTGTGAGGAAGGGGGAAGACGTTGTCAAATTTAAAAAGTTTAGCAATTTCCTGCTAAGAGACATTCACTTCAAGTATAGAAATGAATTTCTTCTTGAAGGCTGTGAAAAATGTTCATGTGGCTCTAAAGATACGTTCTCTTTCTAAATAGCTGAAGGAAGTACAGAGGCTGTGAGAATGGCCACCATGTATAAAAGCTTGTGTTCCAGTAGTTTTCAGTCAGTATTTTATGTTTTCTTCTTGTGTGCTTTTTTTCCACCCCCAGTGCATCTCCTTGTCTTACTTTGTGACTCTTAACCTGATCCAAGTGTTTGATTTTAAGATCTGATCTTTTCCTCTGTGGCTTTAATGTAGCTCTTCTGTCATAGTGGTTAATATTATAAATAAGCTGAGTATGCTTGATAAGAACCAGATCTATTCATTACGTTCATTCTGAGTTGTATGCCCTTTAATCTGGCGGAAACACATTCCCTTCAAATAGAAATGCTGCACGGCATTGTAACTGTGAACTGAAGGTTACTTAATGAGTATTTACTTTTTTCCTGGCACCAATTGCCTTCTGTATCAAGTAACAAAAACCCCAACTCAAAATAGCTTTAATAATATACAAAATTTGCTGGCTCACATAACCAAAATGTCTAGTAATAATGTGGACTTCAGGTAAGGGTTGATCCAGCAGCTGAACTGCATCAGTAAAGCTCACATTTCTTTTAACTCTGACATCTACTGTCTCATGCTTCTTTCTAAGTCTGTTTGGTCATAAGAATGTTGCCAATAGCAACCAGAATTTACACCGCCTCATTCACATCCGGCAAATGGTTAGACATTAGGAGGATACAGAAGCTCAGAGATTAATGGGGACCCCAAGATTACCTATGTGGAAATTAAAAATCTGCACATCACAAAATGTTTTAATAGGTATTGTAATTAAGACTCTGTTGCTTCCATAGTTCAGTATGGAAGCCAGTAGCCACATGTAGCTTTGAGCATGGCTGGAATTGTGCTATCCTGAAAGTGTAAAATACACATCAGATTTCAAAGACTTTGTTTAAAAATATATAAATGTCTCATTTTATTTCACCAATTACATATCAAAATGATAGTATTTTAAGATATTGGGTTAAATAAAATATATTATTAAATATAACCTCACTTTAAAAAACTTATTTAAATGCAGCTACAAGAAAATTAAAAATCAGATATGTGGCTCAGATAATATTTCAGTGAGACAGTTGTGCTCCAGAGCCTTGAACAGGCCATTAGAAAGGTGAGCTATCTGGGAATGAATTCAGATTTATTTCAGTGATAGAGAAGGGTCAGAGAACATCTTTATTAAAAATAGTCTGCTACTCCCATCTCCAGTCCCTCTGTATCCTATTACCCTATTAATGTCCTTTGTGGCAGTTATAACCATCTGAAATTATCTTGTTTCTGTACTTGCTTACTCGTTCTCCCCTGTGTGTGGTCTCATCCCCTGATAGTAAGTTCCCTGAGAGCCAGAATCTTGTCCATTTGGGGCTTCACTGTGACCCATCACGTAGTATAGTGCCTGGCACATAGTTTGTGTTCAGTAAATACTTGTTGAAGAAAGGAGAGAAAGATCGTGCTCTCTGAGAGTGGCTGGGTACGGTGGTGGGGTTGTTGGCCGGCTCTTATTTCTCTCCCTCCTCCTGTGCCTGGCTTTCTGCAGCCTATCTCAGAAAAGCCCTGAGCGGCAACCAGAGTTCGCCCCTGACAGCAGGGGAAGGGTAAGTGTTAGTTGTTCTGCATTTGTATTCCAGTCCTCAGGAAGGCAGGACAGGGGAATGGACAGTGTGACAGGCCAGAGCCCTTCCTTCCCTGGGACTCTAAGATTCTTGTGTGGTGTGATCTTGTGGAAGCTACAAGGAAAATCAGAACTCACAGGATGGTGGTCAGGTTTGGGCTCTGAAAAATAATCAGGACTCCGCCACTTATTGGCTATGTGACAGCAGGCAAACCACTTCCCTCTGAACCTCAATTTTTAAAATTTTATTATTAGTTTCAAGTGTACAGTACATTGGTTAGACATTTATATAGTTTATGAAATGATCCCCCTGATTACTCGTTCTCTCTTACGGTTTTCCACCTAGCCAATACCTTACTGCTGACCACATTCCCTGTGCCATGCTCCCCATCCCTGTGACCATCTGTCAACTACTAATTTGTACTTCTTTAACCCTTCACCCCTTTCTCCCAACCCCCCAACCCCTAACCCCTCTCCCCTCTGGCTGTCACCAGATTGTCCTCTATATTTGTGAGTCTGTTCGATTAGTTTGTTCTTTTTGGAACCTCAGTTTCTTATCTGGTGATACTGTTGGATGAATCCAGTGAGATGTGTTGAAAGTCTTCTGTACAGGCTTAAGTAAATGGTGTCTTTATTATTGTTAATTTCATGAAGATTAACTTAACATTTTAAAAGCACTTGGCACATAGTAGATGCTTAAGAAATGTTAGCTTCCTAGGCAAATAAAAATTATGACTTCAATTGATAAGAAAACTTTAACAGCATTATTAAAGTAAAATATTATGATCTAGTTTTTTTTTTTAAAGTCTTATCATGTCTGCGAATAAGGTAGCTGATCCTGAAAATGGCAAGCCTGGGGTGAAAGCAATAGGTTAGGATATTTGTGTGTATTCCTAACTTTTATTGCCAGAGCGTGGTTATGACCTCAAACCCTGCAAGGTCTTGGTAATCTAATTGGTCAGACGATACATTCATTGGGGAATGAGTTTTAAATCACTCCTACAGGAAAAGAGAGAGGAAAATTGGGAAAAAATAAGAAAAAGTATCATCTTAGATCCTCTAGGTGCTGTAGATCCTCTCTAGATGCCATTAAAAAAATGACACCAATGTCACTTTCTTCTCTTTTCTTTCTTTCATGTCTAGGGGATCCTTACCCAGGCCCACAGCCCCTCAAGAGGGAACTTGCGTGGGAAAAAAATACACCTTTATTTTCACTAACCTCTGATGGAACTTTAGCATTTTCCTTAATTATGAAAATAGGCAACAAACTGACATTATTAGCTGTGACCTTAATACTAATGCAAGTTGTTATTTTTCTATCTTACTACAGATATCTTAAAATATTATTTGTATACATCATTAGTTCAGAATCAGTTGTGGCTAGACCAAGTGCTAGATCTTATTTAATGAGTTAATGAAATAGCACAAGTATTCTGAAGTCAAACAGTAAAACAACTGTTTTGATAACTGTGTTTCTGGATAACTGGTTTCCTTTGTAAACCCATGTCTCTTATCTTATGCACTTATAAACATTATTCTGGGAATGGTCTGTAGGCTTTAAGAGCCTGCCCAGAGGATGTATGGCACAAAAAAGATTAAGAACTCTTGCTTGTGCAAGGATTGCTGGGGCAGGTCTGAACAAGGTATAGTTTTATTTAATTTCAGCCTTTCGATGCATCTTAATTCAGGTGTTTCAAGTGGAGTTGGCTATCACATGGTCCCATAGATCCACTCATACCCAAATCTTTGAACAGTCCACTCTCTAGGATCCCTGTATAATGGGCACATTACCGACAGTTAATTGTATTTATTAGGATATTTGAAGGAACCAGAGATTTGTGTTTGGATATCTGTGCCATGCCAAGCCTTGAACTGATTAAGTGCAGGTTTTATGGGATTACTTATCCCACAGACTAAATATATTTTTAGATGAAATTACTGAGGGTTGTCACATGCCTATTATGAAAACAGTTAAAGGTCAATGCCCAAGTAGAGATGATATAGCTTTTGCTGTGGTGTAATTAAAAATATTTACAAACAGAGCAAATGATTGAAAATAGTAATATACTAAGTAGAGTTTTTATTCATAAGTACATGTTGTGCGGTATATGAAATAGCTCATTCATCACCTGATCTTAAAGACAGGGACCCTTGATTGAACTTGAAAGAGTAGGGGCAAGAGGGGGATTATAAATCTGGAGGTGTTGTGAGTGAAGTTCCAAGGAGAAGACCAAATCACTATAACTTGACTTCATTGGAAGGAAGGAATGAGCAGGGCTGCTGGTGAGAGATGACGGGAGTGAGATGGGCGGATGAAGGATGTCAACATCCATTTGTGAGATTTTTGACTTATAGCAGGTTTCTAAGAAGTAGAGTGACAGCCTGGAAATGCTATGCATGGGAATGTTGACTGAAAAGAAGGAATGGAAAAGCAGATGAGGAGCAGGCGTTTTTGTATTGTAAATACTGCAACATGTTATGAAAGGTTTCCTGCTAGTTAGCTTGAATGTTGTAGGAAGAAACATTTTTATTTTAGAAGATGGTCAATTAAATTTAGGTTCTTTTAACTAAATATAAGTTCTTTGACATGACTAATGACACAGGATAGTACATAATCCTAAGAAAGACATATACACCTACATTGACACTTCTCAGCCTCATTTTGCATGGTTAGTGTGTATAAGTGTGTTTTACTTTGCAGGTGTTCAGAAGGGTTGCATATGTATTGTTTTCAAATTGATTTTTCAATTACAGTTGACATATTAGTTTCAAGTATATAACATAACAATTAGACATTTATATACCTTACAAAGTAATCACCTGGCTAAGTCTACAAGGGTTACATATTTTTGAAAAGCTTCTTCCTGAAAGAGGAGGAAGATTGTTTGGAAAGGGAAGAAAAATCCTAGGTTGCCCTAGTGGTAACAGTTCAGAGGCAAACCCACGTGACCTTTGGTGGTAACTATTGCTGAAGCTCTTCCAAGTCCCCATGTGTTCTTGCTGTTGGTTGCCAGAAGCCAGAAGAATAGTGGAGTTGAGAATATGGGATTTTTGCAGGAACTTCCAAGGGTCATCCAGATTTCATAGGAGAAACAAATGACTCAGATTTCCTGGGCCTTGAAATCTGTATCTTAGAGAAATGAGTCAATCACTTACCTTTACTATACTCCTGCTTGGTCAATGGCAAAACTCGGGCACTTAGAAAAATTAAAGTTAGTTGCACACAAAGATGCGTGGCCAAACTGAGTTGAAAAATTTATCCTTGCTTTTCCAACTCCTTGATGAGATGGTTTCAGCTGCGCTCTCACCCTCAATTCTGAGCACTTTTCAACTTCAACTTGAAGGTGTGGATGGGTCAAGCATCTTTACAATGTGGCAAAATCCCCATTACTCTCCTGATTTCCTACTCATTGCTTTGAAGTCAGGTTTTAGCAGATTCCTCCCCCCAAAATTCATAAGAGAACAAAAAATTCACAAGAGAAGTGCCTAACGGGCCTGGCACTTCATGGAGGTGACCTTATTTAATAATACCCTTAGATACCATTTGTTGAACTTTCTAAACTGAACTCCTAACAAGCTTATAAGTTGTAAGATAAATCTACATTTTGCAAATGAGAAAATAAAGGTACCGAGCAGTACAAGGTCACACAGCTAATAGATAATGGAGTTGGGATTAGAATTCACGGGGTTTGACCCTTAGTGCTTGGTAACAACCCTGAAAACTAGGAAGGAGGTGTTCTCCCATTTTACAGTTGTGAAAGCTGAGGTCTAAAGAGGTTAAGTCACTCACTTATTCACAAAGCTAGTGATCTATAAAGGCACCTTCTGGAGCAGTATTTTCCAATAGAAATATAATGTGAGTCACAAATAAAAGTCACACATAATTTTACATATTTTCTAATAGCCACATTAAAAAAGTTAAAACAGGTGAAATTATATATTTTATCTAACCCAACATATTCAAAATATTATCATTTCACATACTCAATATAAAAAAACTTATTCACAAGACATTTTACATTCTTTTTTTCCTACTAAGTCTTTGAAATCCAGTATGCATCTTAGACTTGCAACACATCTCTTACGTGGACCAACCACATTTCAGGCACTCGATAGCCCCATGTGACTACTGGCTTTGGTATTGGACAGGGCAGTTCTAGAGTAGTGCTTTTTAACCCTGGATGCATATTAGAATCACTGGGGAGCTTAAAAAATACAGATGCCTGGGTCCCATCCTCAGAGGTTATGACGTAATTGGTCTGGGCTTCTGGATTTTTAACAACCACCTCCCCCAGCCAATTCTAATATGTAGCCACATTTGAGAACCTGTTCAAGGGTGATGCCTAAACTAACCAAGAGAACTGTAGCCACTGTTGATTGGAGAAAGTTCTGTGAGTTTTCTGAAATGAGAATCATTCAAAATAACCACTCTGGCAATATGCTTTTCTAGTTGACGTTAAGGAATGCCAGGCAATGCCCTAGCTAATTTATTAATTTCTCTCAATTTACATTTGCCAACGTTTTGGCCAAGTCCCAGAATAACGTAAAAAAAGAAAAGATCCCCTCTCCTTCGATCTACACACGGGTCTGGAAACACACCAGTACAAGTAAATTAAGACATAAAATTCTATTATTTTAATCGAGGTCAAAGGTGTTGATATCAGTCTGGAATCTTTGCACTGTGAAGAAGAGGAAGTTGGGGTTTGAAAGCTGCAGGTTGTTGCCAGAATTAAACATGTCTAGTGGGGAAAGTGTGGGAAGTGCTGGGTGAGGACAGGAGGCAATTGTGGCTCCAGCTGAGGTCTGAAGGCTGCACAGCCCACGAAGTGGCAGGACGCCCACGAAGCTGCCCTCCCCAGAGGCCTCACACTGCCTTCCCACTTGGCCAAACTTGTGTTTCTGCCCCTGAGACCTGGATGTGAAACCCGGTATTCAAGAATTCAAACATCTCATCTCACCCGGAGGTTCCATTGTCCTTAAAATGCTTTTGGAGCCATTTGGAATAATTTTTGTATTGCTTTCTTTTATTTAAATCCAAACACAGCTTTATTTCCCAGAATGAAATATACTGGGTCTTCTGTAGTGGTAACACTATAGTTATATGCAGTTTTGTTGGTTATATTTATTTGACTTAAAATTAAGCCAGAGAACACATAAACACTGCTGCCCCTCTTCCATAGCCTTAACTAAATTAATACCATATTTCATCGAGTCAAAAATACTGTCAACTATAAGATTTCATGTATGCTAAGAAAGACTAAGCTATTATACAAAATGCTTGCTTATCACTTGGGATTTTTATTTTTAATGAAAGCATTCTTTTAGACTTATACATAATTCTATTACATATTACTTTTGCATTCATTAAAAAGGAAAGTACAAGCAAAAGAGATTGGTTAAGGTATTCCTAAAACTTCTTCATAGTCTTTTTGATTTCAAATCATCAGTGCTTTTGTTTTCTCATAAAATATTGTCCTCTTTCCATCAACAACAGCAATGATTCAGCATTTCTTTAAAAAATGCTCCCCAATTGTTTCAGGGGTTTTCCTCCAAGACTACCTTTTTGGATATGCAGTAAATTTTCATTTCATTGCCAAATTATAGTGAAATCTTTCGAAGACATTTTAAGTGACAATTTACTAGCCATGCAACAAATTCATTTGAAGTGCTAAATCAAATTCACGCATGGGCAGGCGGTGGAAACTACCTCGTGACTGCCTGGCTGACAGTTTTAAGCTGGATTCCAATTTCAGAGATGTTAAGATGGGAACAAAAATGTGCTTCTTAGAATTGATGAAATATGGTGTGTAATTGTATTTCTGATAATCCAGGCTCCCCAACCGCTTGTCACATCCACCTTGTTTATGTGCTTTAAACAATTTCAGTAAAATTTGTGTGATGTTCCCTCAGCATACCTAGGCTTTAGGCAGTAGTGTATGAAGAGCAACACCCTCACTTCCTTCTTCCACTCCAGTTTTCAGCTACAAAGCTGTACTCTTATACTGTTCTTTAATATACGAACCTTTAATGTGCACGTGAAGTACCTGGGGATCTGGTTAAAATGCAGATTCTGATTCAGTAGGTCTGAGAAGGGACCTGAGAGCCTGCATATCTGGCACGTTCTCAGGTGATGCTTGCACTACTTACTGTCCTGGGGACCACACACTGAGTAGCCAGGCTTCACTACATCTCAGGATGTGATATGTCACTGAAGAGATTCAGTGCCTCGTCAGGGTGCATGTGGTTTAGTTTTTCCTCCATTCATATTATCATTTTGTATTGTAAATACAATTTGATATTGTGTATTGTAAACATTATCGTATAGGGTAAATACAAAGATTTCTTAGGATAAAAAAATAAGAATATTGTAAGTCTTGTCTTATGGTACAAGGATATTGCTTCCCCTTAATTTGTTTTCTGAGAAATTTTTTCATTTTGTTTTCCCTTGCCTTCCTCCTCAAAAAACTTGGGCGACTTGAATTTATTAGGAAATCTGCATGTAATTGCAGATTAATAACCTACCCATTAATACCACATTAGTTCATTGTGATTAATAGCATCTATGTGAATGCTTAATGAATTAGTAATGAAGGACTATTTGCTTTAAAGTGTCGAGAACATTCTATGTAAGAAGGCATTACCCGTAACAGAAAAATTAATTGTATGCTGGTTGGATAATAACTTGTCATACACAGGATATGTTTGTTTGGAAAGCCTCATTGGTGTTGATATTGGCACAGTGAGAGATATTTTTTAAAACGTGCACGGACCTTTTAATGTATAAAATGAGAAGGGAATTTTATTTTCATCAACAGTTAAGATATATGTGGGAGCTTTTATTTATAGGAGAGAGAAACACACAGACATGCACACAATGTGCTTATTAGTGTACTCACATGTTTGCCTGTGTTACTAACCAGAGACTTCCTACAAGTGGCCATTTAGATTAAGTTCTAAATCGAACTGCTTCTACTACCTGCTGTCTATTCTGAATTCACAAATTCACTTCTCCAAGGCCCAAATGTTTTTGTTACTAATTTTATCCCTTTGGTGAATCATTTGTTTTCTCTGTGGTTCCTCACTCTAATTCTGTGATGTCGGCCATCGTTGTTTATTTCTGTCTTTGCCCTACATCCGAGGAAGCGAAGGTCAAGGAAATTATGTGACTTGCCCAAACCAATCCAGCCATATAATTTGTACCCCACAGATTATGGGTCTAACATTTCAAATGTCTCCTGTTTTAACTCAGGCAGAAAGAGCTACATGAACAGAGGCTCTGTCCAGCTGGTGCCTTTGAGGGAACCCAAGAAGCTCAGTGTGATTGGAGCTCGGAGTTGGAAGGGAAAAGGGATGAAAGACAAAACTGAAGAGAAAGGAGGGGCCAGAGCACACAGGCCTTGTAGGTCATGTAAAGATTTTAGCCTCTGTCCTTGGGCAGTGGGAAGCCATTTGTAAGTGTCATGTCGAGGGGCTTGATGAGTGATGCGTCTTGCCAGAGCACATTGGCTGCATGTGGGGAATGGCTCGGAGGAGAGACTTGATGTATGGAGACCAGTTCAGAAGGCCCCATCATGCTGTTCTGTTTTCTGGCTTGGAATCCAGATAAAGGTAGAGTCTGTCTTCCTTATTACAGAAAACCCCAAGCAGTATTGGGGTTTTCTCTCTTTTATCCTCAATTCAACATCAAAGGTCATTGTCTCTTCTCTGTAGCCCCTGGTTTCTTTGAACTTAGAAAGGTGCTTTGCCAGTTACCCCCATACACTTCGCAGAAGCCACTAGGGAACCTGCAGTAACCAGTGGGCGTGGAAGTTAGCTCTTGACTCACTGGCCTTTTTGCCCCTTTGGGTTCTCCACTTTTGTCAAAGGTTCTATTGCTTCCCCTCTTTTGGAGGAGGGGATACTGGATAGAGAAGGAAAGAGAACCCAGCTCCTAATCCTTCACTTGTCAGAAACCCAATTATAGAGGGACAGCCTCCTTCGACCACACACTGAGGTTTGAATAGCCAAGAATAGAACTTCTGCTGCTCTCACCTCCTCATGGAAGGTGGGAGTGAAAACAGGGGTTAGTTGGGAAGTGGCTTCTTAAACCTATGTTTATAGTGTTTTGATGCCGCTGTCATAGTTGAGGGGAGGAATTGTAAAGTCTGGAGCTCAGATTTTTTTAAGGTTTCAGGGATACAGTATTTATCCCACTCTTCCTCCCCATAGGGTGTGGTATAAGCTGGAGTTGAAAATAGCTGCCCTGCGTTGTTGTTGTTGTTGTTGTTGTTGTTGTTGTTTGTTTTTTTGTTTTTTTTCCACTTTGAGAGTCTTCCTGGCATAGAGCTGATTTTTTTTTCTCTTGAACCAGTGAATCGACCTTCATCTTAAAACCCTATTGAATTTTATCTTTAAGGAAGGAACTTTTTTATATCCCACATATGACTGAAATCATATGGTTCTTGACCTTTTCTGTCTGACTTACTTCACTTAGCATGATACTCTCAACATCCATCCATGTTGTCACAAATGTCAATATTTCATTGTTTTTGAAAGCAAAAAATGAACCAAACCAACCAGCTATAAACTCATTGACACAGACAACAGTATGGTGGTTACTAGAGGGGTAGGGAGTAGAGGGAAAATGAAGAGGGTAAAGGGGGTCAAGTGTATGATGACAGAAGGAGACTAGACTTTGGGGAGTAAGCACACAGTGTGATATACAGAAGATGTGTCATAGAATTGCACACCTGAAACTTATACAGTATTAACCAGTGCTACCCCAATACATTAATTTTAAAAAAAGGAATTTTTTAAAGTTGGGTTTTGCAGAACTGAGGAACTAACTTAGACCTAAATAGGCTAATGCAAGGAGAGTGTTTCCAGAATAAAACAAAAGTAGTGATCTCCTTGAAGAATGTTGACATTGAACTGAAATGGAGCTGCACAGTGAGGAAGCTAGCAAAGAAAGGACACAAGCTCTTTCTTTATTTGGCCTTGGGTGGGGAGGTGAATGCAAGAGGAGGTAATCAGGGCTAGTGATGTATTCTAGGATCACAAGCATGATGAAGGACTGGTGATAATTGTCAACTATACTTCAATAAAGTAGGAAAAAGGAGGGTTGGTGAGTGCGGTTGGTTTAAAGTAGTGGTTCTCAAAGTGTCTCTCCTGGACCTGCAGTATCAGCATTACCTGGGAATTCGTTTGTAATGCAGATTTCTGAGCCCCACCTAGATCTACTGAATTAGACACTCTGGCGGAAACACCCAAAACTCTATGTTTTAACAAGCCCTTCTGATGATACTGATGCTGCAAGCTCAAGTTTAGAAACCATTGGTTTAGACTTGGGCATAATGTGAAATCTAGCCTTGGGGACCAGCTACCTCTGTTCTGACTGACCTCACCAGGCCTCCCACCTCCAGCTAGGTGCCTCAGTAATGTGCGTGCTTGTCACAAATAGGGTGACAGGGCAAAGGGAGTAGATGGCTAGGCACAGACTCACTCTACCACTGCAAAAAAACAGGTTTCAATGTAACTAGGGAAGGCCTTTCTTCCAGTTAGGATTGAGAGATCTGTGAAGAAAATCCCTGAGAGCATTGCTGCCTCTGGTTTGCCACTTGGGGGTCTAGTTCTTGCACAGGAAAACAACTCGTGGAATTTTACTGGGTACCTGCTAGTGGAATGAACAGGAATCAGGGACCTGGGTCCAAATCCAAGCTCTAACATTTACCAGCTGAGTTTCCTTGGATAAGTTCTTATGGGGTTTTCACCTGTACCATGGGGTTAATGACACATGCCTCTTAGGGTTGGTGGGGGATTAATTGAGGTCATGTACAATACACCTGACTCAGAGCAGGTACTTAATAAATAAATGAGTGCTGTCACCCATGGGTCCTTGAATGTCTCAGGACTGCTCAGGAAGGACCACTGCAGGGGATATATAGCTATACATGGCCTTTTCCTTATAATGGTAAGACGGTAGAAATAGGAGGCAGGAAAAAATATAATTAGGGTTTTTACTATAGGAAAAAAACTGAAGGTGGATTTTAATGACTTTAAGTTTAGCACAAGCCTTACATTGAATTACCTGCTAAGATAGAGTTTATCTCAATAGGAGAGCTATTTTTGAGTTACAACATCATATTGGCAGATTCATTGTAATAGTGTGCTATCAAAGAGTAATGTTAAAATTTAATTTAAATTATTTTGAAGTGTAACCCTGATAAGTATAATCGTTATAAATTCTCTCATAAGTGAACATAATAAAAAAAAATTAGCTTCTATTAGGCTTCTGTAGTTTCTAGCAGGTTTATAAAATTGATTTCATATGGACAAAGAGGTCTTTTGTGTGAAAAGGGGGGTATTTTTATGTTATTTGGTAACCCATGATTTAGATTGATATGAGTTAGAGGTTTTTGATTCCCCTAAAATAATCTCTGCCCCTTTTTCTTAAGCTGTTGCCAACC
>NW_006435837.1:1670042-1675704 GCF_000325575.1 Pteropus alecto | reverse complement strand
AAATATCAACTCTTATTGTCTTTTCTGTTTGTCAAACAGACTCAGTTAATCTCATGCTTGACTGGCTATGGGGCTGAGGAACTGCAGAGTCGAGTGTCACACAATTCATGTGAAAACATGAGGGTTATGGGATCCACAGACCATGACTTAGTTAACTTGAATTTTATTTTTTTTAATGAGAATAACAATGGGCTTTGCAAGCTGATTTAGAGTCTCCAGGTTTAACTGCATATGAGTTTAATACCGATGCAGTATGAGTTAGAAAAATGAAATTTCTCAGTACGGTAAATAAACTGAGGAGCATGGAAACCAAATTGAAGTCTGTAGCCTGGAAAATCAACAAGGACTAAAAATAGTAAGATTAGAGGCGACATTCAACCATGGGCCATCTGAAGGTGGTTTTTAAGTATCACCAGAGGAGAGACCAGGCCATGACATGATAGGTTTTAAAAAATATATATGTCTAGAGAACATTCTGTTCATTATGTAGATGTGGAAAGGCACACCTTTCATTAAAATGTAGATTTGGTTTTCCAGAGTCATTATTTTTTGTGTTCTTTCTCTCATTAGAATTAAGAGGATACTCCCCCTGATTTCTAAGGGAGAAATGTTGGCATGATGTACATGAAATTGAGAATTCACCTTGATGATATTTGACGTGAAGATTTTAGATTGTGATTACTGTTTCCGTTAAGCAAATCAGGCAAACAGCTCCACCATTCATTGTCTCTTAGCAAGTAACGAGAGGATCCCCTTTAGAACTGGCACAGAGAAGGAGTGAAGGCTGGAAGAAAGAAAACAGAGGGGCGTGTTTTGAAAGAATTCCTGTGCTCTTGAGCCATCTTGCTCAAATGGTGTCAGCTCAACATTGAGGTTCTTGGTAGGTGTTTGCTCACAGGCCTCAAATGTTGTGCATGTGGAGTTTTTGAAAATAGTGTTAGTTGGGAAGGTCCTAAATATTGCAGGAACTTCACATGACTGGCCTGACCTGCACATGACGGTTGTGAGCTCTTGACTTACCAGGGGACTGCCAAGTCCTCAGGAGTCTCATTCTTCCTTGGGAAATTCCTCTTTCTATTCCAGAGCTAATAAAGGCCCTGTCTGGGCAGGAGAAGTGAATTGAGTGAGTAGAATTGATAGTCCTTTCTGGCTTCTGAGTTTAAGGAAGTCAAATGCAAACTACGAACCCTCCTCAGCCTAGCAGAGAAATAGAAGTGAGACCAGTCGCAAAGTGAAACTTGGGTATCTTAAAAACCAGTGTTTATGAAAGCAGATGAAGTCTTGAATTTTACTGTATGATGTAGGGACTAGAATGTGAGAAAAGGAGATTATTATTGTTAGCATAATCTGGACATTGCTGATTATAAAAAGAAATAATAAGTCAGTCCAACTTCTTACAGTTCCTTTTCAGTTGGGTGAAAAACTCTCAGATTTTCTTTTGTCAGGAATTCAGCTCAGCAAACTGAGCATGAACCATGCCAAGCACTAGGCCCTAGGAGATCAAAGATGTCTGCCCCAAAGGGTACTCAATCTAGTGGAGAATAGCCATTGTTTATGCCAAATATTATATCAAAAGTATTTTTTATAATAATATTTGAGGCCTAGTGACCAAAAATATCTTCGTTATTAAAATTTTCACATGATTCGTCAACCATGAGACTAGGTTTTTTGTTACAAAGGCATGGCTGTCCACACCGTGAGCAAAAACAAATTCTACAGGGACTGCAGATCTAAATGTGAAACAATAAGGATTCTAGGGGAAAAACATAAGAGAATATCTTCATGACCTCAGGGCAGACAAAGATTTCTTAAATAGGACACAAAATATGCCAACCACAGTTTGGGAAAAATAAGCAAATTGGGCTACATTAAAATAAAGAATTTTGGTTCATCACATGATACTATTAAGAAAATGAAGTCTATGGAATGGGAGAAGATTTTGTGATAACAAATATTCAACAAAGGACTTATGTGTAGAATATATAAAGAACTTCTATAAATCAATAAAAGATAGATTATCCAATAGAAATATGGGAAATAGACTTGAGTGAGCACTTCACAGAAGAGGATGTTGATTGTCTTGATTGGAGGTAGTGACTGGAAGGGAGCATAAGGGGCTTCTGGAATTCTGGTCATAATGTTGGTTACGTGATTGTGTTTACTTTGTGAAAATCCTTCAAATTAAGATCAGTGTACTTTTCTGTATGTAATAATTTCATTGAAAAAGTTTACATAAAAAAGGAAAATGCCTTGTCTAGGATGAGGAGTGCGAGGAAACTATTCTCATATGTGGATGCTGACTGCAAAATATCCCTGCTCATGGAACACTGCCTCTGCTATGGAAGCAGAGGAAGTGTTGAGAACATGGGTCTTTGTGTAGTGCTAGGGCAGGTCCATTTTGTAAAATAGGCCTATACACTGTTAGCTAAGGCCTTTGGCTACCAACATCCTGAGAAGTGAGGAGAAAAACATTTATGGAGGAAGCACTAGAAACAAGTTTGATTACTTTACAATTTGTTGTATGGCTGACTCAACCTGTAATCCTGTTTAAGCCACCATTGATTGGTCACTTATGTGTCTGGTCATTGAGATAGAGACTTTCTGTGCATCAAAATGTTTGATCCTCACCACAACTCTGGGAAGTAAACACTATTATTATCTAAATGTACAGATGAAGAAACTGAGGCTTAGATTAAAAACTTGAGCTCAAGTTCTAGCCAGAAAGTATCAGCAACCTTCAACTGGAACCCATGTCTGTGTGATTTCAAAGCTCACCCCTTGACGTGTCTATTATGTTGCCTTTAAAAAATTGTATTTGGGCATAATGAGAAGAAAAAATACATAATATATGTAACATTCAAATTTGATGATCAGAAGCACTTTGAAATCAATTTTAAAGTCAGGTTTGTTGCACTATAGGTTTTTATGAACTGGAGTTTTCTTTCTGTTTTAACATGGTTAGGAATGTCTGAATGTGGGGGAAGAAGGCGGATGGAGAAATCTTCCAAGAAACAACAGATTATGATGGGAATGCCCTTGTATGGGTGACTCATGAGCCCTTCTCTGTGCTTTAGGGACATTTAATAACCTGAATA
The DNA here is from genome assembly GCF_000325575.1 of Pteropus alecto. NCBI lineage: Eukaryota > Metazoa > Chordata > Mammalia > Chiroptera > Pteropodidae > Pteropus > Pteropus alecto. The sequence continues at coordinate 1,672,609 of NW_006435837.1, read as the reverse complement.
ATTGCCTCTTTTGATAGCCAGGCTTTGTTTTATGCTCATTAATGACTCTCTAGGCTAGGTTTTATTCCTCTTAACACTAATTCAAATACAGAGATACACAAAATGGATGCTACCAACTGATTGTCGCATCGCTGTCTGCATATCAATGCTCTCCTGCTTACTTGGGTATGAAGAGAAGGAGAGGAGAAGGGAGAGGGTATGATCAGTTTTGCTGAATTTGTTTTAAAAGACAAATTCTGGTACAGAAACCAGAGTTTTGGCAAGTACAAGTTATTGGTATTTGTGCATGGTTAGCATTTTGGGATTACCCTATTTTGCATACACATGTCATCTTTTTTCTTTCTTGTGATACAGAATGCCTTGGTGTGCACTCAAGTACATATTTAATATTTTGAGTTATTTTTTTCCTGTGGCTTGTTTTGGTCTTCAGGGTCTTCATATTTGCAACCTATGGAGTATTTATTTATAGCACTGGAATAACATCACATCCCTAAATAAAATTTGGATTATTTACTTCTAACTATGTCTCCCCAACAATCCAATGACTGTGTAAGCAATATGGCAGAAAGGCACCTGATCTTATTTGAACACAACTATATGTGGGTATGGTTTAAGACAAGGATGCCCAACTCTTGGTCCTCAGACTAGTACTGGTCCATACTGGGCTGCACAGCAGGAGATGAGTGGCAGGTGAGCAAGCAAAACTTCATCTCTGTTTGCAGCTGCTCCTTAGCGCTAACATCACTGCCTCAGCTCCACCTCAGATCATCAGGCATTAGATTCTCATAGGAGCACCGGTCCCTGGTGCCAAAGAGGTTTGGGACTGCTGGTTTAAGCGCTTTCTGTTTATTAAAAAAAATCTCTTTTATTCTTGGGGCTAGTTTTTCTGCTTTTATTGCTGTGTAATACACAAGAAAGAAACACTATAGAAGTTGAAATCTAGTTATATGGACTTTTTTGACATACAGGTGTTTATAAAAAGCTGGCAGGAGCTCTAGATTGTATTTTTTTTTAAATGTAGAACTTCTGGTTTAAAAGTAGATTACTCTTCAGGGAATATGAAATTATTAATTCGATTAGCACTGTACATTGTGTCTTGAAGCTATTCAGAGTACTGTAGGAGCATCTGCTGTATCATCATTTGAAAGCTACCAGGTTGTTTCAGAAATAACTCTCAAGTGTCTTGACAATGGCAGTTTGACATAGCTCGATGTAGGCAGCACCACAGTGCTACATGGGGGTTCTTCATTTTGGCTTCATGTTAGTAAATTGATATTCCCAAGTACATACAAGGTGGTCTTTTATAGGGATGGTAGTTTTTATTGAATCTTGGCTTTCCTTTTTCCTTATTTAACAAAATAGTGACCACTGTCATTTTCAACCTTCAAACAATAGCATCAGTGATTTTATAAATAGAAAATCATTTTCCAGGTGAGCTTATGTCTATGCTGGCAACCATTTTATACACATGGCCTCATTTAAATGGCCAGGACTTTGAATGTGTAAGTGGGCAAGGTTTCAGGCAATTTGAGTAGGCTTTCCAATCTCACCTCTCCATTTCCTGTCTAAACAACTTTTTCCATGTCCACAGCATGTTTATACAGCATTGAATAAAACTTCTAATGGGAAATTTCCAGATGACCTCCCTCAGAGGCTGGGCTGTGAAGAAATCTTAAGAAACTCGACCCTGATGAAATTGCCTCCATTGAGAATATTACTAGGTGCAGAAACAAGGAACAGAATTCAGTTATTTTTGGTTTTTAAATAAGTGAATTCTGTTTCTTTTGTGTAGGTGGCAGAAAACATTAACCCCTGCAGAAGGTCCAGTCTCAGTTGGAAATTGAACTTTTGGTTTCTTTGCATTAGGAGAACCGTGGAGAAAAGAATGTTAAATTGTTTTTATTTGAACCTCAAGCAACTTGGAATCTGTTTTGCCATCTTACAATATCTTTTATAGATGTGTCTTTTCCAGGTTATCTGTCTTTACATTTAATTTTCTAGAGGCTGGGACTGTGATTATCAAGAGATCTTCAACTCAGTACCATGTGGGTGGATACTAATGAATCCTTTCTTAACCTTCCTAGCACTTTTGGAGAAATCGGTCAGTAGAAGGCGGGACACCGATGCCATACAGAAAGCCAAAATCCTTTATTCATCTTGCATGAATGAAAGTGAGTAATAAAGAAAATATTTATCACCCTTATTCTTCAGAGTTCTTTTAACATTTAAAGAAAAAAAGAACTAAGTATTCTAATAATGTTTAAATGTATTGTTTAAGGGAAGGATCAATGCTTAAAGACTGGGTTGTGACTGGCCCTGTCTTAATGTTCTTTTGCTGGCTTGATGGAGAAAATAATTTTATTTCTATGGCTTGGATTCTTTGGGTGTCAGATACTCCATGAGAAACTTGGGTAGGCTCAGAAGGGCAAACTCCACTGTATGTGGTGCAGAAACCAGAATCCAGAGGCCAGGACTGGTCTGAGAAGGAGCCTTGGAGGGAGGGCACTTGGGAGTATTGCTATGTCTCCTAAGGACCTACTGGGGCCTAGAGAAATCCTGATGCCCAG
>NW_006435837.1:1659512-1669935 GCF_000325575.1 Pteropus alecto | reverse complement strand
TAGGTCTTCCTCAGCATCTTGGGTCTGATTGGAGTTAAAAGAGGCATTTGTCATTTACCTGGTCTGTTTCCTCAAGGTCATTGCAGGAAGAAGCCAGTGCCTTTGAGAAATATGTTAACTTGTTTAAGATTTGGAGTATTATTTGGTGAGCTAGAAAAGGGCAGGAAAAGGTGATGAAAGAGTCTGAAGCATTCATTCACTTTTATTGGGGGGTGATTGGTTTTATTGAGCTGTTTCCTTTGACTAGGGTTGTTCTTTAGTCTCGCAGAGTATTAGCCACCTAACACAGCTCATTGGCTGGGGTCAATGTAGTGAGCCCATCTTTTTTTTGTAGGGAATATCCAGCAGGTTCCCTAGTCAGCTTTCCTGGCAGGAACACCAGGTTTAGACAGTCGCATTGCAGTGACTCATAGGTGAGTCATAGGTAGCTCTGTCTCTGTGGTTATGCTCAGTCCACTATTCCTCTCTCTCACAGCTGAAATGGTAGGTTGGGGCCATATGGGAATTTTCTCCTGAGAAGGTACACTCAAATTATAGTTTGGTGATCCAGTTTGCAATTCTAACTCTCTCTTTATATTTGCTCCCTTTCAGAAGCGATCGAAAAAGCAGATGCCAAACCGTTGCTACACATTCTGCGGCATTCGCCTTTCCGCTGGCCTGTGCTTGAATCGAATATTGGTCCCGAAGGGGTTTGGTCAGAGAGAAAGTTCAGCCTTCTGCAGACACTTGCAACGTTTCGTGGTCAATACAGCAATTCTGTGTTCATCCGTTTGTATGTGTCACCTGATGACAAGGCATCCAGTGAACACATCTTGAAGGTATATAGTGAGGACTTGTTCACCTTATTTGTTCAGTCCAAAGTTAGCCTTTTGGGGTGCCTTCCCAGGGAAATTCTTTCTGCACAATCTAGAGGAGGATCGATGTCCTTGTCTTCTCCATCTTCTAGAGGCTACCTGCATTCCCTGGCTTGTGACCCCATTCTACCTCAGAGCCACACTTAGTGAAATGATAAGATGAAAATTCTGTTAAACATTGGGATCTAGAATATTACTCCCTCCCAGATTCGCAGAATGTAAACCGTGAACAAACCAGTTTTGTCAGCCTTTCAGAAAGCCAGTGAGTGAGTACTAAGTGATCTGACCCTCAAATATCTACTCTGAGCATGTATGGGGCCCCCCAATTCCAGTGAGGAGAAAGCTGCAAAGAGTTTCTGAACTCTGCTTTTCCCTCCACCACCTCATTCCCCTGACAAAGGAGAGAACACATGCCATGACTCCTTGTTCCCCCTTCACTAACATCTTACATATATACCTAAAGTTTCATTGTCAAGTTCAGTCTGAATCTCGCCTTCCTTCCAAAAGATAAAGTGAAACTTGTTCTAAGTGCTTAGTTGCATTGTCTGTCGGGAGATTAAGCATTCCTCCTGTAAGGAAACGGGCCATGCAGATGTACCTTGACACTTATAATTACATTGGTAAAATCAGGAGACTGTCGAAAAACTACTAAAAATGGCAGATTCATCAATGAAAGAGCTTGTCAAGAATTTAAATAACAGTTTTCAAATTGTTTTGTGTTTTGATCCTACTACTTTTTTGCTTTTATAGTAACATTGACTGATAATGAAAATTTTATTGAACCACTGATCTCCCCCAATTCTATCCTTTGTTGAACCAGAAAATAATAATATGTTGATATTCAAATCATAGAAGTTTAAAACTTTTCGAGTGTGTTACCCTTTCCTGATATAAATCAACTTTTAAAAATCCACACCGCAGAGTTATTTTTTGGTTTATACCAAGTGACTGGCAAATTTTTTCTGTAAAAGACCAGAATTTAGGGTATGTGAGCCATATAGTTTCTGTTTCAACTACTCAACTCTGCCATTGAACCTGGGAAAGCTGCTGTAGACAGTATGTACAATGAACTTGACAACAAAAATTAGTGTATTAGTGGCTGCCAATGTTGTAGAATTTGTGAGTGTTGCTTTTCTTAAATCAGTTAAAACTATAAAAATTAAACTGAATATTTGGAGCCCCTGAAGCACCTTTTAGATTTTTTGGGACATAGTTTGGAAACCCCTGATATAGTGAACGAAGGAGTGGGCTTTGGTGTCAGAGAGATTGCGGTGTGTGGTTTGGCTTTGTGATTTACTCACTGAATATTCTCGTGCAAATTGCTTTACTTCTCTGAGTCATTTTTCCCATGTGTAATGAAGAGTGAATTAGAATTTACTTTTCACTGTCACTGCGAGGTTTATATGAGATGGATTTGGTGACAGTTTACAGGATAGATACTAGTACATAGTAGCACATGACGAAGGTGCCCTTCTCTGAAAAGCATGACGAAGCAACTGGTCAGAACCATTTGGAGAATGTTTTTCTTCAGTTCTTGTACGCAACATACCTCTCATATCTCAGATTCAGATGTGTGAGAAATAGGCATTTTCTTTAGTCTGTTTCATTACTAACTGAGCTCCCACCCCACCTTTTAGTGGGAAATTGAACCAGTCTTGGCACTTCCCTGTCTCCTGGTTGCCCCATTTCTCAGCCTTCTCCAGGGCACTGGGAGATCTTCCACTCATCAGTTACCTGTTTCTAAAAAGAAACCCGCTATCCTAGCCCATGTAACCTCTTCAAGTGTGCTTCTCTGCTGCTGGGGCCTTGGGCCTCTCCCTCCCTCTCAGATCCTGCCACTTTCTAGGGACATTGACTGGTCATTCTGCTCAGGAGAAACTTTGATTTCTTTGGCTGCCTAGGAAATCCTCTTTTTTGCCTTGGGAGAAATCTCTCTTACACCAAACTCTTCTCTCTCAGTGAACTTAGACTTTCTTTTCCCCTGTGGCGAGATGGCACAGGATTTTCCACAGCCTTAAATGGGAGAAAGGAAATATAAAAAAACCAGAAACAGCAGAAGCCAGTGCCCTAAAACATATCTTGTTACATGTGTTTGGGTTTATTTTATGTAAGGAGATGCCAAGATTTAAGGGACAGTAAAAGACTTGAATATATGTGATCCAAAAAGAGTGTTTGGAAGGCCAAGGTTGTCTCAGTATGTGTTACTGAAACAGTCAGTGGCCTGCATTTGTCTGAATCAGCAAAATCATAAAGATGACAAGGAGAAACTCTCCTGGAAATGAAGTTTTTCTGATTTCTTCGTCTTTCCTTTTCCTACATCATAAATTGGCAGATGTTTCTTTTTCTTTTGCTGCTTTTTCCCCCCTAACCTGAGGTTTATTGCAGTTGGAGAAAAAAAATTCATATTTCAGTTTAATGTATCAGATTTTCTAAACATGTATTTTATTTTCTACTTGCAGTATTCAGATGCAAGGATTAAAAAACCTCAAATAATACAGTGTCCTAATGTTGGCCTCTTGAGAATGTATTTTGCCTCAAGAGTTTGTATGTTTCTAGTGAGGTTTAGTTGACTGACCTTATTCAATCTGTTTGGTGTATTTAAAATGTTTCCTAAGAAACCATAACAACCTGAAGGTTTAGATGAGGTCTCGTAACTTCACTTGAATCACTGAAACTTTTACAATAAGTGGATTTAACTTCATTTTATCAGTGGGAAGCTTTGGCTTTCTTAATATTGCCTGCACAGTTTCCTTTCCTATGAGACTGCAGGTCAAAATATTCTCCAAGTAGTCCAAATCTAATAGAAAGCCAAAATATCTTAATCATAATATTGTGGTGTTTTGTGATCCTGGCTTACTTAATTTTTGGAAGAAACAGTAGTTTGGGAATTGCAGTAGGATGAAGCCAGGCTGGCTTGTGACTTGGTTGTTTTGGGCCAATTAGAGAAGAATACTGAACACAATAATTTGAAGATTTTAGTAATACACACAGACAAAATGGATGTTATGAAAACATCTTTCTTTTTACTCTTGAAACAAGAGCAGTATTTTTCCTTGAAATATTTCATAATACCATTAACTCTTAACTTGGTCTTTGTAGAATTTGTTGCATATGGAAGGGGATTTTATGGAAAACCATGATCCTATACAGATTTTATGTGTTAAAAATATTCGAGATTATAGTAGGAGGAAGAAGAACCTACAGGAAATAGATGAAAACAATGTAACATTATATGAACTAATGATATGGGAATGTGGGATCCAGTTTTTATGCAAATGCTACTAATTTTTGATTTGTTTTTAGATTTTGTATTCTGCTAATTCAATTTAACTTTTTTACGTGTGAATCAAATTTAAATTAGAAAATCTGCTGTTGAGATCTATTTTATTCAGTCTTTAGGCAGTTGTTGATATTTAAGAAAGAACCACAAATGTAGAGAAAGTTCTGGAACTTTTTAAAACATTTATTTTTAAATTTACATGCAGTTAAATTGTTTTGTGACGCATGTCTCTGTAAGTTTTGACAAATTCATAAAGTCATGTAATCACTACCATCATCAAAAAACAGAATAGTTCGATCACCCCCCAGAATTACCTCGTGTTGCCCCTTTGTAGACAACTACTTTCCCCATTCCCAAACCTCATTCTCTGTCCCTGTAGTTTCTTCTTTTTCAGAATGTGATTAAAATTTGCCCGTGTTGTTGCAGGTATCAGTAGTTCATTGTTTTTATGGCTGAGTGATATTCCATTTTGTATCACAGTTTGTTTATCCATTCATCAGTTGAAGAACATCTGGGTTGTATCCAGTTTTTGGCAATTATAAAGTAACATGCAAGTTTTTGTGTGGGCAAAAGTTCTCATTTTTCTTGGGTAAATCCCTAGGAGTGGGATTACTGGGTCAAACACACATACGTAAGTTGTGTTTAACTTTATAAGAAACTGTTGCACTGGTTTTCAAAGTGGCTCTGCCCTTCTGCATTCCCACCAGCAATGGATAAATGATCCAGTATTCCTGAATCCTCACCAGCGCTGGTGTTATTGGATTTTTTTTTTTGGTATTGCCATTCTAATAGATGTGTGGTTGTGTTTTATTATGGATTTAACTTGTTTTCCTAATGACCAGTGATGTTGAGCATGTGCTTATTTTCTGTCTGCATATCTTCTTTGGTGAAATGTCTGTTCAGATCTTTTACCCACTTTTAAATTGGGTTGTTTGTTTTCTTATTGTTGAGATTTGAGGGCTCTTTATATATGCTGAATACAAGTCCTTTGTCATATATGTGATTTTAAAACATTTTCTCACTATCTGTAGCTTGTCTTTTCATTCTCTTAACAGTGGCTTTCACAGAGCAAAATTTTTTAATGGCGATGAAGTCCATTTTTTCTTTTATCAGTTGTGATTTTGGTGTCATTTCTAAGAACTCTGTGTCTAACCCCAGGTCATAAGATTTTTCTGTATGTTCTAGAAGTTTTATAGTTTTAGATTTCATATTCAGGTTTATGATCCATTTTGAGTTTTTGTACCAAGTGTGAGGTATGGGTCAAGGTTCTTTTTTTTTTTCTTTTGCATATGGATGTCCAGTTTGTCAAGCATGTTATTTGAAAAAACTATCTTGTTTTCTATGATTGCCTTTAAGGTGCTGAGAGTTTTAATTCAAGAAGCTATGCATTTCTTTTCCATAATAATAATTCTAGTTATTTTGTTGTCTATTATTTGAATTTTTATCACCTATCCGAAACTTTTCAGAGAGGGTTCTAAAATTTGCTAAGATTTCGCGAAACAAAATTATCTATCATTTGATTTTTTTTTCAAACAAATAAATCAATGCAGCACAGTATTTTAGGGGCAGAAGGTGGAAAATCTGATCAATCACCTCCATCCAAATTGGCATTTTGCAAAATACTGTGATGAAAGGAATACTGGATCTGGCAACAGAAGACAGTAATTCTCTGAACTCTGCTCGGCCGCGTTACCTTGGGAAAGTCATATCACTTTCCTGACTTTTGTTTCTCTACCCATCAAGTAAGAGGGGGAACCAGATAATCTCTAAGACCTATTCCAACTGAAAAAGCTTTGATACTTGTCAGCATTGCTAGAACCTCAAAAGGGTTAGAAACCATGAATTGGGGAAGCAGGGGCAGGTCTCTGGTACTTTATAATGTCTGTCATTGCCGAAATGTCTATTTGCATGTAGCTCTGAGTGCAGTGAATTGTTTTTGTAATGTTGACACAAGCTCAAAATATGATTCGGATGCTGACCTCATGACTCTTGTTAACATGGTGCAGAAGAATTTACAGTGCAAGTAGAATGCTTTCTGTTTTTGTTTCAACAGCTGGACCAAGCAACACTCTCTCTAGCTGTGAGGGAAGACTACCTTGATAATAGCACAGAAGCCAAGTCTGTAAGTTTTATTCATATTCAACTCTGAGCCTTGTCAGGCTGTTGTTGGGTTCATAAGTTGTTCTAAAATTCCTCTTTATTGGAAGTGAGCAGTGTGGCTATTTGGTGATTATATTCCCAATGCAGGGAGCAAAAGGCCTTTTATTCAGGCAGAGAAATGTCTTCTGGAGGTCTGGGCATCAAGGCCGTATGAGTCCTTGTGCTCAGAGTCCTCATGATCGAGTTGCGGAGACAGCTCACCTTCGTGATGAAGTAACCAAGAAATGAGCTTGAAGCCATTTCTCACGAGTGCAGAGAGCTTACTCTGTATTACAGAAGTAATGCATGGGGAGGGATGCCCAGTCGACCAATGATTCTCAAATCGTACTGCTTAAGGATCACCTGGGAAGTTTCTATTGACTTTCAGTTCTTGGGCCACAGCCCTGGAGAGACTGATTTAGTAGACTTGAAGTGGGGCCTAGGAATCTGTTTTGTTAATAAGTGCACCAGGTTATTGTAAGCTTAATGAGAACCAGAAGGGGTCAGTCAGGTTAGACTTACTGGGTTGACTTGGAAGCCTAGCTTTTTGCATATTGGATCAGAGCTGGTTTATTCCTGACACTTTCAATTCATTTTGGAAACTGTTGAACTTCCTAAGGAGCCTTAGACCTAGGGTCCCCTCGACTAGGGAACGATCTGGTTTCTGGTCAGCCTGAGAATGCAGGAACTTTGACTGGGAAGTGCTGACTCACAATGTAAGTCCCTACCCCTCTGCTTATGTTAAACCCTATATCAGGAGGGCTCTGGAGGGCAGGAAGCTAGCCAAGATTCTAGGCAACATTCTGGCGGCTGAGGACACTCATCAGAGTTTTCCTTCTTGAAAGTGGACAGAATGAATTATAATTTGAAAACACCTCTGTTTCTGCTGGGGTGACTAGGTTAGGTCCTTGGTAACCCTCAATGACAGCAGACAGCCTTTTGTTACCTACTCCCTTTCATTCTCTTGCCTCCTTAGCACCACTTGACAAATTTTCTTCTTGATGCATAGCTCCCTTCATGCTTTTGCTCACAAGCTAGGATCTAAATTCCTTAGAAGGATTTCAAGGCCTTTTCCTGACTTGATTCCAAACCATGTTTGCTATGTCATCTATTCATTTCTCGTCTAAGAAAGGCAGACTCATACACCTCACAGGATGGCTCCTCATTGCTCCTGAACCTGTCTCCTTCAAATGCTGTGTCCCTTATTTCTCCAGGCTGGAATTCTTCTCAAGTTCTTGCATTTTCAAGTGCTTAGCAGCTTTATTAAGGAACTTATTTTGGTCTCTCTAATGTTACAGTTAGTAATTACATGTTTATCTCTCTCACACACTGAGAACCAGATCACACACTGGGAACCAGACTCAAGCATTATTCAATTTTTCATCTGTACCTCCCCAAGCACAGAATGCCTAGCAAGACATCTTGCACATGTATTGATTGAATAAATATTTTGAATTGAACTGGGAATTGCAAAACATTGTTTCTAATTAAGACTATTTGCAAAGCTTGCTTACTGATTCAACAAATATTTATTATGGGCCTGCTATATGCCAAGCACTGTATAAGTCCCGAGGTCGTAAACATAGCAAGAATAGCTTACAGAATCAAGATGTATGTTAGGATATCTTATTCCCATAGAATAACTATGAGATAATTTAATACCTGGTATATTGGGTTCTTAGAAGTATATCTGAAAGGAGAGGTGACCCCCCGCCCCAAGGAGATTCTTCAATTTCTATAAAATAAGGTTCCCCCCTCTAATGACACATGAATATCATGACAGTGGGTTTATGAACATGCAGGGAAGAAATTCTATATTTTCTATTTGCTTGGCTTTGCTTCATCATTTCTCTCATCTCTCCCTTTTTTTCCTGAGGTAGTGAGGAGAACTTTGTAAAAACCATACAAAACTGAAAAGACATAGGGCTGCAGTTGCTGGCTTTTAATTTTTTTAGTGCGAAGGTGGGTAAATTGAGCTGGAAGAGAATAAATCACAGTTCCCACTAGTCTTCACGGATCATGCCTGCTGCTTTTAGTGACAGCTCTATCCCATTATTTTATTAAAGCCTCTTGGCTGGAAAAAGGAGTCTGACCTTTAAATTTCTATTCTTGGCTCATTTGGAGATGTTTCATGTATCTATAATATTGCTGGTGGCCACAAAAACTAGTTTTCTTGATTGTTGGTGGCTGGACATATTTGTCTCTCATGGAAGCTGTCTCCAAATAGCCATCACTCTTCTTTCTCCCAAAGTGGTAGGTGGGTGGTTGGTATTGCATAATGCCTGTACCATACTTTGAGTACACAGTGAAAATGAAAATTTATTTTCGCCTGCTGTTTCTGCTCCCCTTTGTCCTTGAAATGTACCTTTTAATAGGCTGTTGTCATGGTCACTTGCTTCTTTATCTCTTACAGTATCGGGATGCCCTTTACAAGTTCATGGTGGATACTGCCGTGCTTTTGGGAGCTAATAGCTCCCGAGCAGAGCATGACATGAAGTCGGCGCTTAGATTGGAAATTAAGATAGCCGAGGTAAGTCTTAATCTAAAATCTCTTTCTTTTCTTTTTTTTTTTATTTTAAAGGCAGTTTATCCTGAAATAAATAAATAAATAAATAAATAAATATAAATATATATATATATATAAAAAAAATATATATATACAAACTCGAGGGAGAATGAGAAATCCTAAATGGTTAGCTTTGTTCATAGAATAACTTTTTTTTCTAGAACAACCAAAGTGTAAAGTCCCTGTACATTCCCAGGACCAGAGGGAACAAATATAGTGAGATCTGCTTGTGGGAGATTCCTTGGACTGGAAAAAAAATCATTTGTCAAGAAGCTCTTGTATATGGGTTGGTAACCTTTTCTGACAAGTTGGTAAAAATCAAGTGCATGTGAGTCTGAGTGTTGCTTGGTTTAGTGCTTGGTGAAGTGGTGGTGAGGTACAGAGTTGGATGGTGGATAAGGGCCAGGAGGACTTAGTCTCTCTCTCAGCCTCAGTGACATACATGTGTACCTCTCTCCAAAGTCCTACTTGCAGAGCAGAAAGTTCATTCCTGCGTGTCACCTTTGAAGACTGCACAAGGACCACTGCAGACGTCCTGGAGTCAAAGCCTATGCCACTAAGCTGAGCCTAGAGGCAAATAAGAGGCCTGGAGCTCCACTTCGGATGAGGCTCTGATAGATTGGGGGAGGCCTTTTCCTGAGCCAGGGATTTAGACCAAAAAGGGAACTAAAAACAGCTGGGTTGAGGCAAGACTGGGAATTGTCAAGAGGCTAAATGAAGTGACAAATCCATGGGGTGGGGGGAAGTAGCTGGCAGAGAACTGAAGACAGCTTCGAGGCCAAAGGGCTCCAACCTGGAGCTGTGAGCCTGAGTAGAGGGAGAAGGAGTGGACGTTCTCTGAGGCAGTGATTTGAACTGAGGCAGGAACCTGTTTGTAAGATACATGATGTCTCTCCTGTGGAGCATGAGGAGAAAGAAGCTAAGGGTATCGAAACATTTAGTAAAAAGGGGGCAGATGTCTGCCACTCAGCCCTCTGTGACTTTGCCTCGAAAACTCCATGGTGAATGAATTTTTGGCCAGCTGGTAAATCTTACCTTAATTTCTTACACTCCAGGTCCCTAGGGACATTCAAAATGAGTGGACACATAGTATCAGGGAAACTTCCAAAGCTTCCCTGGGGAGGCAGGATAGCCTACTCGAGTAAAATAAGTCATTATAAATACAGCCATGGAAGTGTGCATTTACCCAATCCTAGCTAGAGAGGTGGGCTCACAAGGGGAGGGCTTATTGATGGAATGACCCTTGTGATCGGAGCCACGTGGAGTTTAGTGGAAAGGCTTGACAGGAAATAAATCTAGGCAATGTCTTGAATCATAGTTCAAACCCTGGGAGTGGTGATGGAGGATGGGGGTGTAAGGGTAGGAGAGTCCTGTGGGAGGTGTCTGTTTTAGTGCAAGGGAATCAGGTGATGAAGGGCCTTAAGGCAAAATTATGATGTGGTTCAGGGGTGGGTGTGGGGAGCTGCTGCCTGTCCATGGATGTTATTAAGATGGCTCATGAAGAAGATGATCATTGCTGTTCTTTTTAGGTTAGATTAAACATACAGAGGCTAGAAGCTTCAGTTTGGTTTGGTTTTGGCAAAA
>NW_006435837.1:1651156-1659465 GCF_000325575.1 Pteropus alecto | reverse complement strand
TGTGTGTCTGGATAGTGATTGAACCCATACCCTCAGCAGTGAGGCCAAGGTAATCTCAAGGCCAGAGAAACCAGAGGGAAGAGGGGAAGTGAGGGAATGAGCTGTTGATAGAATGATTGCAGATGGCAGTGGTATCCAGATAGTCTAGTGCTCTTCAGTGAAAATGTGACCCTGAGGATGAGGGGTGGTCTGTGATTCGTGAAACACCAAGATCAGTATCTGTATACCACAGGTGAAGGTCACATGTTTATCTTAATTGACCATCCTCAGTTTGCCTTTCAAAACTGGACCAGTAATAGATTTTGTCCATCCACATTATAGGTGAGGAAGGGATTCTGGGTAGTTATTTCTATGTCGAGGACAATGTTTCACACTGAACAGGACAGGAAATTTTATTTTCTTACTCTTGCCTAATGTGATGTCTTTATTTTTCTCTCCCAAGTTCGGCACCACACCCAAATCTTGAAAAACTGTATGAAACTATGCAGATGTTTTGGCACATGCAGAAAGTAGTCATGCAGTAAGAAATGGTTCCTTTGAAAAAAATAACCAAAGTCTTTTCCTAACAGATAATGATTCCACATGAAAACCGAACCAGCGAGGCCATGTACAACAAAATGAACATTTCCCAACTGAGTGCTATGATTCCCCAGGTTGGTGACAACAATCTAGGAAATTTTATGTTAACTTTTTATGTTACAAGTGATTGTATTTCATCTGTGTGTAAAGTTTTGTATTGTAAAACTTACTGTCAGTCTTTTTGGTTATTCTCATAACCAACCACGAAGATAAAGTATCCCTTGTCTGTGAATCAGGATGTTTTCTGCTATAAGGGACAGGAAACCTTTCCAAGATGGCTTGAAAACTTACAGCCCCTTTTCTCGCATGACAAAAATCTAGACGTAGGAGGCTGTTGGTGTTGGTTTAGCTGTTTAACAGTGTTGTCAAAGACCCAAGTTCTTTCTTTGCATTCCACGTTACTGTATTCGCTTTTCGATTTCATGTTTGATGACTCAAGGTTGCAAGGTGGCTACCACAGATCCACATGTCATATCTGCCATCAGGGCAGGAAGAAGGAGGAAGGGCCAGGGATGGCCACATCTGACTCTTTTACCAGAAAAAAACAAAGCCTTTCTAGAATATCCCCAGACGTCTTCCCTTTATTTCTTATTGACTAGAATTGGGGCATGTAGCCATCCCTATGTACAGGGAAGGCTGGGCCAGTGAGTAACTGGTTTTCCATTTCAATAATGGAAGCAGGCAAGGGAGCAAAAACAAGAAAGAGGTTGGAAATGACCTTTGGGGTAGCCAGTTAAAGACACCAAGATAGTGATGCTCTGAAGAGGTGACATATGTTACTTTTTGTTGCTCCTTGTTTCCCCTGTGTTAGAAGGCTGTGCCAGAGGGAAGGCCATGATGTACTTGGGCCTCTGTGTCTGTGCGGACATGATGAGTGAGTGGGTATGGGAGCCAGAGAGAGTGCAGGGGAGAACGAGGGCTGAAGGTGAGGGCAGGAGGGAGGGAGAGTGTAAGAAGGAAGGAGGGAGAGAGCAGGAAAGAAGGGAAGGAGAGAGGGAGAGCATAGAATGCGGGGGAGTGGACAAGAGGGGGAGAGAGAATGAAGGAGGGGAGAGTTGAAAAGGGAGGGGCAGTGCTGGAGGGGTCGGGGGGAGCAAGCGTAGGTATTACCTGTTGAGTCTGTATGTGTTGTCCGTATGCACATGGTACAGAACACGTATTCCATTTATGATTCAGGAAGTAGGTCTGGGTGGTGGGGATCAGGCATTTATTTTCTAGGTGTGAGCAGTCGCATCTTTAATTATTTGGTCTGAAATCACAAGCAGTGGATTATGTTCAGCCGACTCTATGTTTGCCTCTCTCCTTGCTTGCTGTCTAGCAAGAGGTTCTCTAACTGTTTTTCTCTTTCTCCTTAGTTTGACTGGCTGAGCTACATCAGGAAGGTCATTGATACCAGACTCTACCCCGACCTGAAAGACATTGGCCCCTCAGAGAACGTGGTGGTTCGCGTCCCACAGTACTTTAAGGATTTGTTTAGGATATTAGGCTCTGAGAGGAAGAAGTAAGAGCTTTCTTATGTATTTTACTGTGACTTCTGTTTTTCCTTTAAAATTATAAGGCCTCCCCTCCTTTGAAAACTGTTTTTAGTGAAAGTTATATCAGAAGAGTCTTGGGGAAAATCATGGTGCCCTTTGTGACAAATTGGCCAAAACCATCATCTAGTGCAATTTATTTGCTGCAATGACAGCAATTATATAAGATTTTTGCTCCTTATTTCTGGCCCTCCTTCATACTTTTCTCTCTGAAAACCTAAATTGTTTATTAGTTTTGGGAACTAGTTACATAATGATGTTATTTTCTGAGACTTTTTTTTTCCCCCCAGCTCATTCTTGGTCTTTCGTTGCCTTTTTTTTTCTGGTTTCTTTTTAGCCAATAAGCCATTTTGTGGCAATAAACTGAAGTACCTATATTGAAAAGACATAAGATCACTCAGAGCTGTAGAAAAATCGCACTGATGAAACAACTTCAGGAACTGTCAGGTTTTTCTTACGTGAAAGAATGTTTTAGAATTTGTTGCCTTACTACTTTACCCCTACAAAACCAAGGAAATCCTAAAAATGCCCAGGAAAGAGAATTTTACATCTTCAGGAAGCCATTTATATTTGACTACATCTAGAAAATGAGGCACAGAAAGGTCAACTAGTTTATAAAGAGAATTTACTAGTCCAATTGCCAGACATGATTAAAAATTATATTTTCTTATTTGGACTTAGACAAGGTATATTGTCAGAAGTTATGTTAAAAAAGAAAGGCACCTTCAGAAGTCCTAGGAGTAAAATTTAACACCAATCCCCACCAACAGAAACACTTAGACAACTTTGAAGAACAGTTGTTCTTTTTAGGATGATATCTTCTTATGGCAAAAGCAATATATGTTCATTGAGGAAAGCATACAGAACAGTAAATATTGAGAAAAGAGAGAGAAGAAACAATAAATTCATTTAAAATTCTACCAGAGATAAGCAGTGATTCTTTGAAAATTCTCTAAGTGAAAATTGAATCTAGAGGTATATAAACATGTGTGTTGGGTAGAGCCTCACTGTTCAAACTGTGCTTCATGGACCAGTAATGACAGCAGCAGCACATTCCAAGGCACCTTCTCCATAGGGGCTGATACAGTAGATCTAGAGTGAGGCTTAGGAATCTATATTTTAATAAGCACCCCAGGAGAGTCTCATGCTTAGTATTTTTGGGGGGACCTACTGCATTAGAAGATTATTCATATGTACTTCCTAGCTTGAAATACTATAAAATATGACCCAAATGATTTTCTACTCCTATGCCATTGAGTTTTACTGAGCACATTTTAAATATTGGTGGTAGTTTCTGTTGAAAGATGGAGTTAGCCATGCTATGTATGATGTATTCTTCAGACTTAGTGAGTTGTTTTCCTTCTAGTGTTTGTGTAACCTTCTGTTGTAAATTAGTAGCTACTTTAAGAAATTGTATTAATTTTATTTCCAAAAAGCCTGAGTTACAACCAGGTGATAGATTAGGCCTTGGTTTACTGAACGACCTGTCATAACAAAAGGGACCAAGAAAGACTATGAGTGAAGGGCGATTTTAATCTGGGTCTTGTGAAAGTGATAATTTGGACATATGTAAACATAGTGAACAACAATGGAAGAAAATATAGATAGAAAAATTACCTGCAGACATTATGATATTTCATTTTTAAATTGAGACAAAAACATCTCTTTCACATAGTTCTCCTCAACAACCAGTTCATCAAAAACAACTTGTATTTTATATATTCTTATGAGATTTCAAGACGTATACATCTTGAAAAGACTGATTATTTGCATATCACAGTAAGTTTTTTTATACTACTAAACATATTTGATCTTCACTTGTGTTACACTACAAGAGCAGTCAAGGAAATGTTCCCTTGGGTCCCCATAGTTACCATATTAGTTAGGGCATGCTATGCTAATCACTGTAATAAGTACCTCTAAAACTCTCAGTGGCTTGTACAATAAAAATATACTCTTGGCTAATCGAACAGTCCAATATGGGTGTTCTCCAGGTAATGACTCAGGAACCCAGGCTCTGCTGTCTTGTGGCTCTGCCCTCCTCTGGATGTTTGGAATCCTCTCCATTTAGCTGGCACATGGGGAAAGAGAGGGAGTGAAGGATTGCACAGGAGATTTTTGTGGGAGGGCCTAGAGGTAGTGTATGTCACTTCTACCCATGTACCATTGGCCAGAATACAGTCACATTTAACTGCAAGAGAAGGTGGGAAGTATAGTTGAGCTGTGTGCCCAGGAGCAAAATATCAAATAAATTATCCGATTTTCTTGAAATGACCTTTTCTTGTTTGTTTTGCTTCCCTACCCCCATGACATGGTGAGCACCTGATGGTGGGCATGCTTGTGCAGTAAGTCCTCACTTAGCATCATTGATAGGTTCTGTGACTAAGCAAAAGTATGTATGATGAAACCAGTTTTATCATAGACTAATTGATACAATTGAGGCCAATTGATATAATCCTACAGTATCTCATAAACTTTATAATGAAGTGATGTTATTTGAGGACCTACTGTAATTGCTTTTGTAACTTCAAGGCCTAGTACAGCACTTCACATAGTAGATACTTCCTAAAAATTTCTGGACATTAACCAGATGCCCCAATTGCTACTGTTCAGGAGGTACTATATAAGCAAAACCTCAAAGGATAAGGAGGAGTTTTCTAGGTAGGGCAGAGTGGAAAGGGGGATGCTGCACATTGTGATTGATGGGACTAGCATGTTGCCTTCGAAGCAGGAGTCCAGAGAGCTGGGGAGGCTTTGAGGGGTTGGTTCAGGCCCAGGATATGTAGAGGAAAGGCTTCAGCTTATTGTTTCCAGCACCCTCTCACCTCTCCCCTGGAGGCACCTTTGAAGAAACAGTGAGCCAGTCCTTCTCAAGTTGAGTGTCAATGCTGTACTTCTGTTCTGAGAATCTGCCTGTGAAAATCACACATGGGTCATGATGATGTTAACCACTATTATGGCTAACAGTTACCTTTATTCCTTAAAATAACTATATGTTATTCTCATTTTACAAATGAAGAAGCCAAGGTTAAGTGACTTTCCTGAGGATACAACTCTAAGAGGAGGCAGAGCTGAGATTTACCCTCATTTATATCCTATCTCTTTTCCATACATGTACCTGTATGGAAAAGAGACAGTTTTCAGGCACGTCCCTGTTAGCTTTGGAAATAGACAATTTCCCTGTTATTTTCAGGTTTACAGAACCATCCTAGGTTGGTATTAGCTGCTCATTTCTTGATTGCTGCCTTCCCCCATGTATCATGCCCCATGCCAGCATGGTGAGATTAGGCCTCTCTTTCTGACTGAGTGGCTGTGGAGGCAGTGGCGCCAATTTCCTGGCAGGTGGTACATGGCTCAAAACTAGAGCAATGAGATTCCTCAGAGATGGTGCCAGAGATTGTGTTGGCCCTTGCGATTCAAGGGAGTAGGTGGCCAGGGCAGGGCCAATTGGGGACATGAGCTGGAGGCTGCATATGGGGAAAGGAGTTGGTGTTCAAGGTGTAAAGGGGGTGTGAGAACACAGTGTGAGCTGGGTCCCTCAAGTTATGTGCATGTCTTCCCAGCTTTATGTGGAGTGATCGCACATAGATAGTTTGAAATCAGCTCTGGTAGGAATATTTACACCATGGAAATCAGCAAATGCTACAAATCAGTTTTTTTTCTTGGAAGCCAGTTGTCTGGCACATCACTGGGTGAGGCATACTGTAGACTTCTGTCCTTTTCTGCCCTCTTCAGCTGTCCCCCACACTGATGACTTGAGACTGTCTCAGATATCATCTGATTTGGCCTGAGGAGCAAGAATGGGAGGGGTGAGGATGAAGAAGGATGGGGTCAGAGAGATTTGGCTTGGGATCTTCTTCCTGGCAAGGCCTGGCCTCATGGAGGTCATCTGTGTCAGAACTATTTTTTTTTTAAAGCAGGCTGGCCTAAAGTAAACCCTTGGAGATTTTTCCAAGCCTTTATGATCTTTCCTGTCTTCAGTTTTATTTTCATACAAAGCAAGCACAGTGTATATTGAAGTGAGACAATTATGTTGGACAGATGTTCCCAGAGGCTTACCTGGCAATGTGCTGTTATGTGGACTTCTTACGGGACTCAGCAATGCTGAGGGTGGTCTAGGGCCTCGCTGTTCAAAGTGTGGCCCACGGAGAGCAGTATGGGCTTTCTCTGAGACCTCATTAGGAATGCAGACTCTCAGACTCTGCCCCAGACATACAGAATCAGACTCTGCAATTTACGAAGATCCCCAGAGGATTCATACACACATTAAAGTGTAAGAAGCACTGATCTGGGATTTAGAAAGTCCTAGTTTAGCTATTGCTCAGAAAGATGAGGAGGTGGAGTTTTCATAAACCAATGGTTCTTAAACCTGACAAGCAACAAAATCCCCTGGAGGGCTTGTTAAAACTGACTGCTGGGCTCCACCCCAGAGTTTCTGATTCAGTAGGTCTGGGGCAGGCCCAGGAATTTTCTAACAAATTCTCAGGTGATGCTGAAGTTGCCTCCCTGGGAACATGCTTTGAGAACCAAGCCTTAGGGATACCTCTAGGCAGCCTTTAGGATTTAGGAAGATCTCTGTGGCTTGGAGGACTTTTGAGAAAAATCTATTTAGCTCACCTCATGTAGTATGACTGAGAGAAGCAAATGCAAGCACTGGAATCTGAAGCCCCAAATGTTAGTCCTGGATTTGACACATCTTTGGAAGCCCCTTGACCTTTGACCTTTGTTTTCTTTATCTGAAAATGGGAGTGATAATAATGACCACCTCATAGCATCTTCATGAGGATCATAAAAGGTACTTTATGATCTCTTAAATGCAATACGAATGCAAATTGTCATTAATTGAGAACAAGGAGCAGCAAAAGCTTCTGAAAAGATCTTCCCATTCAGAAGCTTTGGGAAATGATTTCATGTTGCTTTCTTAGTGGTGGGTTTTCTCCTCAGATAGTTTGTTTTCTTCTATTGTCATTTGGAGATATTACTGTACTGCTGAAAATGCTTTTTGAAAAAAAAAAGATGTATGTTTATTTCAAGGACTGTTACTGAGCCTGATTTTTTTTTTTTTTATTGTGTCTGAGCATTAGGTGGCAGTGATTCAGTCATTATGGTCAGATCTGCTTCTGGCATGGTAATATAAGCTCTCCAAAGCGGTATGCTCCCCTGTGTTCTGTCAATGTATTTATAACTGGAGCAGCTCATCAGCGCCATTGTCTCACTATGCGAGCATTCCATCTCCTGCATTCCATACTCTGGCTTCCATCTCCTGGCTTTCCAAGGTCTTATGCTAGCATCTTAGTAATAATGCCTTGCCCATGAAGGCCTCACACACTTTCTTTCATACTTACAGATTTCTGATAAGTGCCTTTGTCAGAGTGTTTTGGGGTCTCCCTTACTGACCAGGAAACTTGCCGAATTATAGGCATTAATTCCTCACCATGTAGCATAGAGAATAGCACATGGGCTTAGAGTTAGACACACCTGGGTCTGGTCTAGCCTCCATTGCTTATTACCCCAGTTCTCCAACTTGGGTGCATATTGCTCTTAGCTGGGAGGAATGGAAAAGCTATGCTGGGTTCCACCCTAGAGATTCTGATTTAATTGAGCTGGAGGGACCTGGACATCTGGATTTTTAAAACTCTCTAGGCAATTTTGCCTAGTTGGAGACCCACTGACTAAATGATCATGAGAAGTTCCTTAATGGTTCTAGGCCTCCAGTTTCTTGTATGTAAAATGAGTACAATAATATTTCTCCTATAGTGGTACTATGGGGATTATAGATAGTGCTGACATGGTATGATTTCAAGGGAGCTAGAAAGGCCTACACGTTCAAAACCCCAACATATTTCCATCACAGTGCCTCTTCTACCACCATCAGGACCCATCCTAACAATCTCCTGAGCCACTCTGGCTCATCACCGCTCCTTTGAAGGAATATCTTTTGAATTCACGTAAGGATATCTACTAGCTGTGGTCCTCTTCTCATCTGCACCTATGGATCTAGTATAACTCTCACATCCAGCAAGCAATATTTTAAGGTCGAAGACCATGCAGACCTTGTGCTAGAATCAGGCTTTGCCCCATTGACGTTCTCTACACTGAACCTTGATTGCTGCCTCTACCTCCCACTGTAGCTGGCCTTTTGGCTTGCCTCCGAGAGTGACGACTCTGCTCACCATCTCCTCCAACACATGAGCCAGT